>NC_071510.1:103722992-104035658 GCF_027887155.1 Malaclemys terrapin pileata
AAGCTCTTCCCCAAACATTAATTGTTTCATTTTACACAGAAAATTAGGCATAACATTTGAGAGCTGCCATGTACCCCAACAATAACCCTAAAAGGGAAGGATTGTCCAGTTGTTCGAGCAGTAGTCTATGCTCTTTGGTAGATTGGGCTTCAATTCCCTGCTCTGCTACAGATCTACCATTGAAATCAATGGGAAACGGGCACCTAAATACCTTTGAGGATCTGGTTCTTAGTCTCTGTATCTCAGTTCCCCATCTGTGAATAATAATAATTCCTGCCTTACAGGGGTATTGAAGATAAATAAAATTAAGATTCTGAGAAGCTCAAATAATCCAAAAATGAGGGCCATATAACTACCATAGATGAATAAATCAGCTATTAAATTGGCTCCCCCATCAATCCCTTTAAAATCTTAATCCATCAGCTTCCTTCCACTCCAAACATCTGGGGGCGGGGGGGGGGGGAGTGGACATGTCAGTAAACCTAGAAGATTAACCAACTTTGGTTCTGTTGAATGCCAGGGGAAAGCAAGTTGCAACGTGGAGAACTTTTGTGGAGAATGCCATGTTGGTACAGAGAACCTGAGTTACGAACACCAGAGTTATGAACTGACCAATCAACCACACACCTCATTTGGAATCGGAAGTATGCAGTCAGGCAGCAGAGACCAAAAAAAAGGGGGGGGGGGAAGAGGGGAAATACAATACAGTGCTGTGTTAAGTGAAAACTACAAAAAAAAAAAATAGAGAGAAAGTTTAAAAAAAGATAAGGTAAGAAAACTGTTTCTGTGCTTGTTTCCTTTATATTAAGATGGTTAAAAGCAGCATTTTTCTTCTGCACAATAAAGTTTTAAAGCTGTATTAAGTCAGTGTTCAATTGTAAACTTTTGAAAGAACCACCAGAACAGTTTGTTCAGAGTTTCGAACCACCTCCATTCCCAAGGTGTTCATAATTCTGACATTCTAGTGTATTTCCCTCCTGTTTAAATTGAGAGGGGCTCCAACTCATGCATCTCAGCTGATCCTAGCTATGGTATTATCACAGGAAGAGAGGTGATCTCTCAAAGAACCAGGTGCCAAACAAGCTGTGGCTTAAGTTTAAACCAACCTCTTGCAATCCATCCATAAATGTATTGTCAGCCAGCAGAGGTTCAGAAACTCTGCGTGATGCACTGCTGAATAGGTCAAAGTTGAGTAGACAAACTGGAATCAGTATATTAAATATTTTGAAGTCCAAGAGTAGCACTTTTTGTGGATGCTGGTACTATATGTGCCATTTCTGTTTTCAGTTTATTGATTCCATGGAATTGTAATGAACTGACTAGGGTGTACCATTGTCTTCTGCTGGATGGAAGGAACATTGCGCTCAACTGTGTGCAATAAGCCCAATATTCCTAACACTTACAGGCAGTTCTCAGTTATATCAACATTTAAGGCTCTGGGTGGTAGAATAGAAAGATCTGAGTTCAAACCATGCTACAGTTGTGAAGTTTTGAGTTGCCCTGATGTGCAACATAGCAACAAGCATGAAGTGTTAGTTAGCCACAGATTGATTACAATATGTTCAGATATTACTGAATTATGTTACTACATTAATGAGCAGGTTTCTTCAGAGTCACTCCTGACTAAAGTCTGACATGAACAAAAGCGACAATGAGTCCTGAGCAGGGGCAGCTCTATGTATTTTGCCACCCCAAGCACAGCAGTCAGGCAGCTTTCGGCGGCATGCCTGCAGGAGGTCCACTGGTAACGCGGATTCAGCGGCATGCCTGCAGGAGATCTGCCGGTCCCACGCCTTTGGTGTACCCACCACCGAAACCGCGGGACCTCCCACATGCATGCCGCCGAAGGCAGCCTGACTACCACACTCACGGCAACCGGCAGGCTGCCCCTGGCACGAGCTTAGTACGCTGGTGCCTGGAACCACCCCGGGTCCTGTGGCACCTTATAGACTAACAGACATATTGGAGCATAAGCTTTCATGATGCATCTGACAAAGTGAGTATTCACCCACAAAAGCTTATGCTCCAATACGTCTGTTAGTCTATAAGATGCCACAGGACTCTTTGTCGCTTTTTACAGATCCAGACTAACATGGCTACCCCTCTGAAAATTGAGTCAGGATACAATAGCCTGTGAAACCAAGGACTAACTAATTAATAGTAGTATTTGGTCTTCTATAGCACCTTTTATCCAACCATCACAAACCACTATAGAGCATTAAGGTTTAATATTGCCTCAGAGAGAAGAGTGCATTCTAATGAGTCACCAACATGACTGCCTGCAGCCTTTAGAGCATTGATATTCACAGGCCTGACCCAGGTGGACTGAGGTAGTTATATGGTCTGCATGGCACATGTAGCTTCAGGTTTTTTTAGAAGATTCTTTTCCTTGTGGTGCAAAATAAATAAAAATATAATCATAATGAAGTCAAGAAGACTGTTCACATGCAAAGGTTAGGCACAGGTACCTAACTGAAGCAGGGCCTAAATTGGTGAGCCATCTTCCCCAATATATACTGTGGCAAGATGGCCAATGTTAGTATGGTGGGCCCTGCGCTTTTCTTGGCAGGGGGCTAAGATGCCACCCCTTGCCTCTGCTCTTGGGGCACCAAGGACCCCACTAGTGGCCCAGGAAGGTGGTAGAGAAGGAGTCTGGATTTGCTCCTCACTTTGAACCCCAGCCCCTCTCAACCCCTGTGGGTTCTTACCCTCTTCCCCCTTGGGTGGGGTACCTTCAGTCCTTCAATGCTGGGAAAGGGAGTCCGAGTCCCCATCCCCTGCTGGGGCAGGGTCTCTCTTACTTTGGGTCTCTGGTCTTTCAAATCTCATAACACACCTCTACACTCCAGTCCTCTCTCCTTTTTCTTCCTCCCTGATTGCCTGAAGCAGGGGATTTTATTAGGTTCCTGACAGGGCCTTAATTCACTGCAGGTGCTCCAATTAACCTATAGCCAGCCTCCCTAGTCTACAGGGAACCACGCCTTAATTAGCCTAGGGTTTATATATTTCCCCTCTCCCATTGCTCCCTGGCCCTCTTGTATCACAATATACCCATGCACACTGCTGGCCTGTCTCCCCTGCCTACAAAGCATTAAACATCACACCCAAAGTTTAGTTCAGGCCCTCTTTTTCAGGGCTTCAGCTTTATTTCTACAGAATAAAAGAATTCACCATATATTCCACATATAAATCCAATCCCTCCCCCCCACCAGGGTCTCCTTGCCAGAATCTCCCTGTTCCTAGCATTTATTCCCTACTCCTCCTATAGGCCATCTGCCTGGGAGCCCAGAACCAGTCATAGGAGTTAACCTGCTTCCTGTAGCTTTCTCTTTCTGAGCCCTTCAGCCTTTACTTGACCTCTTCCCAGCGCAGTCTGATAATCCATTCTCTCTGTTAGGCCCAAACAGCTGTTTGAAAAGGAACTCTGCCTCAGAACAGGTCTGGCTGGCCCCAGGCCTCCAAACCTAGAAGGAGCAGACCACCCTTTTACAATACACAAGACACAAGGACAATTAGAGGTTGACCATATTTTCTAAAGAAGCCTAAAAGCACCAGGAATCCCCCTCTTAAAAGAATCCTCCACTTTCAGAGTGAGATGATAAAGCTGATGCAATCAAATGAAATAACAATTTATACTGAAATAATTGCTTTACCAGCACCAAGGTTACAACATCTGTCAGGTGCTTGTTAATAGCCTGAAAGAGTGCTACATAACCCAACATCTGTCAACATAATTCATTCCAGACACTGGTTTGCAAGTGTGACCTGCTAGTGGATGAATGTTGTACAAGTTAGATTCAGTTATGTATTTTCCCCTCTTTTTATGGAGATACATGTTAGGATTTTTTTTCAATGTTACAGAAGGTAATGAATATTTCATTGTGCAGCTGAATTAACATCAGAGAACAACTATAGATGCCTCCCCGGACGCAGCACTGAAATGCAGTCTGTGTTGGATTTGCTATTCAATTTAGTTTCAGACAAATGAAAATCATTGCTTTTAAATGGAATTAAATCTTTCATAACTCATAGCTCTGTGTATATTTAGGCTTTTCCTGGCTTTTTGAGAGGGCTTTGACCTTAAATGGAGGGCACTCAAGAAGTGCAGGAGCATTCTCAACTCCCTCTTAAAAGGATCAGCCCTGAGGTGTGCATCTATTTGAAAATATGGACCTGGCAACAATAAAATAAAATAAAATAAAATTTAAAAAATGTAAGAATCCATTTAAGCCCTGGTATAAGTGGGTATGATTTCATTGAAGACAATAGTATTACACTAGTGTTCAATTTAGCCTCCAACTGGGAAAAACTTTTAGAAAGAGGTTACTCTGAGAGTGACGATCCCCAGGGGTATTCAGGGTTGTAAGGCACCTCATTACCACCTGATTTTAGCATGGGGAAGTCTTATTGGTGCCTGCTGTGGATCAGCTCCCTGCAACCACCAGCCTCTGGCAACACAAGCACTAACTTCGAGGCCTTCATAGGCCTTGGTGTCTTTGTACAGGTAACAACAGGCACATACTGTCCTCAGAGTGTTCCCTGCATCATCCAGCCCCTTCTTCACTGAACACTCTACAGAATTACCAGACCTGCTGTAAAATACAGCTCTGGTTCACCACTTTGCATAACATGGCTCTTATATTTAGAGCGAAAACAAGGATAAATCAAAGAATAGATCCAAGTGCCAGTGAAAACAACGAGAAGTACTTGTGGCACCTTAGAGAATAACAAATTTATTTGGGCATAAGCTTTCGTGGGCTAAAACCCACTTCATCAGATGCATAGAGTGCAAAATACATTAGGAAGATATATATAACAGTACATGAAAAGATGGGAGTTGCCTTACCAAGTGGGGGGTCAGTCCTAAGGAGACAATTCATTTAAAGTGGGATATTATCAACAGGACGAAAAATCATTTTTGTAGTGGTAATCAGGGTGGTTCATTTCAAACAGTTGAGAAGAAGGTGTGAGTAATAATAGAGGGAAATTAGCATGGGGAAATTAGTTTTTAGTTTTTGTAGTGACCCATCCACTCCAGTTTTTATTCAGGCCTAATTTGATGGTGTCCAGTTTACAAATTAATTCCAGTTCTGAAGTTTCTCATTGGAGTCTGTTTTTGAAGTTTTTTTGTTGAAGAATTGCCACTTTTAAGTCGGTTATTGAGTGTCCAGGGAGGTTGAGGTGTTCTCTGACTAGTTTTTCAATGTTATAATTCTTGACGTCTGATTTGTGACCATTTATTCTTTTGCATAGAGACTGTCCGGTTTGGCCAATGTACATGGCAGAGGGGCATTGCTGCCATACATCACATTGGTAGATGTGCAGGTGAACAAGCCCCTAATGGTGTGGCTGATGTGGTTAGATCCTATGATGGTGTCCCTTGAATAGATATGTGGACAGAGTTGGTAACAGGGTTTGTTGCAGGGATAGGTTTCTGGGTTAGTGTTTTTGTTGTGTGGTGTGTAGTTGCTGGTGAATATTTGCTTCAGGTTTGGGGGCTGTCTGTAAGCGAGGACTGGCCTATCTCCCAAGGTCTGGGAGAGTGAGGGGTCATCCTTCAGGATAGGTTGTAGATCCTTGATGATGCGCTGGAGAGGTTTTAGTTGGGGGCTGAAGGTGACAGCTAGTGGCGTTCTGGTATTTTCTTTGTTGGGTCTGTCCTGTAGTAGGTGACTTATGGGTTCCCTTCTGGCTCTATCAATCTGTTTCTTCACGTCAGCAGGTGGGTACTGTAGTTGTAAGAACTCTTGATAGAAATCTTGTAGGTGTTTGTCTCTATCTGAGGGGTTGGAGCAAATGTGGTTGTATCTTAGAGCTTGGCTGTAGACAATGGATCGTGTGATGTGGTCTGGATGAAAGCTGGAGGCATGTAGGTAAGTATAGCGGTCAGTAGGTTTCTGCTTATTAGCACTGTAGTGTCCAGGAAGTGGATCTGTTGTGTGGACTGGTCCAGGCTAAGGTTGACGGTGGGGTGGAAATTGTTGAAATCCTGGTGGAATTCCTCAAGGGCCTCCTTCCCCTGGGTCCAGATCATGAAGATGTCATCAATGTACCCATAGCAGTGCTGCTGACTTGAAGGTATACATTGTCCCCAAATGTGAAATAGTTGTGGGTGAGGACAAAGTCACAAAGTTCAGCCACCAGATTTGCTGTGACATTATCAGGGATACTGTTCCTGATGGCTTGTAGTCCATCTTTGTGTGGAATGTTGGTGTAGAGGGCTTCTATATCCATAGTGGCTAGGATGGTGTTTTCTGGAAGACTACCAATGGATTGTAGTTTCCTCAGGAAATCAGTAGTGTATCTGTGTGTGGGGGGAAATCTCCTTCCTGCTCCTTCCTGGCTTGATGCTGCACCTGTAAGCAATAGGGCCATTGTGCCAAATACCAGCACGTAATCTGTGAGGTTGAGTACTTCTTAGAGCAGGGATCGGCATCTTTGGCACGCAGCTCTCCAGGGTAAGCGCTCAGGTGGGCCGGGACAGTTTGTTTACCTGCCGCATCCACAGGTTCGGCCAATTGCGGCTCCCATTGGCTGCGGTTCGCAGCTCCAGGCCAAAGGGGGCTGCGGGAAGCCGCGGCCAGCACATCCCTCATCCCGTGCTGCTTCCCGCAGCCTCCATTGGCCTGGAGCGGTGAATCGCGTCCAGTAGGAGCTGCGATCGACCGAACCTGCAGATGCGGCAGGTAAACAAACCGTCCCGGCCTGCCAGGGTGCTTACCCTGGCAAGCCGCGTGCCAAAGATTGCAGATCCCTGTCTTAGGCCATGTCTACACTACCCGCTGGATCGGTCTATCGGGGATCGATTTATTGCGTCTCGTCTAGACGCAATAAATCAATCCCTGAATCAACGCCCGTACTCCACCTCAGCAGGAGGAGTAAGCAAAGTCAATGGGGTAGCCGCGGCAGTTGACTTGCTGCCGTGAGGACGGCCAGGTAACTCAACTGAAGATACTTCAACTTTAGCTATGTGTAGCTGAAGTTGCGTATCTTAGATCGATCTCTCCCCCCCACACACCCAGTGTAGACCAGCCCTTAGAGTGTAGCCACAGTAAAGCCGCATGGTCTGTGTCTAGGGAGAAGGGCCTACCCAGAATGTAATACCTGAGAGAGTCCACAGCCCACTTGATTGCCCGAGCCTCCTTCTCAATAACAGAATATGCTTTCTCCCTGGGGAATAACTTTTTGCTCAAATATAGGTAGGAATGCTCTTCACCTTCAAAGTCTTGGGAGACCACCACTCCCAGGCCAATGTCAGATATCTCCATGTAGAGAACAAACTCCCAGGAGAAGCCTGGGATGACAAGGTCATGTGCCCAGCTCAGTTGCACATTCAGAGACTGCCAACAATCAATGTAGAACTTTAGTGCCTTAATGGCAAACTTACAGTACTTCAGCTACTTCAGAAATCAGGCTGCATCTCCTTTCCATTTTTCATTCATTTCCTTTTGTGTAATAGGGAGTATTCTATATGCTAACAGATAAACATTCAGAGCTGTTTGCTGCATTTTCAGTGTACTTTAGATATACTGAGAACTACTGATGACACTAAACACAATCTACACCAAAATACCCTTTGTTGACAATGTGAGAAAAGAATGAGAGCCAGCTGCAGAAATACCAAGGTCAAGAGTTTTAACAGAGGAACAGATGGTACAAACTACCTTTTGGCCATTTAAATCAAACCCAAGCAATCTACTGCCCAGTTGTGCAGAAGAGTAGAAATAGACTCTGATAACCTAGAGTCGAGTGAAGGGGAGTACGCATAATGGCTTGAGATATAAACACTGAGTTTCTTACAGAGAAGCAATGTTAATAGACCGCCACCTATCTTTCTGTGAATACCTTTTCTTCCACACACTCAATTAAAAGTGTCTACTATCTAGAACAATATGAGGTGAGATGAGCTATGAAAACAATATACTTCTGCAACTGAAAATATTATATAAAGCCATATATAAACTGATGGTATATCATCACCTGGAATATTGTGTGCAATTCTGGTCAACCGATCTCAAAAAAGATTCAGTGGAACCAGGGTTGGGTTCAGAGACAAGTGGTCAAAATGATCAGAGGCATGGAAAGAGGTCTGTACTAAGAGAACTTGAAAAGCTTGGAACTGTTTATTTGAGGGAGGAGACAAATAAGAGGAGACATGAAAATATTGAGTGACATAAGGAAGTACATCGGGATGCCACTCTACCTTTTTCATAGTACAAGAAGAGGAGGACATATGCAATAATGCTGAAATGCAACACATTTAAAATAGATAAAAGAATACCTTGCTACACAATACATATTTATCCAATGGATGCTCATTGCCACAAGATATCATTAAGGTCAAGAGCATAGTAGGTTTCACAGAAGAATTTTACATGTATATGGAGAATGAGTACTTGTTACTGTAATGTAACTGTAAATGTTAAGCATTAAAGGAATTCCTCATGGTTCAAGGCACAAGTCAGACTGTAACTGAAGGGGTTAAAAAGACAATTTCCATGTGGGAAGTTTATTCCATAACTCAATGATAGGAATTCTGTCATGATCCGGTATGACAATTTTTTGCTCCATTTACAGAACATACCAAATGCTAGTTCATTAACTTTGGACAGGACTAGTGGAGATCTGTTACACAGGGAGAAAGCCCACAGAGTATTTCTGTCTAGTCATCTTTATTATTTACCAAGGGCTGCCAATGCATGTGGTACTGGACAATACATAGAGAAAAACATAGTCCCTGTAATATGAGACTGTGAACTAAGTTGGAGAGACAATACAGCTCAGTCCATAAGAAATAGAAGACAAGGAATGGAAAATCCAGTCTCAAAATGGTGCTAATATGATGCTTGAGGTGACACAGCTATGTCACAAGGAGGATAGCAAAACTACCGGCTAGGATGAAGAACTAAGCAGCAGTGATAGTTTGAAAGATCATTCGCTTTCACCATATTGGGTTTGAACGGAGAGTGGAACATCCAGAAAGACACTTTGAGATGTGAAAATAAATAGAGAGAGACAGAATGGGGTGAAGTGGTAGATTTGGGAATCATCTGCATAGAGACATTAGTTGAAACTGTGAGAATGGTTTAGGTCATTCAGAAATAAAGAGCAGGAAGGGAAAAAAGGGGGATCAAGGAAAGAATGCTGAATGATGTGGACAGAGTTGGAGCAAGCAGGAGAAGTCATTCAAGGTGATTCTGAAGCAGCAGTCAGAGAGATAGGAAGAATCTAGTCGAATCAATAGAATATAGATTCACAAAAGAACAAGCCAGGAGAATGGATGGATCATATGTGTTGAAAGGACTTAGTTGATTGAGCAGGGTGAGAATTAAGAAGAGGCCATGTGATTTCTACTCTCATATTTCCTTGTGTTTTGTTTTTTTTAGTCCTTCACCATGTCAGTGGATCTAAATACATACAATACATATTGCAAGCTCTGAGCAGTTATTTTTCCACTAATTCCTCTCAAAAGCTGACCTGCACTTTTCTGGGAACAGGTTACTGAATTACTTGTGGTTAGTTTGCTAATATCCTGTAACCCACATGGTTTCAGTATATGCTCATCTCTAGCATTTAATTGTGGAATCATTGCATACAATGCTGTATCTCAAATTATACACTTACTGTGCAGGGTTTTTTTATCATTATTGTTCTTTGACTGAACATCTGTTGGTCATTTATAATTTCTATATTTAGTTTCAATCCAGATTTGCCAAAAAACATTTATTACATAAACTAGGTCACATCAAGCACAATTTAAATGAATTAACAGATGTTTTGTTAGTATTAGTCACTGAGAAAGCAAAACTCTCCATTAATGAATTATGATGCTGATGCTTCAATTTTCTTGGTTTTGATTTTCTACTGAGTGCATATGTCATTAAACAAACACATTTATTCTGTGCAAGGGCTTTATGATACTGCACTGTAGCCTTTCTAGCCTTCAAAAGTGATGATTAATCACCATCATATATGGATTATATGGCTGTATTTGAGCAGCCTATTAGATTATAATTATACCCAAGTACATGATGTCAGCACCTCATCAATAAAGATTTTGAGGGCTATGTTAAAACAAATTATTATAACACAGCTTTCCTGGACACGTATATAGTAATACTAATTAGTTAATATTCATAGATTACTTTGAAGATGAGTCCTATATAACCTTTAAGTGCACTAAATATTCTGGCACCTAAGCTTCCAGGTCAAGATTTTTCAAAAATGGATCTCTTAAATTAGATACCTAAGTATATAGGTAAGTGGCCAAATAAGTGGCCTGATATTCAAAAGTGCTTATTTAAGATTTAAATAAGCATATAGGAACCTAACTTTGGGGTTTTTTTTTTTTTTAATATATATCTTGACCCCAGTCAAATAAGAGTAACTAAGGTTGAATTTATCTTTTCCTGCTTTATACTTTGTATAGATGAAAATCCACAGGCATCTTTGTTTTTACATGTAGAGGTGGTTGACTTTTTTGAACAAAAATGGCCTTTTTGAAAAATTATATTTTTCCTGAAAATATTGTCAATATTTTTAAATTAATTTTTCATAAAAATATTCTGCCTTTTTTTTAAGTTGTATTTATTTACTAGGCTTTCAGTAAACATAACATTTCCATGATGTTTTCAATAAAATGAAGAAGTTGAAAAGGATTTTGAAAAGCACTGAACACTTCAAAATGAAAAAAAAAAAGAATTTTCCATTATTTCATTACAAGTTTCTTTCGTTGTTGACTAGCACTGTGTGATGTTCTTTACGTCTAAAAAGTTCAGTTCTGCTATGATCAGAGACATGCCTTTTCATTCAAAGCAGAGATGTGCACAAAATTCTTAGTGAAGGTAGAAAGAAATCGTTCCTCCTCCCCTATTCTACAAAGTCTAGAAACAACAACAAAAGACCCATTAAATGCCTTGTTAGACATTAAGGGCCCAGTTGTAGGATGGGTGCTGAAGGTTGCACATGCTTTACAGGAAGCACTATCGGAGTTTCTATTACAATCCACTCCTGCCCTCCTCCATCTTGAAGGATTTGTTCCAAGGATAAAATTTGGCATACAAGAGTATTATTTCTTTATTTGGTGCCCAAGGCATGCTTGGCACTGAGTTCAACCTAAGAAGATTTTTTCCTTGTTTGAAACCAAACTTGACTTTGCTATAAATACATTCACATGAAGTTGCATAGGTGGTTTTAAGTGGCAGAAGTAAAACCAACGATAATGATTTCAGTTGCTCCTACAACCAGACACACACACAAAATATCAAACCTTTGATTTATAAATGAACCATTTTTCACATCATTACTCAATCTTTACAACACTGAGGACTGCACTGGCCATTTGCCAGCAACCAGAGTACTGCACATCAGTTGCATACGTAGCTTATATACTCTCTTAATCAGGCATAAACCACCACAGTATTTTGCTTTTACTTGTATCTTCATTTATATGTAAATATAAATCGATTATTGATTGAGTTCACCAGTTATAAAACCACTGGCTAAGCAGCTTCATCTTTGCCTTGAAGGTACAGAGGAGAGTGAGCTGCCACATTTGACAATTGGGCTGGAATTTGAGCAATAAGAATGAGTAAAAAGGATGGTTGATGTGTTTTGTCTCTTACACTCCATTGTTTATCAGGCCTTCTATTATGTCTTAGCTCAGAGGGCAATTGTTGATTATCAGGAATTCTGAGGGCCTTCTGTTCCTGCTGACATTGTCAGAAGCTGCTGGTGTTTAGCACCTCTGACAATTCTCACTGAAGGGCATCAGATATCATGTTTTATTTGCCTGTAAGGTGCATATTGGTGGAACTATATAAATAAATCATAATTAATCCTAAAGGGAATTTACCTATATTCAGGGAGCTTGTACAAGACCTATGAGACACAGGTCCCATTTAAGCACTATTTAGATGTGATGTGGTAATGTTATGAAAGCCATGGCCAGTGTGAGTGAAACAGATATGAGCTCAAGCAGCAAAATTTGGATGCAAATTTCAAAGCCCCAAAATTCATGAGGGAGGGTGTTTAGATCAGGGGCTTTGGTTCAGCTCATTAAAGAGCTTAGGAGCAGCTGGGAAATCCAGATCTGAGTTCTGACTAGTCCTGAATTTCAGAGGTGTTTAACTCTAGTGTTTTGGTTCAAGCTCTTCACTGTCTCATAGAGAGTGTTTTACTCTCATCTTGTGTACTCACGTTTGCAGTGGAACCACTACAGCAAATTGTAAACTCCTTGATCACAGAACACAGAGAGGGCTATATGTGTTGTAACAGGCTGTACAAATTCAAAGACATATGATATTCTATTCAAAGGCCAGGCCAGAAAACACAAAATCAAGACAAGTATCAAAACGTTCCCCATCCTTCAGGAACCACTCCCACACCCCTACCCCCACGCCCAACAGCTAGCTACATTAGGGCAATTAAAGGAAAACTTTAATGGAAGACACCCATTTTAATTGCCCCCCCTCGGGGGGGGGGGAGGAAGCTTTTTAAAATACTTTAAAAATAAGATGATCTTTCAAAAACTTTTCATAATTTATTGAGATTTTTTGTTAAAGTTTTGAGGGAGGGTTTCCCACCTGCAGACAGTGCTGCTGCTTTAGTAGGAGTTTCTATAGCACCCATCACCATTTTAATGTCCAGCCTTCTAAAGCCTTTTCTTTAAATGGAGTTTCCTCTGCATACTTGTGACTTCTTTTAACTGTTCTCTAACCCTGTTTTTAAAATAGTCTGTACTTGCTGGGTTTACTGATGTACATAATTTCTTCTGAGAAATCAGCAACAACAAAAGCACCAGTGGCTGGTGCAGGCAGGGATGTGCTCTTCTTACAATAAAAAGAACAGGAGTACTTGTGGCACCTTAGAGACTAACAAATTTATTAGAGCATAAGCTTTCGTGGACTACAGCCCACTTCTTCGGATGTATATGCATCCGAAGAAGTGGGCTGTAGTCCACGAAAGCTTATGCTCTAATAAATTTGTTAGTCTCTAAGGTGCCACAAGTACTCCTGTTCTTCTTTTTGCGGATACAGACTAACACGGCTGTTACTCTGAAGCAACTCTTCTTACAATGCATCAGTGCAGAAGCAATTAAAAAGCCAATGTAAATTCTAGTAATTCTAAGGACGTCAGAGAACTGTTAGAAGTCTCAGCACAGCCTGAAAATATCTGCCAGAAAGAACTATTCCTATGTTAGAGGCACAGATGAATTAACAGAGCCCATGTGGAATGGAATTTTTAAAAGTGCTCAGTATTGGTCTAACATTGTTCCATTGAAGGCAATGGGAGTTTTGCATTGACCTCAGAGGACTCAGGCTTTCACCCGGGCTGTCTGAATGCTGCAGTGCAGAGCTCTCTTCATCATTTTAAGTTGCTATTTCATTTTTGGGGAGTGAAAGCTACAGTGTATCTTCAGGACTGACCTTATCAAGCAAATTCAAAATATGATCCATAATAAAAGGAGAACTCCATCAGTTCAAGATGGGGTTACAGGGCCCCTTTTGTTTCTGATTAACAGTTCTTCTGACAGGCCCACTGTCTTTCAAAACAAAAATTGAATCACGGCATGTAACTGTAATAGAGAGGGTAGGAGCTAACTACTGCTGTTCTCTCTCTTTCCACCAGCTATATGCTAGATTTTTGTTTAAAAAAATCAATCAGCATTACATTTATCAAGTCTTTTACTATAGGGCAGTAAATGGAAAGTGTTAGTCTTCTAATGCTTTTATTCCCTCAGGGGCAGGGACTGATAGATAAGATGAAATATGTTGAAGCTGACTTCGTGTTTTCATGAACTGCCTGTTCTGGGAGAAACTCTCCCTAGACTTGTACTGAAAACTGTCCCAGAATTCCCAGATTTGTGAAATAGCTGTATGGCTTTTCTCTTTATCAGGAGTCACCAGTGCCACCAAAACATAAGAGTCACTAGAGACGGAGCCTGATGCTTTCTCTAACACTTTCCTTGAATTAGCCAGTGATCCAAATAATCAGTGTATAAAAGTTCCTATTTTCCAAAGAACAGCCACTAAAACCACCATCCTTTTGTGAAGGTGTGAAGTAAAAGCGAACAGCATACAATAGAGAGCAGAAAGTGTTGGCTTAGAGCAACACATCTCTTGCAAAATTAAAATGGGAAGGCCTTAAGATACTATTAGAAACATGCTTGTTCTACACCCAGTAACATGAAGAATCCCCAGATAGCAGATAATGTGTATAAATTCCATCTGAAACTAGGGAAGTTTTTACAGAGGTGCATTGTGCTGCTGCAGATTTAACTCAGCTCTTTTTCAAATTTTACTTTTAAAGCCCTGATCCTGGAAGCTGCTCTCTCTGGCTGGACACTTCCATTCATGTGAAGCTGCTCTGGCTGCAGTGGGACTCTGGGCAAGTGCAGGGCTCCGCCCATTTGTAGAAACTTACAGATTCATAGTCTAACTTTGCCATTATCGGCTTCTGGGATTTCTATAACACGAGTCATTACCATGGTATCTAAGCTCTGATTTCTACTCTGTCTCCTATTGTGCTCTAGTTATCAGTTAATCCTATTCTGTTTTATTCTCTATGCTGTACAGCCATCATTCTTAATTATACAGTTGGCAAACAGAGCTAAAACATCACTACACCTGTTCTTAACCATCATTTGCCCCTGGCCTTTTCATTCTGAAACAAGGAGAAAAAGTGCATCCGACTTTCGGCTTTCATTCTGATTTTTTGCCAAAAAAACTCTCCATTAATGCAACCAAGATTTGTTTTTTAAAAAAAATATTTCATGACAGCCATTAAGCCTGAAATAAATACTGCACTCCACACATTCTGATGCTGATGTTTCCTAGAAATACTGATTTCTTTCACTTCATTTATTCTCTTTATTGATATAGGGCTATGAGACATATTTTCAATGGGGATTTATTTTTCAATAGAGCCACATCTGCTATATAAAACCAGTAAAGAGGGACAGTAAAGAGGTTAAATCCTTCCTTAAGTAAAGGAAGAGCATTTAAGCAAGGGGAGACTTCCACACTTTACTAAAATAGTGCTCAGCAAAGTATGCATGGCCTACCAGCCCATGCATGACAACCAGTCTCTTGGTTAGCGGGCATGTTTATGGCTCCAGCGGATTATCATAAAGGGTACAGTCTGCAACAAGGGTCAGCCAGGTATTGCATGATGGAGTAGCAGTAAATAGCAGCAGCAGCACATGGTAGCAGCCTGCTCCAAGATATCCTGCCTTGCAACTGCAGGATGGTTATTGTACGGGTCATTGCGAGCACACAAATCCATGTTCCCTATGCTCACCCCTAATCCCCAGTGTCCCTTGCCTAGACTTCATAGGTAATGCTAGGAGTTTGCCCCAAAATAATTTCCCTATTTCTATACAGATTTGAGACGCAATTGCAAAGTCATTGTCAAGATTAAAAAATTCCCTACCTCACCAAGCAGGGAAAGTAGAAAACAGTGTAGCTAGACCATGAAGCAAAACTACTAGAGCTGTTCTGATTTTCTAGCAGGAGTTCCATCTGGCACAAATGTTTTGTCTAAGATTTGCACATCACTGATAATTACTTGGAATACTTGAGTAAATTACTTCCTATCCATTCCTGTCAGCTGTGGCTCTCAGACATCCCTCTCATTTCCAGTTAACTAAAAAGCTGTCTATAGTGTGTTCTTTGAAGACCTCTGGTGGTGAACAGAAGGCACTGTTCAGCTCACACTAATTCAGCTACAAGAAGGAAAAAAGGAAACCTGCAAATTCTGGGTTTAGTGAGTTTACACAGTGTCTCTGTGTATCCTTTGAATATTCTTCAGATTAAATTACAATGACTTTGCACAAGGATAGTCAAACCACTGCATTTGTAGTATCCAGCATTGTTCACAGTTGTATAACAAGAGCTGAGCAAACAATTTATGGCAAATAATTTATTTGATGAAATTTAGCCTCTTATTGTGCTTGGGAAATGCCTGTGACGGGGCCATAATTTCTTTCAATTTCTACTGATTTCTACTCAATGAATTATTTGCAAGGTTATTACAGAGTTATGGATTCATCACAAATATTGAACACATACCTTTTTATTTTTTTCTTTCTTCGAACAAGTAGGACGTTCTTGCACTGTCCAAACTGATTTACTGAGGGCTGCATTAGAAATGTTTCTGCCTTGTTCACTTCTAAGGTGAATAGCCAAGGCACTGCATGAATTAAAAAGGGACACGCAGTTATGCCGTATCTCCACATCTCGCTGATACCTTTGTTTTAAATGAATGGTCCAATTTGTTGTTGTGCTCCCTCCCCCCACCCCCCACAATGCTACCAGTTGAAATGGGCCAGACCAGACCAATGGTTCCAATCCCCCTCAAACTTCTTGGGTCCATCTGTCTTGGTCATAGATTATTTGAGAGGCTACATTCTAGTCCACATCTAGAGCTTCTTTTCTAGGATCTCAAGTTCCCTCTCTCTCTCTTTCAATGAGCACATATTATATATATAAACCTTCTGCTTTATTGGCCACATGCTACAAGGAAACCTTACCTTAAAAAAGCAGGGTTTTTTTTCTCAAATCAAAACTAGCTGCCAGTGTTTTCAGCTGAGTTTTACTTTAAGATTTTGTCCAATCCAGAATTTCAAAGCTAATTCTGTGGGGAATGAATTCAGACAGATCAAAATGGGGACAAAATGTTTGCATGAAACCCCTACAGGTGAAACTGCTGAGTTTGATACAGTTCAGTTCACTTACATAACAGATAGCTTCTTGGAATAACATTTCAGTGACTTACTCTAGAGGTCTGCTGTTACCATTAAAACTTTTAAATGTGGCTGTCTAACAGGAGAGAAGTTGACAAAGATATACAAGTTGTTTTTTACCCTGAGGAGATGAAACTGAACATTGTTTCTGCCAATGTCTGTAGCTGCATGATTATGTTCCTTAATTGTAGTTCGCTCAAGTTGAAAGACATTGTGCCAAATTCTATCGGTTACACCAATCTAAATTCAAAGCAGGGCACTATCTTGAGTATAGACAGCAAAGTTTGGCTCTTTAGGCTCAAATGTAACATTGTGACACAGGATGACTAAGCTCAGAAAGAAATTTCAAACTTTAGGTATTTCATCAGGGGCAATTTCTTATAATATTTAATATTGTCCAACCTACATAAAAGTAATGTGTTACAGACTATAGTAAGGAATATACAGTCATTTGAAGTTGGAATGCCAGGATTAATATTCCCTACACTGAACAGTGTTATAACACTTTTATATCTGTATGGAGCATTTGTTGTCTTTGAGACAATTCTAATATTTATAAACTAGCACAAGAACCAAGAATGATCCAAGTGTCTGTGAAATCTATAAAGCATTTATTCGCTTTACTCATCCCAGTCACAAAATCAAAAGTCAAGCTCTTTTCCTCCCTCCTGGATCTGTAGGAATTTAGTGTCCTTTACACTAACCAGATTTTCTAAAAGTGTTAACTTTTGTGGTTTGAAATTGACATCATTTCTCATATGTTAAACTCTTTATTCTCAGGCCTGTCTTTCTTGTTTACCCCAATATACACTTGGAGGCGGGGGAGAGTTCTACCAAGTACTGCTAGCAAAATGCTGAAAATGTTTAATAAGCAAACATAGCTGAAGCAAATACATTTAAAGCCTCCAGCGAATCTCCATGGAAGATTTTTTGCAGTGTTACCAAGTGACAAATCCCTTATCAGTTAAAGCCATTGTAAGCCTGAGATTTTCCACTCAAACACTGCCACGGGTAGACTTACAGATACTGCTGCAGGAACTAAGGATGCAAACAATCAACATGTACGCATTACTGACAAAATGCTCTTCTCTAAGACTATCTGTTTTTTCATAATGATTTAAATTTATTGCAGGGAGGGCTGCGTGAGGGTTGTTGGAATTTTTTTAAAATTACTTTAGAAAAAAACAAGTGCTAAAATCTCTATTTTGAAAAAAGAAAATCCAAATAATTATATGGTATATGCAAATAGGTAAAACAAAAAGGGTAGATCAGTTTGTAGGCCTATTCTCAGCTCTGATAGAATCCTTTGTTTGAGTTGATCCTATTAACTATGGTCAGAGAAATATTGTAAAATGCAGCATCTGTGTCTGTCATTAATTTGTCTGCCCATTCCAGAAACCCACAGATTTTTGGTTTGTGAGGCTGTAAAGTGACAAAGGGGCAACTAATGATAGGGTAGAGCTCAAAATGGAGGTACTGTTTGAAATAGTCACCTGAAATAATGATATAAGAGGGGGAAATAAATAAAGAGTGGAAATAAGTGGTTCTGAAGGAAATTTTACTCCATGTTTGTAATACTTAGCTTTTATATAGCACTTTTCGTCCATCAGTCTCAGTACTTTTGAAAGGATGAGTATTGGAGCAAGGATCTGAGCTTTGGTCTCCAACAGCCCAGATGAGTACCCTAAACACTGAGTCTCTCTCTCTGGCCCAATGAATATTTAATCAGTTATACAAAGTGGAACAGCTTCAACAGAAGAAACTGCAAGAGACCCAACATAGAATACTCAATAGCCTAACCATGCAGAGCAAGGATTTGAACTTGGAATCCTATATCCCAGGTAAGCACTCCTCCCTATGGCAATACACGCAAGCTAACCAGCCCCAAAATTCCCAAGCTGCTTTCTCTTGGCTGTCTTTTGTGCAGGGTGGAATCCCATAGGTGTATTCTGAGAATGCCTAAAGGATCAAGACCTTATGGCAAGGTACGTGGGAGAACAGTTAGATTGAGAATCCCACTTCAGCAAGGGCTCCAGGCAACTCATTAGCTGTGGGATGGCATTGGCACTTAGGTGGCTTTGCACGTGCTACCGGCAGAAACTTAGGTGCCTAGAGGATTTAGGCATCTATGAAGTCAGCTGCATGACTTTAAGAATATCAGTGGTGCCTAAATGTTGGACTGAGACACCTACAGAAGCAGTTATGGGCCTAAATACCTTTGTGGATCTAGCGCCCAACTACTATCTCAAAAAGATGTAAAAGTAAAACATATAAATAAAGAAATAAAGAAAAAAACAGGCATGTATAAGATCAAAAAAATCTGAGAGAGACAGGAAAAGAGTTTTAAAAAACAGTATGTAAAAATAAACCAATGAGGAAAACCAAAACTGGCAATGAGAGATTTGCCTGGGGAATGACTAAACACAGTAAACAATCCTTTCAGTAGTAAAGGATACCAGATGAAGAAAAGATTTTGAATTTTTAGGGGATAGAGGAGAAAAAATTACAAGGGTACACAGCTGAAAAAATTAACAAAACTGTTTTTTTTCCTCCTTGTTTCCATAATAATAACAACAAGACACAGGATGCTAGAACTAAAAGCTAATTTCTTGGGATAAGAGTGAAAAGTTAATAGCACAAGCAAGAAGCAGCATCTGCTGTCAGATGAAATCACCAGCATTGAAGAGTTTTCCACATATTCTTTCTTGTTTGTAGAATATTGTTCATGGAGGGAAGCTCCAGTGATCTGCCACCACACCATCTTTTTTTCCACCAGGGCGTATGCTTCTGCATGCAAACAAACACCCAAACGTCTTGGTTTTAAGCGGGTTTGGGATTCTATGTGAACAGAGGCCTAACGGCTATCCAAGCATAAAGCAAAATTGTGGGGATTTTGTGTTAGCAAAAGTTCAGGTACTGGAGAAACTCTGGAGTACCTACTGACCCATAGTTGTAGCAAATATTTTGAGAGGCACCAGTATCTTTACCTACACTCATAGCACTTGATTTTTTGTATCATTCCTGGAAATACCATCTCCAGGAGGTACTGCCAAGAAGTTTAATCCACCTACCAACAGAGATTTAATAGTAGTAGCTTTGAATCTAAAAAGTGATTTTGAGAAATTGTTTTTCGTTTGCATTGAATCTTATTGATGTTGTTGAAGTTAATAGATTCCTATTAAGTCTCTTGCTTTTCAAATTATCTAATCAAATTCAGATAAAGGTCCCTTTTACACAGTGGATTGCAGTTGTCATCCAAACTCAACAGAAACCTACATTACACTCAAGTGAACAGGGAGATAACACTGTCCATTGAAGCCTAAGATGTATAAGAAAATAGTTGTAGTCATTATTTGTTTAAATCTTATTTTCTATTAGTGCAAATGTGTTTGTCCCTGGCTTATACCGTTCATCGAGTTTCAGTTATCATGATTAAAGTGGAAATTATATATTTGGCTAGGTCTATGGTAGAAAATGATTTCTCACTTTTCTGAGTGCCAGTTGGTTGAAGGTAAAGAACTTAACTCATGAGCACGCCAATTAGTACAAATTATGACTCTAAGATATTGCATAGAACTTGCTTTGCATTCCAAGATGGATTTTTTTTCTTGGAAAGTCATTCTTCAAGTGCTCTTCAGAAATATCAAATCTACTGAAGCAGGTTATTAATATTTATAGTGCAGTAGATTGCATAGACTGCAACCAGGACACCAATGTACTTGACACTGCTCTAAGGCCTAGTCTACATGTAAGTGTTAGGCCCACATACCTCTGGTTCTCCGGGGCGTGAAATTCACACCTGCGTGTGCCATAGCTATGCTGACCTAACCCTCAGAGTAGATGTATTTAAGCCGACAGAAGCATGCATCCATCAACCTACTTACCACCACTCGGGGAGGTGGATTACCTATGACAGAAAAACCTCACTGGTTGTGGTAGAAAGTGTCTACTCTGCTGTCCTATAGCAGCATAGATAAAAGTTTTCCATATGTCCAAACTTATACCTAGTGTAAAATGATGGAGTCTCTGTAACTTGGAGTCTTCAAATCATGATTTGAGGACTTCAGTAACAAAGCCAGAGGTTATGCGTCTATCATAGGAGTGGGTGGTGGGGTTCTGTAGCCTGCAATGTGCAGGAGGTCAGACTAGATGGTCATGATGGTCCCTTCTGGCCTTAAAGTCTGTAAGTTCACTTATCTTTCTATCAGGAATAGACAGTCTGCTCCAACTCTTATGATTTATCCTTTCAAAGAGTTTGCAAGGTTTCTGTCCTATTTAGAATGAAAATTCCCAGGGATCTGTCAAAATCCTGTGTGTGGTAAATCACTGCTTGCATTATAGTTTAAGGAATATCATTCTACTGAGGACAAAATGGAAGCAACAGATGCAATTATCCAAAAATTAAATATTTGAAATAATAATTATCAAGCCTGAAACAGAGTCCAGGATCTTATATTAATCCCTTTATCAACCTGGCAAAGAAATGGGGGATGAAGGGACAGCCTCTTGCAATGGTCGAGGATCAGATCCTACAAGGTGCTGATGGGTACTCTGGCCCAATCCAGCAAAGCACTTAAGCATGTGCTTAACTTTAAGCAAATGAGTAGTTCTATTCACATGCTTAAGTGCTTTGCAGAATCAGACCTGAGCGCTAATACCTTGCAGTTCAGAGGATGTGTTCATTGTCAAAATCATGACATTTCCCCAGAACAGAGTAAATCCAAGTTAGATTAGGAGAGTAGCTCTGGTATAAAACACTGATGACACTGGCATAAACATAGTTTTCTGTTTTTTCTCCTCTGTGCCAAGCACCCACAACTCCCATATAAACCTATTTTATGGTAACAAATTGTATCATGACAGTGTCTTGCTTTTTCTCATCTCCCAACATTAAGGTCATCCTTCACCATCCTTTGGTGTTTTCATTATAACTTATTGAGCCTGCAGCTTTTACATTCCCCTCCATCATCACACTAACATGGAGGAACAAGAGGCCTGGAAAGGTCTTTGACCAATGCTGCAAATACACTGCTGTAAATGTTTTACAATTGTATATGCTAAATAACATTTTTATTTATAGTGAAAACAACATTACTTTTCTCCTATCACAAAATACTTGCGATCTAAAAGGGGTAGTCAAGGGTTTAGGTTTTATGGGAGGCAGTGTGGGGACAGAGTATCAGAGTGGGACTCAGGAGACCCCATTTCTATTCCTGGTTTGGCTGCTGGGTAACCATGGGGGAGTTGTGTCTCCTCCCTGTGCCTCAGTTTCCCGGTCTGTAATATGGGGATACTGATACTGCCCTTCTTTGCAAAATGCTTTGAAATCTACTGACAGAAAGTGCTATATAAGAGCTAGGTATTATCATATGAAAACAAAATAACTTTTCTGTATTCTTTCATTACAAATATAGATAGCATGTGCATATGCAGATGACACACACACACACATAACTGCTGTTCTGTTCAACACTTTGTTCATTTTGATAAACTGACCTTAGAAGCTGTTCCTACAGACTATATTTCCTATGCTTGTCGCAGGCTATACTCCTTGATGCTCCTGAACAAATTGGAGCCCTAAAATATATATTAGCTAAGGAGACATGAGTTAAACAAACAACTGGTTCCAACTACAAGTAGTAATCTCCCTACCCCATCAACCTCATCTTGCTAAACCCTGCTAAATCCCTTTGCTTCTGCTCCTCTAATCATGAGGGTTAGAGGCTGCAAGGGCTGCTTTTCACTTCATTAAAATTTCCTTTTAATCTTCTATAATCTGTTAGCATGGCACATAAACTCCCATCAGAAGCTTATTCCTTCTAATTTAGCAAAAGGGGGTAGTTTTAGTATGCATTCCATAATTGTAAAGTTAAGCTTCATCTCACACCACAGTCAAACTTGGTTCAAACGGATGGGAAATTAAGCAGTTGAGCAAATGTCAATTACAGTTCGAGGTGGTTGCATTATTTCTTGCAACTCAGTTATCTGGCAAATTTAGCCCTTGTTTCTATTTGTTAAATGTTTGACCCTGAACTTTAGTAATGGGACAGGGTGTGGTAGGATCATGAAGCCTCCAGAAAGGGACCTCAGGCCTGGTATGCCTTGTCACAGAGCTAGCAACCTACATTTCCTTTTTCTTAATGTTATTCCATTAATTTTAATTATAACCTCTCCTTTAGATCGTGGGACAAAGGAAATGAAAGCCAAAGCCTTGTAATGTGGAGAGCCCGAGACTGAAGAGATAACCATTAGAGTACCCTAATCATATTACCTCCTTCCCTGATGTTAACACAGGACGAGGGTGACAAAGGCCTCTAGGGAAGGGAGAGATGAAGGCCTCAGTGTGGTCTGTGCAATTATATTATCATAATGTATAGAACCTCTTACTTACCTCGCTAGGAAGAGTCCAACGTGTAATCTGATAAATCCTTACCACAAAAAAGATTTGTCAAATATGCACAACTTCCAGCTCTCTCTACTGATATCCAAAACCATTCAAAGTGCTGCATTTGTTAGTTTCCTTGAGTATAAATAAATGATAGTGTGGCTCTTCCAATTCTTTTATTCAGGTTTCACTCATTATTCAAATTATTTTTTCATGACTTGGCTACAGTTATCATAGTATTTTTGCATTCTGTATGCCAGCAAAGCTTCTGATTAGTTTTTAAATTTCCTCTTTAATTCACTTCTATTTAACCCTTTTCTTCTCACTTCATGTTGTGATATAAGTGGTATAGCTTATGTGTACATTAAACCTGCAAATGGGTGCTTAATTTCACACATGTAAATAGTCCCATTGACTTCCATTTATAATGTTCCTCAGATAAAGTATTCAAATGCATGGACTTTGAATTGCTGCATAAATATGTCAAAGGATTATATAACACACACCCCTCAACACTTCCCCTACATTTTGTTAGTGTGTATTAGTGTTTGATGTTTGAGAACAAAGAAAAACGGGGCCTGGTGAGACACACTCAATGCTTTGTACTTTATCTGACAGGGTGGGGGAGGCAGAGTGGTGCAGAGGTTATTGTACAGGTTTTGTAGGCAAGAGACTCTGCCACTGACCAACTATGTGACCCAGGGCACATGACTTAACCTCTGTGCCTCATGTTCCCCAGCAGCAGTAGTAAATACTGCATATGAGGGGTAAAGATGTGGCCATGGAATGGAGCTTGTTGAAGGGGCTGCAGTACCTATGATTTCTGGGGAAATATACAAAATAAAATATTCTAATATATAACTGAGGACTTTATGCACATTTCTGTAAGTATGAAGGTTCAAAACAAAAACAAGTGTTTTGGACAAATTTCGCCCCCCACCCGAAGCTAGTAAAATGCGTAGGAGTTTATTTGAAGGGAAATCACTCATCTTGCTCAGGGAGGGCTTTGTTTCCTTTAGGTACTGATATGAAAGTCACGCTGCAAGCCTAACTTTTTTTACAGGGCAGAAAGAAATGCATCTGAATTTAAAAGGCATCTCCTTGTCTGAGCAGTTTCTAATGAGGAATCCACATCAGACTTAAACAACAGGAAGCAAGCTTTGAAGTTAACTTTCAGTGACATCAGGAAAAGTAATTATGAAGCAGTAGCAAATCATTAAAATTTAGCAGTAAAAGCTCCACAGAAATATTGTCAAGCTTTTCTAAATCTTCCTTCATTGATTTCAACATCGCAGCCTAGATTTCAGTTCTTGCTTTGTATGCTGTACTTGTTCATTCTCTCTCTCTGAAGACTCCTCCTATTTGGAAAATCACATTATATATCATAGCAACTACTCTATCCTCTGTAGGAAACAATAATTACAGCATTAAAGGATGTTTTTAAATAACTTTCTTCAAAACTGGTTTTGAAATTAAATGTCATATTTATGTTAGACAGGAGCTAAACACATTTATTTTAATTACACAGCACTGGATGTACTTGAAAATTCCCTTGACTTCCTAATAAGACTCAACAGCCCCTCCTACCAAGATTAGTTTCAGCCTTCTATGATGTCACAGTCCCATTCCTTCAAATATTGCCAAAGTCCCCCAGGAGAAAGAAAGAAAGAAATCAAGACACTAATTGCTTCACACAGGGAACACACCCACTCACAGACACAAATATTCAATAAGCGAACAAAAAACCATAAAAACTAATCAAGCTATTTCTCCTGTGAGTTGAGGGCCTGATCCAGTGGCCACTGAAGTCAACGAGTCTTTGCATTGATTTCAATGGACATTGGATCAGGATCTGAGAGAGAAACTGTTATTTCTATTTTTAAACACTTGAGAGGCACTTAAATATTACAGTGATGGGGACCATGTAAATACATAGAATTTCTTATTTATTTATTGCCTTTGCATTACATCACTGGAGGTGACTTATAATTAGGGTTGTGTTGTGCATGTTTGTGGAAGGCCAATTTAATATTCACTTTAAATGAGTATTTGTGCTTCAAATCTGCTTTCTGAACACTCACAGAAAGCAAAGAGTGAAGCACTGTGAGCTGGACCAAAGGAAATATGTTTACAAAACTGGAACGATTATTGTGGGAATGTGTATGCAGTATTTGCCCAACTATGTTACTTTCTTTATTTTACAGATGGGGAAAGAAAAGGAGAGGGGTGACATGACTTCTGATGGGCCACTTCTGGAGAGTTAAATACCAAAAATCTATGGTAGAGCAGGGATTACAACTTGATATCTCATGACTCTAAGTACCCCACCCATTCCTCTGGCTGATGGTGTCTTTCCTCACTATGTGCAAAACAGGGACAATAATTATTTCCTGTTACTTAGCTATTGTTTGTAAAAGATTCTGAACATGTTAGGTATTTATAAGGAAATGTATAAGTTGTTATAAATAATATATTTGATTAATAAAATATCAGAGAGCACCATCTACTGAAAGGGCACAGGAGTAGGAATCAGGAGATCTAAATTCTAGTGTAAACTCTGCCACTGATTGGCTGTTTAATCTCAGGCAAATCTTCTTCTCACTCTTTATCTGCCTTGTCTATTTAGGCCCTAATCCTACAACTGACAGATGTGGAAGGACTGCTGCACCCGTGCAGAGCCCCACTGAAGTCAATGGAGCTCCATTCAGCAGGCTACTTGTGCGCTATCAATTGCGGTATCAGAATTTAAGATTGTAAACTTTTTGGACAGGAACAGTCTCTCACTGTGTGTAAGTCTAGTGCCTAGCCCAACTGGACCTTCATCTTGGTTGAGGCCTCTATGGGCTACCATACCATAAACTATTTATTACTCATTAAGGTTCTACAGTTCACATTGGAGGTAGGGTGTTAATTTTTGGAAGGTATTTCTTTTCAGCTCATGCAAATAAACTGGGCTGACCTGTAAAGACTTTTTTCTTTTTCATTTTGAGTTCAGTTTTTGATTTAATCTTTCATATGGTTTCCATGTGAGACAAATTATCTTGATTTCTCTCCCCCCCCCCCCCCATAGTTTCCTTAAATTACTTTGCTAAAAGGGTGTTCACTGAGGTGTTTGGTTCACTCTGTCCTTTCCCTCCCCCAAGTCATCTTTTAAAGCATGAAAGCAAAATGGCAATTTCATATTTTGACATTTAAACTTTAGCTCTAGCAGCTTCTGGCCATCTGCAACTTATGGAGAAAGAAGGACTGTATTCAGAAGTATGCCATAAAAATACAATCCGGGCTATGTAGGCCACAGTTCTTCGTGAACATTATGACATTTTCAGAAAAGCCCAATAGGTATGTTTTTGAGGAGTGCAAAAGTCCAACAATTCTGCCATTATACTGATTTGGTTTAATGAATGTGCAGTACCACTTTGGTCATGTACTAGCTCATCTCATAGCCAGTGCAATATTATGCTTACAAAACTGAAAATATAGACCATTTCAGGATTAGTGCATTGTTCATCCTCAGCACAGAATTTAATACTACTACATTTAGTAAATCTGTACTGTATTTAAATCTCACTAAAGGTTACTAGACAATGAAGGGCCAGATTTTCAAAGGTATGTGCCTATAGAAAAAAAATAGGCACCTAGTGCAATTTTCAAAAGTGCCTATGCAGTTTAGGCACCTAATTCCCAATGATTTTAATGGAAGTTAAGGGCTTAACCTACATAGACACTTTTGAAAATCCCTCTAAGAGCTTATCTGCATCTTTAGGCACCTATAAGACCTTTGAAAAATCAGGCTCAAAATTACTGCCATCAAGGGGAAAAAATAACTACTACTGAGGGTTTGTTCAAACACATTTTTAAACTGCTTTAACTATATTGGTTTGAAACTGGTATAATTATAATAGTACAGCCGTTATGTGAACATGGACATAAAGGTGCTTACAGCAGTATAGCTCATTCCCCTATATTTACCTTTTTCTATGGAGTGGAATAAAAGAGTGTGAAAAGAAGAGAACTTCATTTCTGAAGTGGGAAGAAACAGGAATGAGGTTTTATGCTCCTTGTGTCTATTGTCAAAATTATTTACTTAATATTAACCAACATATTCAAAGAATCAGGAATAGGAAGGTCCCTCTCATCCAAAAGATCCCTTATTGTCTATTGAACCATGCTGTCCAGCCTGCAGACACCCTATCACAGCAAAGAATATGCCTGCCTTCAGAAGCATTAATAAGCTCAATTGCTGTGGTGTGATTCAAGTCACTAATTCCTTCTAGGCTAGGGACTGAGCATGCTGCTTTCTGTTCATAGAGGCTTGCTGGACAGCGTTTCAAGGTGTGTGGGATGGCTCTTAACCCTTGTTAGCCTTGAGAGTGGGAGATGGGGTGAAGAAGCAAACAAGACTCCAGCCTATGGCAATAGACTGACCATTCACAATCTTAACCAGATAAGTTTTGGCTCAGGAAGCAATCAGCAAGATGGAAGCAAATCCTTACTTAGGCCAAATTCCTGTTATTAAACAATTACATAATGGTAGCTCCCAGAAGCCCCAACTAGGATCAGGAATCAACAGTGCAAGAGGCTGTACAAGCACACAAGGCGGCTAGGGCCAGGCTATGCCAATAAGAGTTTACAATCTCAAAAGGGTCAAATGAAAAGACTCTAATACTGGATAAGTTGCTAGATCCTACAAAACCAACAGCAGACTTTTAGCTAAACTAAATTATTACCCTTGCAATTATCTTAGGATCATAGAATCATAGAATATTAGGTTTGGAAGAGACCTCAGGAGGTCATCTAGCCCATTTCCCTACTCAAAGCAGGACCAACACCAACTAAATCATCCCAGCCAGGGCTTTGTCAAGCCGGGCCTTAAAAACCTCTAAGGATGGAGACTCCACCACCTCCCTAGATAACCCATTCCAGTGCTTCACCACCCTCTTAGCGAAACAGTGTTTCCTAATATCCAACTTAGAACAAGAAGCAATGGTCTCAAGTTGCAGTGGGGGAGGTCTGTCATCTGCCACCACTGAGAACAGCTGAGCTCCATCCTCTTTGGAACCCCCCTTCAGATAGTTGAAGGCTGCTATCAAATCTCCCCTCACTCTTCTCTTCTGCAGACTAAATAACCCCAGTTCCCTCAGCCTCTCCTCATAAATCATGTGCCCCAGCCCCTTAATCATTTTGTTGCCCTTCGCTGGACTCTCTCCAATCTGTCCACATGATATACATTTGTTCACATATCACATGATATACATTTATTTTGAGAGTAGCCCAGGATGGACTACTTACTGTTTAGCATTTCTGATAAGCAAAACCACCACCTCTTTCTTAATTGGGGTTTATATGAACACTTTAAAGGTTTGATATTGTTGAATGATCCCAGGAAGCTAATATCTGCATGGAACAGATGTTTTTATCCTTTCGATTCCAGGTACCAGTTCTTTTAGACAGAAAAATAAATACCCAACTAAAAATATCAAATCTTTCCCCTTTTTCTACCAGAGTTGTGTAATTCTGCACAAAATGTTGACAAGAAAGGAAGTATATACACATATCTGTATATCACCACTTTAGTCTCTGCTTACTGAAGGAGTCTTGGAAGGTTAAGGTGACCTGATATGTAGGAAATACTTTTATCTCATGTGTTATGAACATGAATACCACTAATATGTATTCAGGTTTCCATATACAGTTTAATTTAGAGAGGAGACAAACAGGGAATGTGATAAATGTGTGTAAAATAAGAGTGGGATAAATTGGGAGCTCTGAATTTAGCTTATCACATAATACAAGAACATGCAGAAGAACATAAAACAGAGTACATTTATTAGCAGTGGATTGTAAATGTTGGACATCCTAGCTGGAGTATGTGAGTAGGCACTTGGATATCACTTGGGTGCACAATACAACAATCTAGATGGAAGAATATCCTGCACTCTCCAGCGTGCTCTTGTTTAGATACAGCTGCTCTGCAAACTTATAGCAATACTATCAACAAAGCAACAATTTTAGTGCAAAAATATACTTTTATAAAACAGTCTACGTTCACATCTAGGAACCACATGACGATGTGTACAATTTGATACAAACAGAAGATGATATAAAAATAGTTACGACTACCCCAGAGAAGTTACCATCTGAGCAGTAATCCTATATTCAGAATACTTTTAGCTTGTGGTACAACTGAAGGCTGAGTTTCAATGACAGCAGCACTCCTCACTCCTGGTTATCTGGCTATAACAACACTACAAATACCCCTTCTTTTTTTCTTTTTGAAGATGCTCAATGATTACCTTAAAAGTTTTTAAAGTTGTATTTGTACACCCCTTCTTGGGAACCCAGTGTTCAGTTCTGGTCACCTCGTCTCCAAAAAGATATAGCAGAAACAAAAGGGGCCCATGGATGGGCAATGACAATTATTAGAAGCAATGATCTTCAGGCTTTCATACAAGGAGAGATTGAAAAGATTAGGTTGGTTTAACTGAGGGAGGAGATAAACAAGAAAGGACACCATCAAATAATGCATGAACAGTTCAGAGAATGTAAATTGGGAGTACACTCTCCTAGTACAAGTGGACAACAAATGAAATTGAAAGGCAAAAAGCTGATAAAAAGAAAATATATATTTTAAAACACAACAGTCAGGGAAAATAACTCTTCAGTAGGTCATTGCCTGGAACTTCTTTTAATGTTTATTTTGCTTTTCATTTTTTCCCAAGTTTCCTATGGCAGTGGTCAGCTGGCAAGGAAATTGTGACTCCTTTCCAGTTGGATGTTGAAATGTTTTATTTTAAGTGTACAAATCGGATTAAAGCTGTTTGAAAAAGAATATTTTTAGATGTAATATAAGGGCACAAACTCTTGCGTATGCAAGTTCTTACTCAGGCAAGGCTTCCTGTTGAAGTTGCATGAGTAACAGTTTTCAAGATTTAGTCCTTTTTGTAAAAACAAAAAATTATAACTGAGTGTTCAGAAATTATATAGCAGATGGATGCAGAAGCTTTCCTGTTAGGGAACAGCATAAGCATTTGTATAGTATATCTTATAATATTCTTTCAGCATTCTTAACTATTTCATGTTAGGCAATGAAAGCATGAAGATGTCTCCATAGCTTCACTAAGTTAAAGGGCTGTTTCTTTTCTAATGATTATGGGACAAATCCTTCAGTCCTTACTAAGGCAAATCCCCTACTGGGAATGTTACCCAAACAAAGACTAAGGAGTGCTGTATTTGTCCCTTTTTTGCAGAATTTAAACAAATTGCTATTTTGAGAACTTAAAAATGTGAACAGACAAAGTGTACCCTCAGAAAAGTGTACCCAACTCCTCCTGACTCCAGTAGAAACTGTATGTTCACATCCAAGGGGAGAATTTGGAACTACATGCTATTATGACATTGACACACATTCATCTTTTCCTTTTCAATCATGTTCAAATGAAACATAGAAGAATATAGAGAAGAAGAATTATGGGGAAGAAAAGATGGCTATTTCAAACACCAGCCTAAGGGCATGATCCAATTTCCACTAATGTCATTGGACAGACTCCAGTTGGCTTCACTTGAAGTTAGATCAAGCCTTAAGAGGCTGAGTTAACCAATGATCTCTATGGTACTGTATGCCAGGTATGCTCCCAGAAAGACACCTTTCCAACAGAAGCAAAAACTATAGCAGAATCCCATGCATTTCCAATACATTTATTTTCTCCGAAGAAATTGCAGGGATGTAATTAATAGTATTGAGTGCCAAATGCTGCTGTCCTTATTGAGTTGTACAGAAGATTTCCTTCAGTTTTGCCTAAGCACCTGTTCCATATAAATCAATGGAACATTTCTGTTAACTTTGATAGGATGAGGGCCTGACCCGAAGTACTGGGTGATGATAGGATTTAACCCATAAAAAAGAAAATAAGAAATGAAAGTTTAAAGCTAGTACCGTTACACTGCATTCTATCAGCCCTAGATGACCAGATATGACACAAATAGATATATTTCATGGATAGAAGAGCAATCAGGATACCTAAAATTAGTCACTGACATTCATATTCAGGCCTCTGAACTTTTCAAAGGCTCTGAGCACCCACTACTCCCATTGACTTCAGTGGGGAACTCAATAAAAGTTGAAGGCACTCAACAACTCAAAGAAGGTGCTTGGCATATTATCAGAAGTCAGGGTCACAGCACCACTTAGAATTTGGCGTTGGAGCTGATTTGAAAGATAATACAATGATAAATAATCCAATCTATTATTTTAACTGCATATGCAACATCAGCAGTTTCATTTCAGGAAACTAAGATGCAATAGTAATAGCTTATTTGTGGGTTTTTCCATATGAAGGTCTGGTTCACCACTGCAGTCATTTGCAGCTGTGTTATAGAATCATAGAATCATAGAATATCAGAGTTGGAAGGGACCTCAAGAGGTCATCTAGTCCAACCCCCTGCTCAAAGCAGGACCAATTCCCAATTGGAGTCAACAGTACAGGCTCTCTGAGTGGTATCAGGGAGCTGTATACAATGCTACCATTCTGAGTTAGTAATATTTTATACTTATTTTGCACACATTTGGATAACTACACAAGGTGCAAGGCAGCAGAGATCCAAGCCCTACAAATCTCTCCATACGCTTTCTGCTCAAATCCTATGACTAACTCATAGGCCTATCTTGGGTTTACTTAAAACAAATATTTATATCTCCATTAAGAGTAAAGAGAGACTATCAAATTGCACCCAATGTCTTGATATTGATCTGTCTTCGTTTCCTTTGTTAGGTATCTTCTTTTTCTTTTTAAAGAGTTGGATAAAATAAGGAAGAATCAAAGTCAACATTAAAACTGTATTTATCAAGCCTTCTAGTATTGCATGTTTCCTCCCCGTCCTCTTAAAGCTGTGGGACAAAGAAGCCTTTGCCCATATCTGTGTTCATAAGGTGTAAGTAGTATATGGTGTATCATGTAGTCATACAAGATAACACGTAGAAATATGAGATAATATGGCTCAAACATGTTCCAACCAAATTCTGTGTAGCCGAAAGCCCTGGAAACCCTAAAACAAAACTGACACTGAAGGATCTCTCATGCATATGAGGATTCTCAAGTGACAGTCACCACAGCAGCTCCTATGCTACCCCCTCTGGCAACCCTATGGCCTGTGCAGGGGGTGTGGCCATGGGGAAAGAAGTGTGGCTTCACATCCCTCCACAGGGATCCTTTAGGCTGCTTAGCTTACCTTGGGGTACTAGCAAAGCACAGAGAGGCCCCTGGTTTCAGCTCTCTGTTGGAAAAGGTAGCATTTGAAGAGCAGCTTGCAATAACAGTAGTGAATGAAAAGGAATAAAAAGAATTTGGATGCTATGAAAGCATAAAGAGCAAAATGCACTGCAAAATAAACTACAATGTAAGTAATTTTTCTCTTCCTATCTTATATTATGCATACATTTCTGATACATAGCTGATTAGACAAGCTATACAGCAGATCAAAGTATTTTAAATTTTGTTCAAAGTTTGCTACGTGCCACATCCACCCTAGAAGTGGCCACATTTTAGTACTGGGCAACAAAATGTCCATAACATGAGCCAAATATGGCCCTCCATTGAACCTGTATAACCTTACCATTTTCAGACATAATCTGTTTGAAATAGAGGAATAGCACTAAAAATGCTAGAAACCATCAGAATCTTATCTAAACAATGGTTTCCACAAACCACTGGGAATTTTCCATAGATCAAGGGTCTCAAAGTCCCAGCCCGTGGGCCATCTGTGGCCCAAGAACCTCCCCACTGTGCCCTGCTAAAACTTTTTAAAAAGTTCTTTCATCCAGCCCTCATGGCTGCCAGCTGGGCTAGGGGGAAGCAAGACTTTGGATTCTATCTCTACTGCTTCCATGAAGTTCTGAGTGGCCATGATGTGTAGTATAGTAACCCAAGCTGGCCAAGGATTTGTTATAGTACCTTTGCTCTAAATGTTGATTTACCCATAGATAAGACCAATCAGGTTTAAAAAAACAAAAAACAGACAACCCACCACCAAAACCATTATATCATCTGTCTTTGTCAGTTATGTTTCTTCTTAACTGAGCATCAGTTTAACCATGACCGGGTTCCACAGAAGGAGCCTTCAGTTAAGTGCGGAAAGGCCAGACTCTGTTTGGTAGTGCTCACTATTTCCAAAGCTATTTCCGAAGTACTGTTAGGTTTGCCTCTACCATTACATCGTTGTAAACTGTTTCAGAGTGGTAGCCGTTGTAACAATTTTTCTCCTATTTAGGAAGGAGCTCACTGTAAAGTATCCATCTCAGGACATGCCTATTCTACAGCACTACATTGGTGCAGCTGCACTGATGCAACTGTGCTGCTGTAGCACATCTGGTGAAGATGCGCTATGCCGACAAGAGAGCGCTCTCCCATCGCATAATTACTCCACCTTGGCAAGAAGCGGAAGTTACATCAGCGAGAGACACTCTCTCCCGAACATAGCACTGGTGTGGACAATGCAAAACTTGCGTCGCTTGTGTGGTGGGGAGGCTTTTTCACACCCCTCAGCGACTCGTTATATTGACTTAGACTGTAGTGTAGACCTCCCCTCAGATGTCTGAAAGTAAACTCTGACTGGATACTTTGTATGATAATAAATTATTCAAGCCATGGCCCAGTCAGCAGGAAACGGGGGTAGGGGAAGGAAATTGAAAATATGTTAATGCCTAATGCCAGGTACCCATTAACTTCAAACCATCATTAATGGCCCACATTTTGCATAAATTACAATAGGCCCTCAGTTATATTTCATATTTCTAGTTTCAGATACAAGAGTGGTACATTTATACAAATAGGATGATCAACTAAGTAGATTATAAGCTTTGTAATAATACCTTACAAGAGACCTTTTGCATGAAGCATATTCCAGTTACATTATATTCACTCATTACATATTTTTATAAACCCATATAGACTGCAACGTCACAATAAGAATGAAGATAAATGAGGTGAGAGCCCAGCTGTGATATTGTGAACCTTGTTTTATTGTGTAATTGTGAAAGTGTACTTGTGTTTTAAGAGCTGACGAGTGGCAGCGACTAATAAAGGACATATTTAATGAGACAGAAATACCTATCAAGCCCCTATCTATGCAATATAAAAGAAATACTGTTAATTCTTTTGCCATGTTTATGAATGTTTTGATGAGAATAAAATAAAATAAAGCTTCAAGACTGCCAAGGCTACAATGGTGTGAATATGAAGGGAAGAAACAGTGGCATCCAAGCAAAGATCCTTGCACTGAATCCATGAGCTTTTGTCATGCCTTGTGGCTGCCATTCCCTCAACGTGGTTGTGTCAGATGCAGGGTCAGCTTCTTTAGACTCAGTATCTCTCTTCAGACTACTGCAAAGGATATACAGCCTGTTTTCAGCATCAACTATCAGGTGGAAGATCCTCATGGACAATGTTACAAATCCGACCATGCAGCCACTAAGTGACACTCGCTGGGAGAGCTGCATTGACAGCGTAAAGCCAGTGAGGTATCAAGCAACTGAGGTTTATGATGCCCTGATGGAACTGGTGCAGTTGAGTAAAGCAGAGGCTGAAATCTGACAAGAGGCACAAAGTCTGGCAAACCAGATTACTGGTCTCAATTGTGGCTTGGTACAATATCCTGTTCCAAGGAAATGTTGTAAGCAAGGCATTACAAACTCAGTCAATGCACATCACAACTGCTACTACTTGGATGAGAAGCAGTTGATTTCGTTGTGACCTATAGAGACAACGGATTTGAAGATGCCATCGCTGCTGCCAAAGAAATGGTGGAAAACTTTGGAGTTGAGCTTGTCTTCAAGGAAATTCATATTCATTGGAAGAAGAGATGGTTTGGTTACAAAGGCAGATAAGAGGTGATGGGAAGGTTGGAAAAAAAATTCAAGAGGGAATTTTTTTGCTCACATGTTGACACTGCTTGAGTGTGCATCGCAGAAAGGTTGAACAAATGAAGGACCATAAAGAGACTGAGGAGGTTTTGTATGACCTTAATAAGCTGCTGGTGAACAGAAAAAACACCCTGGAACAATTGTACAGACCTTCACCGGACATTGACACATGGAGAATGTTTGGATGTCAATGATAAAAACCTCTATGTCAAATTGGACAACATCCATCACATTTTGCAACACAGGAAACATTCTCTACTCCAAGTTTGCCAATTCATTCATGATGCTGAGCTGAAAGACACTTTTCCTAATGTGTGTATAGCTTCGAGGAAACTGCTCACGCTGCCGGTCACAGTTGCGAGTGGTGAGTGCAGTTTTTCAAAGCTCAGGCTCATTAAAACATATCTTGGATCGACAATGGCCAACTAGAGAGTGACATCAGTTGTTATTTTATCGCTTGAAAATGCCATTGGCCAGTCTTTGGACTTCTCGGACACTGTGCTTCAGTTTGCAAGGGCAAAGGAGAGAAAAGCCACCTTTGGAACTAAAGGACTAGGATTAACATTCTAAGGCTGTCACCTACTGTAACACTATTTAACACTGGTCCATTCAATGTTCGTGCAGTTCAATTTCTTGATGTTAGCACATTTCAGTTATTCCTAAAATTAAAAAGTTTCTATAAGCTTAGAGGAAACTTTTTTTATTTGCTTATATATGGCATGAATAAATACAGATTTACAGATCCTAGCTTACAAATTTATAATCTTATAAAACAAGGATAAATCATACATCAAAGTCATGAAATGGGCTATAAATGCAATAATAAATAAGGTATTCAAAATTATAACAAATGGAGGGGCAGGAGGTGCCAAAGACACTCCTTGCCTGGGGCACCATTTGGTCTAGGACCAGCCCTGCCTAGGAATGTTGGAAGTCAGTACATAAAACTGAATCAGACATTAAATCTGTCACTGATGCAGGTTTAAGTATGCCTGTCTTGAATCTCAGGCCAGTGTAAATTTTTGAGGGAAAGTTCTACACTTGGAAAAAGTAGGTGGGGCAGGGGTTGGTTCTCAGATGGGGGTGGATGGTTCTGAGAGGGGGAATAGGGAGTTGGGTTGTTTGTTTAAACAAGTGGCAGCTGTTTGAATATGTTCAGAGGCTGGAATTTGAAAATGAGCCCTGGAAGCTGGACTGGTGGTCAAAGTGAAGGTGAGGAACTGAAAGATATAAGCTAGATGCAATTTACTACATGGCTATTATCACCACATGATGCGTGTGGGTATAACCACTAACAAAGATATGGATGTTTGTTACTGAGGGCCTCTTTTGTACAGATGCCCTCAGTAGAGCAAAACAACTTTTAAAGGTTACTCAATGCATTTTCCATTAGGGTAAAGAAAGTATTGCACATTCAAATGACTTTTTGGAGAAACAGAAGGATGGGCTAAGCAATTTTTGCTTATGTTCACTTTTTGTAACTAGCTGACTTATCTGCCTTATACAGGTGCATTTTTGCTGACTATATTTTTCCATTTCCTTGGCACAGGAACAGAAAAGCAAAATAGCATATGTTTTATTGTGTAAGGCCTGACGGAAAACAGAGAACTTTCTGTTCTTCTGAATGTCTCAACTTGGACTTCCAAGCTTTTAAAAAAAATAAAAAAAAAATTTTTTTTGAGGGTTTCTTTTTTTTAAAGTCTCAAGAACACGTAATGCCAACTGTGGCATTACTTGAAAATGAACATAAGTAGCAAATACTGTTTGAATAACTGTCCCTTAACTGATCACAAAGAAGGTGGGACTAGAAATAGATTAGGGGCCCAATCCTGCAAATCTGCAGATTGCTCTGACTCACTTGAGCTGTCCTGTTCTAATAATGGTGTATTTATTTGATATATGGTATGCTGCAGAACCTATGCAATGGGAGGCACTGTACATATAACATCATGCTACATTAGAACCTCAGAGTTATGAGTACCTCAGGAACGGAGGTTATTCACAACTCTCAACAAAACATTATCGTTCTTTCAAAAGTTTACAACTGAACATTGACTTACTAGAGCTTTGAAACTTTACTATGCAGAAGAAAAATGCTGCTTTCCCTTTCTGTTAGTAGTTTATGTTTAACAGTACTCTACTGTATTTGATTTTTTATTTTTTCTTGGGTGGGGGGGTGTCTCTGCTGCCTGAATGTGTTCTTCCGCTTCCAACGGAAGTGTGTGGTTAACTGGTCAGTCTGTAACTGAGGTTCTACTGTATTCCCCTGCATTAATACATAAAGCGAGCTGAGTGTTGGGACACAGAGGGAAAAAAGGCTTAATGGGCACCAGCTCCATTTCTGATCCTGTAGAAGCTCTGCTGCATTAACTACAAGGGCTTCTGCAGGGATTTTGGCAGATGGGAAGCAAAATGGAGGGGGGGGAAAAAAGGCTGGGGCTGGTCATCCATAGTGCAACATCCCCTTCCAGACCTGCAGAACTGCCAGTAGAATTTTCCCTCAGATTGCATATTGAGTATTAACTCAGTTTTTGGCTATTCCCCCTCCCAATAGCCCAAGGAATTGGTGGGTTGGCTAAGAGGACAGCAGCAAAATACATGCCAGCAGGGCTTAAGGAGGAGTTGTACTGTTAGGGTGTAGGGAACCTTAGTCTCTCTATGCTGCTATATCCCTCCACACAGGGCGCCACCCCTCCCTCACACCCCCCCCCCACTATGCAGATCTTGAGACATTCATTTAACTAAAAGGCCACATTCCCCTTCTCCAAAGGGAACAGGCTGTTTGGTAATGCCATATGTTTAAACTGCTCAGGTAATTTCCTGTTCCTTGACAGTAGGAATCGGCCAGGCTCTAATGATCAGAGGTTAATTGAATATGAAATAAACACAAAATAAGCAGAAATGTAAGCAAAAGTCCTTTTGCAGAAGAGACAGTGAGCAATATCTCCTTTTCACCCTTGTTGTGCCCCCAAAAGACAGAATTTAGCCCTTAATAAGGCAAGTAAAAGCCAACATAGACCAGTAGGGAGGGAAAGAGTAATGAGGCAGGATAAGATCTATGCCAATAAAACAAAGTTCAAAAGGTAAATGGGGGAAGGAATTTAGAGAAGGCTGCATAAAGGTTTCCAGGACAGATCCCCATTTTCAGTCTCAGAATGTAGACACCATGACATTTCCCAGACTTGCGTTGTTAAACTTTTTTTTAATAAAGCAAAATAGTTCAGCATTTGGGATTATAAGGAGAAAGACAAATACTTTCCCTATTACCCAAAAAATAGGATTTAATTTTAAATTCTTCCTTAGCCTCCCTCATGTTCCCTGCCCAGAAGCACAGGTTAAAATTAACAGAAAGCTAAAACAACCAACTTTGTAAGTTTCATCCCCTGACTCCCTTGAATTGCCTTTTTTAAAAGTTCTGTCAGACACCAAACCCTGCAGAATAAGATGTCAACGAAAGTTGGTCCCATGAGATTTAAAGCAGCAGAATCAAATGTTTTTGCTGATTGGAGCTAAAGAACAGGAATCTTGCAGTTTCTGATGTTCTAGATTTAAACATTTAGCAGTTATATATTCCCACCTTCAACAATACTAGAGATTTCCTCCATCGTCAGTGTATTTCACTCTTAAATACTATGGACCAGACAAGTACAAATGGAAAGATTAATGCCATTCTACAGGTAAGTTATTTTGTTTCAGTAAGTGATCTAATGTGCTGGAGACTACTGTGCATATTTATGATTTGTCTCAGTTTTGCTAATCAGTGAAAAAATCTAAGGCAAAGACAATTTCATTTCTTCTTCTGAAACAGAATGGTAAACAGTGCCACCTACTGTTTGTCAGTTTTTCTTAATTCCTTATGAAATGCCAGTTGTAAAGACCACGAAAGAGGAGCTCAGCTATTTAGGAGAGCCTGGGAGTAGAGCCACTACTGCTCTGGATTGAGAGGAGCCAGCTGAGGTGGTTCTGGCACCTGATAAGGATGCCCCCTGGGAGGTTTCCTTTGGAATTCTACTGGGTACATCCCACTGGGAAGAGATCCTGAGGCTGACCCAGGACACACTGGAGGGATAAAATCTTCCAGATGGCCTGGGAACGCTGGGGAATCCCCCAAAAGGAGCTGGAACCTATTGCGGAGGAAAGGGAGGTCTGGTCCTTCCTACTGCTGCCACAACCCTCACCAGTAAAAGTGGCGTAAAGGAAAAAGACAGACAGACAATGACAAGGGCTGTGGTGGATTCTCCATCACTGACAATTGTAAAATCAAGATTAGATGTTTTTCTAAAAGACAGGGATCGGCAACCTTTGGAATGTCTCGGCCCATGCCGCTTCCCGCAGCACCCATTGGCCTGGAAGGGTGAACTGCTGCCAGTGGGAGCTCCGATTGGCTGAACCTGCGGATGCTGCAGGTAAACAAACTGTCCCGGCCTGCCAGCAGCTTTCCCTGACGGGCCACGTGCCAAAGGTTGCCGATCCCTACTCTAGGAATTAATTTGTGGAAGTTCTATGGCTTGTCTTATACCGGAGGTCAGATCACAATGGTCCCTTCTGGCCTGAGAAACTATGAAACCTGTGGACTCAACTCTGTAAAAAGGAAGTACTTAACAGTAAAAAGTTAACCAGAGTTCATGTAGTCTTGTGTAAATTATTCCAGAGGACAAATCAATTACTTGAAAAGAAACCTACCCGCTTACTGACTTCTAACCCCTCCCCTGAAGTCATAGCTAAAACAATGCTTCAGCATTAGAAAAGATTTTACAAGATGAAGTTACAGCATGTCATCAGAAAACTTGTGCAAAAACCACTATCAAGTTGTATAAGTACTTCAATTGTGTTGAGACTCCCTCTTCCAAGGAGTTTACAGTCTACATGGACAACACTGTTCTATTGCCCATCAAGTTTGCATGAGGAACTCTCAGTTTATTGAAATACAGAATCCAGGTCATTTTTTTTGGATCTATTTAAAAATCAAGGTACCTTACTTCAAATACAAGTATACAAAAGGCATTAAGTTATTCTATATGTTTATTTTCGATGTACAACACCACATATTTTGGTGATTGTGTGGGAATAAGCCCCTCAAAAGATCACAATACATTTTATTGTTTACAGTAATATTTAGTCAGATGTATATGTGTGTGTGCGCACACACACACACAGCAATCCTTGAATAAGCATGAAGAACCATTCCACATCATATTTCATTTGACTTCCGATGAAGCCAAAGCATTTAAACAGAGCCCTTTGGTAGCCTAATTTACAATTGCTCTGGTCTGTTTAGCAGAAACTGAACTAACTGAAGCAGAATTTCATCATTAAAACCTTTTACGTTATTGCCTTCCACAGCTTCATATAAGGGCTTACTTTCTGTTCCCCAACAGATATTCTTCCGAGGGTTATTTTGATCAGCTTGTACAGTTAGTGCTAAGGTATTCAGCTGATAACAAAAGAAAGCAAAGTATTTTCCATCTGTGATCACAGCCTGCGATACAAAGGGACGGGTCACATCTGCCTCACACCAGAATCCTGTAAATGAAATTACACCCTAGTTACACAAGACATAAGTAATATTCATATTGGCACAGGGACTTGAAATACAGACAGTTACAAACCTAAACTGCTTATCCTCAAGGAGCAAGATTGAACTATCTAAAACTGTCATAACATTTTACATAATAATCTAACGACATCCTCACCTCACCCACCCCCAAGAAAAGTTTTAGGTCACATACCTCAAGGACCACTTTCAAAATTATGCTAATGTATATACTCACAAATCTGAACACAAAACTAACTTGTTCAATGCACATGGATTCTCATGGAACCGAGCCTGCCAGCAAAGGTTACCCATCTTGCACAAAATGGCATGTTTAAAATTAGATACAATGTACAGCACCACACATTTGGTGTGCCCTGCAGACACTTTTTTTTGTGGGGTGGGGAGGGAGGAATCTGACCTTTGGCAGCGCAGCACCTTTTATTTAGAGAATAACTGAATTTTCCATAAATCCTCTTACAGTGAAGTGACTTTATCCATAAGGGAATGCACTTATTCTTGAATTGTTGTGATGAATATGTGCTGTTCATTCAAGTTTAATACACCATTACTGTTGAATGCTGAATAAAATGGTTAGAGAGACAAGCTAAATCTTTTATTGGACCAAACAAAATGGTTCTCCTTTTATACTATATCATGTTGTTGTGCATGCACAATAGCATATGTAGAGAACTGTACTTACAGCACAAACATTGAATACATACGCTTCCTTAAGCAATGCTCACTACTAAAATTATAAAATAACCCAGTAGAGTCAGAGAATGAAAACAAATGTTACCGTCTTATACATCAGTGTCACTAAGATTCTAATTGACTTGTAAAGATGAGACCATCAATTTCAGTGTTATAGGTACACCACAAAAAAAGAGAAGTTTGCATATGCTATTTCACATGTACAATTTGACGCAAAACCATCTTATTGTTTTATACAGATGTATTAATTAGGGGATTTACATCAATGTGACCTAAACATAGTGTCATTACTTCAGAAATTGCTTCCACTACCAGAAGCTAGCTATTAGCTAATGGCATTTATAGCTAAGTAAATTAAGTTCTCTTGAACCTTCTCTTCTTTCCAGCTGAGGTCTCCTTTAATATTTATAAATCCTTTATGGAATTAGAATTGTACAGATCGTGAATATGAGAGTTTGCTCAAATATACACTGTGTCTCTACTTCTCAACAATTAGGTTTTTTATTTACTATTATTTTGATCAGATACGAGTAGTGCAATACTAATGATCAATATGTAGGTCTACTTTTTGTAATCTGTCTTGGATTAAAAAAATCTCTAGTCTCTGATATTATGCAAGTATATTGGGCATTATTTCTTTACATATACACTGTTAGAATTTAGCACAGGGCATATCTGAAAGGCCAAGTGCTAGAGTAAGAACATTAGATTTCATGTGCCTGTAATGTTTACTAGTCCAGGATAAAACCATTAGCTTGATCCCCATAGCAACTGTTCATCTTTTGTGTTTCATTATAATGTACAATACAAGCTCATGAGGCTGCTTTCAAAAACAGTTCACCCTATTGCATGGTAAACTGGCTTATAATCAAATTTCATCTTCCATGAAGATTTGTATGAGAGAAATTTGATTTATATGCACCAAACAGAGAGTAGAATTTAACTGCCAAAATTCCACTATAACACCCCATTTTTTGAATACTGATTTCAGCTGCTTACTATCATATACCACAGCCAAAAAACTAATGTATAGACTACATATTTTAACCTAAAAAATACCAAAAATAATTGTAAACATTAATAAGTGCCATTTAATATTCTATACATTTCATAATTTTTGCTGATTCAGATAGCAAGATTGGAGTTGTTCACTAATACAGGATAGATTGGTGCCAAAGGGTAAACTGCAAAAGCAGCTTGATTAAATTATGGAAAAACTCAGCTAGTTTTAGCTTTAAAAGATATATACAGGTACCCAACGGAATACGAAAATTAAGCATTTGAAACTTCAGGTGTGCCAAAGTGAGTTTGTCTAGGTCAGGGGTTCTCAAACTTCATTGCACCATGACCCCCTTCTGACAACAAAAATTACTACATGACCCCAAGAGGGGGGATTGAAGCCTAAGCCCACCTGAGCCCCGCCACCCCAGGTGGTTGGGGGGGGGGCTAAATCCCAAGCACCACCTTGCCCCTGGCCAGGGGGCTAAATTCAAAGCCCAAAGGCTTCAGACCCATGCAGGGGGCCTGTAACCTGGATCCCTGCCACCCAGGGCGTCAGGCTTGGGCTTCAGCCCCAGCAAGTCTAAGTCAGCCCTGGTAACCCCATTAAAATGGGGTCGCAACCCACTTAGGTGTCCTGACCCACAGTTTGAGAACCCCTGATCTGGTTGAGGCAGCTTTGTAATTTCAAGCACTTTTAAAAGTCAGACTGATCACACCCTATTTACTCTTCAGTTCTAACCTAATATGCATTAAACAATGATTTTCTTTAGTTCTGTTAGAAGCATGACCGATTAGCAAGGGGATAGAATGAGATAGAAACATCTGGATTTTTCTTATAAGTGGTCACAACTTTATTAGATTCCATAACAGGACAACTTGGCCTGGCGGCAATGAAAATGAGAAAACAACAGATGCTCTCTCTATCGGGGCTTTGCATAGGGAGGAGGGCTAGCTCAGCAGTTTGAGCATTGGCCTGCTAAACCCAGGGTTGTGAGTTCAATCCTTGAGGGGGCCATTTAGGGATCTGGGGCAAAAATCTTTCTGGGGATTGGTCCTGCCTTGAGCAGGGGGTTGGACTAGATGACCTCCTGAGGTTCCTTCCAACCCTGATATTCTATACGGGGAAGGAAGGTGACAGAGTATCACCCAGGCCCAGGGCACCACCTTGCCCGTTTAAGACCAAGGCCTTTAAAAGCCTTTTGTTCAAGTCAGAGGAGCCACTTACTTTAAATCCATGAGCTGGTTGACACGATTAAGCAAGTTGGTTATTTGCTACTGCCATTTTAATTACTCCTAGAACATTATCTCAAAACATAAGATTTAATACTTTAGACATTTTATATTGCCAACTACTGATTTGTAAATATTTGGTTTGATGTATATTACTCCTTTTAACTCTCTCGATCAAGACAGGATTAAACAGAAATTAAAGAAGTCAGAGGACTGAGATCCAACATTGCATTTCATTTTTTCTTTACTGCTCCCTTTTTCTAGGATTTTTTTTTTAAACCCAGTTAAAGTAATGAAAAAATACCAATGGAAATGTTTAGAAAGACAAAGCAGGTGAGATATCTTTTATTGAATGAACTTCTGTTGGTGAGAGAGACAAGCTTCCAAGGTACACAGAGCTCTTCTTCAGGTCTAGGGCCTGGTCCCCACTAAGCCCCCACTTCGGACTAAGGTACGCAAATTCAGCTACGTTAATAACGTAGCTGAATTCGAAGTAGCTTAGTCCGAACTTACCGCGGGTCCAGACGCGGCAGGAAGGCTCCCCCATCGATGCCGCGTACTCCTCTCGGCGAGCTGGAGTACCGGCGTCGACAGCGAGCACTTCCGGGATCGATCCCAGAACATCGATTGCCTGCTGCCGGACCCTCCGGTAAGTGAAGACGTACCCTTAGAAAGGTACTCCCAGCATCACAGCAAAATAGTGGAACAGATTGTTTAGCATAAGTAGTTATCACATATTGTAAGGGACCATTCAAGGCAGAGTGGCCCATTAACACCTCTGCAGTCATAGCACAGAAAAAGGGGGTTACAGATAGTTATAATAAGCCATAAATCCAGTGCGACTCTGTCCAGTCCATGATTTTGAGTGTCTAGCCGAGTAATGAATTTAAGCTTCCATGCTCATCTTTTGAAAGGGCTGTGTAGGTTTCCTTTGATGAGGACTGACAGAATGATCGCTTTGTTTGTGAATTACACTTGATTAATCTCAGTTTGACATGCCCCTCCCCCAAGAAGAGCCCCGAAAACTTTGGTGTGATTCTTTTCTCCTACTCTTCAAGCACTTTACACAGATTTAAGGGTCGTTTTAAAGAATTTGTATGATATCTCTCATATACATAGTTTAATTGGCTCATTTAAGTTTAATGAAATCAAGACCCGTTCTACACAGAAAGAAAACCACAAAACACAAATGGAAGATAAAAGGAAAGGCAGAAAGAAGTTTGTCTTACATCTATAAATGGCTAGCAATCAAGCTAGAAGTTTTGCCTCACCTTGATACATAGCTTGTGCTGCAGTCCAAGCAAAGAGACTTGCAATACCATTAGCTCGATAAGTTACTTCAATTTGATCAGCAAGGTCTGCTTTTAATAATCGCTCCCTTTTCAGTTTATCAGGAATCAAATGAAATTGCGTATGACCATAGCTGCATGGATCTGCCACTTTTGATCCTGAGTTCATAAAAAGGAGAAAAGTTAAAAACCACTTTAAAAATCAAACGTTATAGGCAGCATTAGAGGTTAAGGAAAAAACAATATTTCTGTCATCTCTATTATTCTGACTTCTGCCCATCAAAGTAACAAATTATTTTAAAAAAGTTAGCTTGATTTGAAATTTTGACTTTTTTTGGTTTCCTCTAGTTCAAAAGACTAAGTCTCCTTATCAACTCACTTGCTGGCTATAATTGGAGAAAAGACACTGAAATTAAAGTTAATAATTTGCTAGTTCTGGTCCAATCTTGCGCCCACTGAAATTAAAGGGGTTTTGCCTCTTTCCCCTTCATTGACTCGATGTTGTTTAGAAAGACCAGAAGGCTCCTTTTAAAGCTGACAGGTAACTGATCTTCTGTAGCAAAAGTGGTAAGAAGCATATTTTTCTGGGCTGTAGGAGAATAATGGTGAGCTTGGCCCTGACCGTGCAGGTATCTGGTTTATTATAGAGAAGCAACAGCCTCTTTATGAGTAAAGCTATCTGAGCCCCCCTTGTAACCAAAAGAAAAGGAAAGAACAAAATCCTTATAAGGCCCAATGACCCATTCAGAAAACATTCTGCATATTGAATCAAATATTTTCAGATCAAGACTTAAATGACTCCTTCTGAAATATGAAGTGTCAAATGAGTGTCACTTTATCACAATTTTAAGTGTTTTACTGACTACACCCAGTCTTATTTTACTAATTAATGTTCACCAAAGTATAGCACCACAGTTATAAATGCCATTAGACAGATTTTGAAATTGGCTTCTGCAATAAGCCATTTTCAAAAGTGTACTATTCTTTAGTACTTCTATACCGTAACTATATTCCTATCGCTAGGAAAATCTTACCTATAAATATCTTGTTATCATACTGTCTTTTGAACAATGGAAGTTTGTCTGGTTTGTGATTAATAACAGGAACTTCTCCAGAGTCTGAATAATCTAATGGTACAAACTTGAAGGAACGAGAGAGAGAAAGAAAGAAAATCAGTTCAGCAAGTCATAGAATGTAATAATACTGAGATCAAAAACATACTACATTGATAACAATATTTTGATTCTTAAGAAAGATTCGTTTGAACAGCCATCTGAACACCTAAGGAATTCTCATCAAGTTCAACATCCATTTTACGGTCTTGAATAAAACTTTGATCCTGTTCCGAGAGAGAAACCAACAAGATAGTATGTTTGTCGAAGAGACCGTGAATCTCCTGCAGCAAAAGAGAAATATGTTGTGTAGAACAGGAAGGACAAGTGCCAGAGCCTGGACAATTGTTGGTTAGCACCACTTCCCACTGATAGAAGATGGCATTTCCCACTTTTTGCCCAGGGGAGGGGGGAGAGAGGGGGAGGACACAAAACACAAAAACACCACCAAAGCTTAATTAACAGCATTTTGTGTTGGACCTTTATCCTCCCATTCAATACAACATGGTTATAGTATTTTGCAATTCTGTTTTTTCAAAAGCAACTAGCCAATCATTTTGGGTGCCCAACTCAAGATGCCTTGAGTAGCCCAATTTTAAGAATGCCAAACATGCATCCGCTGAAAGAGGACTCAAAAGTTGAGCACCCAAGCAAAAAAGTCAATAGTCATTTTTGAAAATCTTGGTGTATGTTTTCTTTGGCAAGTTATAGAAAATCTAAATAAAATATACAGAACTAAAACTTTCAGTCATGCCACTGAATTTAGTAGTGACCATATGATTGCTAGTGAGGCTTCCTCCAAAGGGTGGTAACCCCAGTATACACTGATTTCCTCACACACACACATATATTGATTTCCCCCACCCATATATTTTTGGGGTGAAGGCGGGGAGGATGAACAGGAGAATCTTTCCCTAGTAGTAAATTCTAAGAAAGTCTTACCCAACACAATGTGTTTTGTATACAGCATTGCTGAATGCCTCACAAAAGTAGAATAGAGGTTAAGCAAAGTGCTATTTTTTTTTAAAAGTTCCCTAAAACTTCTCTGAAAATAGATGAACCCCCAGTATAAAGATAATTAATCACACACATCTACAGTACTGTATGTGCTGTTATTTAACGATTGGAAGTTTATTCTGTATTTAACTAGATTTCACTCTGTCTACCTGTTATTTTCAATTACCCTACCTCACGATTTAGAAGAAGAAAGCCTTTAGAGGAAAACTTGTTAAAACCAACAGTCAAAGAAAAAGCATTTTAAAGAATGTACAAAGCTACACTGCCTACCTGTAAGGGCATCAAGTTTATCACCTGACACTAAAAACTCTGATTTTCACATTTAGCGTCACTCAGTTTAATCCTATCTAGCAGTCTCAACCTTGGCAAAGTGCACAACCAAATTAACAGAAACTTTAAAATGGTCAAAGTGCAAAGCACGGCACCCTGAAGAAGCACACAGGACTAGCTGGCAGGGGCACAAAAGAAAGATGTGCACGTTTCCCCCATGTTGCCCTGCTATCATGGAAAGGTTAGGGGTGTGCAATCGGTTTCATTTTCTTGAAGAGGCAGCTCAGCTTTCAAAAATTTGGTAAGCTATATGCCAACACCAGTGATTCGTCTATATTATGTTTATGCTTGGAATTACAGAATTCAAGTTTAAACTTTAGATGCAACCTCTCCCTCCCTTTCAACTCTGCTCACTTTATCTACATATTCATTCTCTCATTCATTTCCAATGACTCAGTCTCCCCCTCATTCAAAACACAATCCAGATTGACTGGTTTCTCTCATGTCTTGGGGATTTAAAAAAAAAAAAAAGGAAAAATTGTAGTCCCACCTAGACTAGCAAAGGCGGAACCTGCTGACAAAAGAAGGAGCTACAAAAGCCAGTGGCTAGACTCTACCAGTACAAGCTTCTATGCATGCTGTACACATGCAGAATGTAAAGAGGATGTAAATAGTACCAAAAAACTGACTAAAAACATTCTAAGAATTCATAGTGAACGGACACCTACACTTCATGACATTAAGAACAAGCCCTTACCTATGGCTTGTTCAACGCTACAAAGTTAGGCTGACTTTTTTTGACTTAAATGTATGTGTTGACAAGTGCAAAACTATCTTCTGCACATATAAATGCCCCATTACAGTGATGCAATGCCACTTTCCCGGAACGAAGCAGAGCCACAGTCAACCTACATCTGTAAACGCAGTGCAAGTGTAGACATTACCTATGATGACCTTAACAGTCAACTGGCAGCTGTCTCACAATTTGCCCTTGCGCTCGCACCAGTGACTTCTCCAATTGCAATTTTGAACTCCACTGCCTGGGGTCACTGACACCAGAAGTCTGTCCCCACCCTTTAAAACCCCCAGCCTTTTCCTGATTGCCCATTATGGTGAGAACACCTACTGTCCCACTGTTGTGAGCATCCAACCATGCTGGCTCCAAGCATACACAGAGATACTAGATGTACTCCTGTCTGGAGTAGGAAAAGTGTCATGGATCGCCACAGCCTCTGGGGAGAAGAGACTGTGCAAGCCCAGCTAAGGAACAGCTGAAGAAATTTAGGGTATGTCTATAATGTCCTGTGACTTAAAAACCTGTGACTTAGCTGACCCAGGCTCATGCTAAGGGGCAGTTTAATTGCAGTGTAGATGTTCAGGCTTGGGCTGGAGGGTCCCAGGCTACAGCCTGACCCTTATCCTTAAAGTCAACACCACAATTAAACAGGCCCTTAGCCTTAGTCAGCTAGCACGGGCCAGCCATGGGTTTTTAATTGAAGTGTAGACACACACAGACATCTGTGTACAGATTACAAGGGCAAGTGGGGTGCTGAAATCGGGGCCCGACAGGGATGAGCAGCAGTACCACATGAAAGTGAAGAAATTTCAGAAGGCATATCAGAATGTAAGGGAGGGCAACAGCAAATCTGGGGCCTCCCATATACCTGATGCTTATAGCATGTCATACTTGGCATGGACTCCACCAGCATGCCACACGTGACTGAACACTTTGCCGGGGCCTGATGCAAAGATCCATTCAGTGCACAAAGGGAGAGAAGACTGGAGGGAAATGTAAACCTTGCAGTGACCCAGGAGCTATTTGACAATCTTCTGGAGTCAAGACAATTTCACTAGCCAAGTGCAGATGGGCCCGATTATGAAGGGGAAGAGAGCTCAAATGTACACACGCATTATTCCTTATAAGCATTTTTTTTTTTTTACCTTTTTATTGCTCAAAACCTCCTCTCCCTCTCACCCTTCTTTCCCATTTAAAAATGGCTCCCATCTCATCTGTGCATTTAGAGAACAAAAGGTACTGACTTCTGATTTTCCACTTTATTTGTAATATGTATGAAAATAAAAACAACGACGAGTCCTTGTGACACCTTGGAGACTAACAAATTTATTTAGGCATAAGTTTTTGTGGGCTATAACTCCATGCATCTGATGAAGTGGGTTATAGCCCACGAAAGCTTATGCCCAAATAAATTTGTTAGTCTCCAAGATGCCACAAGGACTCCTCTTTGTTTTTGCTGATAGGGACTAACACGATACCATTTCATCAGTATCTACCTACCTTTGGACAGCACATAGTATACTGTGTAACTCAAACAAGAACATAAGAATGACCATACTGGGTCAGACCATTGGTCTGATAATAGCCAGTGCCAGTTGCCTCAGAGGGAAAGAACAGAATGGGGCAGTTTACCATCCCCCGGAAATCCAGTCCCAGAAGTTATGGGGCACCCAGAGCATGGGGTTGCATCCCTCACCATCTGGGCTAATAGCCATTGATGGACCTACCCTCCATGAACTTATCTAATTATTTTTTGAACCCAGTTATACTTTTGGCCTTTATAACATTCCCTGGCAATGAATTCCATAGGTTGACTGTGCATTGTGTGAAGAAGTACTTCCTTATATTTCTATTAAGCGTACCGTCTATTAATTTAATTGGGTGACTCCTGGGTCTTTGTGTTATCTGAAGGGGTAATAACACTTCCTTATTCATTTTTTTCCACATCATTCATGGTTTTATAGACCTCTATCATATGTCCCTTAATTGTTTATTTTCTAAGCTGGATAGTCCCAGTCTTGAATTTCTCCTCATATGTTCCATATTCTCTTATCATTTTTGTTGCCCTTCTCTGTACTTTTTCCAACTCTAAATTATCTTTTTTGAGATGGTGCAACCAGAACTGCACACAGTATTCAAGGTGTGGACATACCATGGATTTATACGTGGTGTTGTGGATATTTTCGGTCGTATTATCTATACCTTTCCTAATAGTTCTCAACATTGTGTGCCGTGGCAGTCAAAAAAGCTAACAGAGCAGATGTTTTCAGAAAAACATCCACAACCTTTTTCTTGAGTGTTAACGGTTAATTTAGACCCCATTGTATTGTACATATAGTTAGGATTATGTTTTCCAATGTGCATTACTTTGCATTTATCAACATTGAATTTTATCTGCCATTTTGTTGCCCAGATGCTCAGTTTTAATAATAACTAAAATCATGGAATAAATAAGATTGTTATAAATACAATCGAACCTTTATAGAGGAAATTAAGTTTTTCTACAAAAGTTTTTCCCTGAGAAATGACTGGTTGGATTTAAAATCAAACAAAAACAAGCAATGATTTTTAGACAGAATATATTTATGTTGTGAACTGTTCAGAACAGAGACTCTCTTACTAGGTGTCTGTATCCTGCCTAGCACAGTGAAGCTACTTTTATACATGCTACATACTAAATGCTACTGTAATACAGTACCAGTTGATATTCACTTTTAGAAGTATTAAAAACATTCGTACCTCTGGAAGCTGTTTTGGCACACGGATCTGGATATGTGGTATGTCATCTATCTGAAATCTCACTGGATCAATTCTACCAGTTCGATAGCCTCGACAAACAACAGTCTCACCGCGCTCCCAATAGAAGTTAACCTGTGGTTTTAAATCTGAAATGAAACACGTTTTGTTTTTAGTCAGCCCATTACACCCGCGTATTCTTGGTGAAAACATGCAAAAGGACATCAGCCCTCAGCCCAAAAAACAACATTAAAAATCAGTCAGTGATGTAACCATTACCCACAATAACCCAGGTGCATTTCACATACTGCCGCGTAATCTCTTCTTCTACTCCATGGCCTAACTTCCCCCCCAGCACCCCCACCCCCTCTCTAATCACCAGTAACCCCCCTTCACGCGACCTCCCGCCCCACCTAAGCAGGAGGTTGTGAGCAGCGGGTTGCGGCTGCCCAGCGCGGCGGTGAGGGAGGAGACCAGCTGGGTGAGGAAGGGGGCCGGGACGTGCTGCTGCTCTCGGTAGAGGACGGGTCGCTCTCGCTTGCGCTGGTAGAAATGCTCCTGCAGGAGCGCGTCGCAGGCCAGGGAACGCAGCTCGCTCAGATCCGGGAGCCCGGCTCCCGCCGGCTCCGCTCCCGCGGGGGGCAGCCCCGGCACGAAGACGGTCTTGGTGAAGCTCTGGTACCAGCGGTCCGCGTTCAGGGAGAAGGTCTGCGGGTAAACCACGTACTTGAGCCGCTGCAGCCGGCCGTAGATCCGCAGCTTCTCCGCGATGGAGGGCGCCTCGTGCACCTGCTGGTAGAAATACTCCAGCCGGCGGCGCTTGGCCGACTTGCTCTTGGCCGTGTGGGAGGCGACCACGGGCGGGTAGAGCGGAGCCGGAGGCTGAGGGGCCGCGGAGGGCTCGGTGTGCAGCAACCGACAGCCTTGCCACACCAACCGCCACCCCCTGTGAGCCGCCATCTTGTCAGAGGGGGAGGGAGACTCGGGACGGACAGGAGAGTGTACATCAGTAATTGGCTACTATTGGTCACGTGGGTACTATAATACACCAATCCGAACGTTCCTCTGAGAAACCGGGAGGCGCGGGGAAAAGAGGGCGGAGCCAGTCCTTGAATCAAAGCATTTCATTTGCCCGACGCTCTAGGAAATAGTCAAAGAGGGAGGGTTCCTTTTCAAGGGTGCGGAAGAAGCAAGCTCCGTCCTTCCACTATGCGCATGCTTCTTGCGGGCGGTCTTGTTGCTGCGCGTTGCCGAGCCCTGGACGTGAGCAGCGTAGAGAAAGAGGACTACAGCTCCCAGCATGCAGAGTGAGAGCTGCCGGGATGGGGGCCGCTGCAAGGTCGGCTGAGGGTGACAGAGCGTTTAGCTACCCTGTGAGCCCCCGCTCCCCATCTGTCCTGGACCCGACCCCGACCCCCTGCGCCTCTTCTTACAGGGACCTCACACCTCTAAAGAGCCCCTGAGCCCTCCCCCCGACCCTGCTGGCATTTGTGGTTCTCATCCCTATACAGTCACCTAAACCACACTCCCAGATCCCACTATAAATGGGGCCTCTCATCCCTCGACTGGCCCTAGGGTGACCAGACAGCAAATGGGAAAAATCGGGACAGGGGATGGGAGGTAATAGGAACCTATATAAGAAAAAGATCCAAAAATCAGAACTGTCCCTATAAAATAGGGACATCTGGTCACCCTAACTGGCCCCTGAACCATGTTTCCAGATCCTGGTATCACTGGGGTTTCCCATCCCTATATGGGCCTCTGAACCACACTGCCCCAATCCCGCTATAACTTGTGGCTCATATCCCTAGACTGGACTCTGAACCATACCCCCAGATCCCACTACGACCAGGGGCTCCCAGCCCTATATGGGCCCCTGGACAACAGCCTGTGATCCCACTCTCACTGGGGACTCTCATCCATATATGGGCTCCTGAACCACACTCCCACATCTTGCTATCACTGGAAGATCCCATCCCTATTTAGGCCCCTGAACCATGTTCCGCTATCACCACTTGATCCCATCTCTTTCATGGACTCTGAACCACACCCCAGATCCTAGTATGACCACCAGGGCTGTCCCTATAATGACCAAAGATGCAAACTTGTTATCATTACTAGTCTTTATTTGTTTGTTTCAGGAACATACTCCTCTCAAGTCACTATTCAGTTTACAACATTATGACAATAATACAGTATGAGAAATTTAAGGGACGTGTCTTGCATCCAATAAGTTGTCATCTCTTTCCCTTGTTTGAGAACTTTATTTTCTTTTATTACTGAAGCATGTATCTTTCAGTCATGGCATGTCCACTGCAGTCCAGGCACTCAGAAGTTTGTGAGATGTCTGTAATTGCAATTGAGGCAACCTTAAAAGTGAACTCTAATCTGAAGATTAGATTATTTTGACAATATAAGGACCTTTGCCAGTTAAATAGTTTATCCTCCATAATATTAATGATTTATCATGCGCATCTCTAGAGATTAAGTTGTGTAGGAAAAATATCAATTCTGAAAATATCCCCAAGCTACAAAATTGTTTTAGGAGGGTTCCAAGGATGCTAAATCAAAATCTCCCAAGTCACTTGTATGTCATAACGTAACGAATATGTGGTATATTTAAAAAATGCGGCTGAATAAGCAAAGAAATAATAGGGGGCTGGATTGTTCTCTCCTGTGCAAACAATCATGGGAAGGGGTTGAGTGCTGCCCTGTATTCACATCCCACACTATTGTAATAATCTCTGCACAAAATATGCCTTGTGAGAAATCATTTGAAAACTAATATCTCACTGATCAATAATACCATAGTGAAATGTGTGTAGCAACATTATATATAAAGTTATGAACATCATCTGAAATCAGACAATGGAAATTGGAAAACGGACAATGGACAAGCTGTCGCCTCTAGCCAGGTGTCATCAAAATTGTTTGGCAATTACCCATCAAGTGGCTGTTCTTTGGCAATGGAAAGGGGCAGGAACAGATCAAGCTGCACTTAACCAACAACCACATGGAACCTCTTTCACCACGAGACTCCTTGTCTCCGTCCTCACAAAAGGAAAGAACTTTACCCAAGGGTAAAACCCTCAGGAAAATGTATTTCAAAAGGTGACTGGACTATAAAAATGAGGGGCAAAAACATCTCAGGTATTCTCTCTTTCTTTTTCTCCCTCTCACATGCTCTCTTTCATCTAAGCAGACAAAAGAACCAGCCTTTTGACTTTGGGAGGAGTTCTGGCCTGAAAATTTGGTCAGACTTGTTGCTGGCAACATGTGGAAAGTAATTTACCTTGAACCCAGCCTAGTTTGTTAAGGTTTAGGTTACTAGAAAGTGTTTTATCTTTATTTTCTTTTGTAACCATTTCTGACTTGATGCCTTATACTTGTATTCACATAAAATCTGTCTATTGATAGTTAACTAAAATGTGTTTTATTCTTCAATCAAAACTAATCCAGTGTTGTGTTTAAACTGAACTGTTTGGGCAACTCCAGTTAAACTGCAAACTGTTGGATATGGCCCTATAATATCTGAACTGTCCAGGAGAGGACTGGACAGTGAAGAACATACTTTTGGAGGAAATTGGGACTGTGAGTGTGTTGGGGTCACCCAGCAATTAGTAACCAAAGGTGATGAAAGCCAGAGTGTGACTGGAGTGTTGCTGGCAGGCTGTGGCTATACACAGACACTCAGGGTGTGCTCTGTATACTGTCTGTGAGGGGCTCAGGTTGAGAGCTACAGTAGCAAAGCATTGAGAGGCACCCAGGTTTGCAAGACAGGTCGTGGCACAACCCCTTATTGGTGTGGATAGCACCCTGAAATGTGATACACATATCACTTTGTTGGGGACATGGCTTTTGTCTCTCTGTTGAAGGAGCTTGGGCCATCATCAGATTCACCAGGATCTGCAGGAGAACAAACACTGTGCTGATGCCTGTGCCTACTTGGTTGCTCTGTATCCTCCCTCCTGCTACTTGGCAGCACAACTCCAATGGCTCTCTAGTATTAGATACCCTTGATTATGATTGCTCTGTGGATTACCCATATCCTTCATGGAAGGGGCTCTTGCAGCACATAATACAGCTCCATGGAGTCACAGACAGTCCCCTTGGACATTCCAGTCTATCCTGCCACCCACGCAAGTTGGAACGAGTGATACACCAAAGATCACAAAATATTTAGGTTGCTCCCAGTCCCAAGAGACCAGACATTTACCCCAGGTCAATTTGTATCTTAGATCTCTCACCAAAGCCAACACTTATACCCAATTCTGTAATAAAGTAACTAAAGAAAAAAGTAACTAGGAAAAAGTAATGAGAGTTATTACAAGGTTAACCAGGCAAACATATACGTAAATGAGTTACAGTCCATGATTTTAAAAGGTGACAGGTGTCAGCTAGGCTAACCCAAGCTGACTGAGAGTCCAAACAGAAAAAAGATGAAAAAATTTCTTGTCAGCTATTTTTATTTCCTTCTTCCAGGATTCAAGCTGATAGGACAAGCCATTTTGCACATAGCCTTTTCCTAGATGTGAAGGGACAATTAACAAAGTCTTTGTACTATGATGTACTACAATGGGCAATTTAGTTTTGATAGCTTTCTTGGTGATCAAGAGATGATCCCTCCTCACAGGTTTACAGTTTCAGAGCAAACATTTTTACAGTTATAAAGCAAAAACTTAAATATTACCTTATAGCATGGGATAAACATAAGTGAGATTAATACATGCAGCAACTTACATGCATTTCATAAAGAATTGGAGAAGTACTAACTAGTATGTAACCTATAATTTAAATCAGCTTCTGTACCAGATGACTGGAGGATAGTTAATGTGTTGCCAATTTTTAAAATAGGCTCCAGAAGTGATCAATTTTTAAAATAGGCTCCTGGCAATTACAGGCTGGTAAGTCTAAATTCAGTACCGTGCAAACTGGTTGAAACTATAGTAAAGAACAGAATTGTCAGACACATAGATGAACATGATTTGTTGGGGAAGAGTCAACATAGTTTTGTAAAGAGAAATCATGCCTCACCAATATACTATAATTCTTTGAGGAGGTCAACAACCATGTGAACAAGGGCAATCCAGTGGACAAAGCCTTTGACAAGGTCTCTCATTAAAGCCTCTTAAGCAAAGTAAGCTGTCATGGTATAAGAGGGAAGGTTCTCTCATGAGTTAAAAGATTAAAAGATAAAAAACAAAGGGTAGGAATAAATGGTCAGTTTTCAGAATGTAGAGAGGTAAATAATGGTGTCCCCCGGGATCTGTATTGGCACTAGTACTATTCAACATATTCATAAATGATCTGGAAAAAGGGGTAAACAGTGAGGTGGCAAAATTTGCAGATGATACAACACTACTCAAGATAGTTAAGTCCAAAGCAGACTGCAAAGAGTTACAAAAGGATCTCACAAAACTGGGTGACTGGGCAACAAAATAGCAGATGAAATTCAGTGTTGATAAATGCAAAGTAATTCACATTGGAAAACATAATCCCAACTAGACATATAAAATGATGGGGTCTAAATTAGCTGTTACCACTTAAGAAAGAGATCTTGGAGTCATTCTGGATAGTTCTCTGAAAATATCCACTCAATGTGCAGCGGCAGTCAAAAAAGCAAACAGAATGTTGGGAATCATTAAGAAAGGGATAGATAAGACAGAAAATATCATACTGCCTCTATATAAATCCATGGTACACCCACATCTTGAATACTGCATGTATGTGTGGTTGTCCCATCTCAAAAAAGATATATTGGAATTGGAAAAAATGATTAGGGATGTGGAACAACTTCCCTATGAGGAGAGACTGGAACTTTTCAGCCTGGAAAAAAGATGACTCTGGGGGATTTGACAGAGGTCTATAAAATCATGTCTGGTGTGGAAGTGTTATTTACTCCTTCTCATAACATGAGAAGTATGGTTCACCAAATGAAATTAATAGGGAGCAGGTTTAAAACAAACAACTTCACACAACTCACAGTCAATGTGTGGAACTCTTTTCCTGAGGATGTTGTGAAGGCCAAGACTATAACAAGGTTAAAAAAAGAACCAGATAAATTCATGGAGATTGATAGATCCATCAATGGTTATTAGCCAGCATGGGAAGAGATGCAAAACCATGCTCTGAAGTGTCCCTAGTCTCTGTTTGCCAGAAGCTGGCAATGGACAACGCAGGATGGATCACTTGATGATTACCTGTTCTGTTCATTCCCTTTAAAGCACCTGGCATTGGCCACTGTTGGAAGACAGGCTACTGAGCTAGATGGACCTTTGGTCTCACCCAGTATGGCTGTTCTTATGTTCTTAAAGTCTAAACACTAAACACATTGTTATAAATTCACTTCAATACCCATCTTAACCATACTAACACACACATGAAACAGACTGGTGCCTGGTTTGCCAGCATCACAGATTCAAAAAGACAGAGCATTGGAACACAAAATATTGGGCATGGTCCTTCAAGCCCTCCCTGCATAGAATTCCTATAGAAGTCAATGGCTTGCAGGATCAGGCCCTTTATACAGAATTTGCTAGATGTCTTCCAGATTTAAAAGAATCAAACTCGTATAATAAGATCTATACTGGATCTGTAAGAGAAAAATAATTTGTCATAATCTGACAATGCTTGTACGTGTATTATTGATTTGGGGATGAATGGGGCATAAGGGTCAACCTAATTTAATATACATATGCATCTGCAAATGTTGAGATCTTTCTAGCAGACAGTTGTACTCTGAGTTCTTCATCATAACGGAAAAACCTTTAAGGGCAATTGTTGCTGTCAAAAGATTGATTGTTAGAACATGGAAAAAGAACACAACACCAAACTATCCATTGAAGTAACAGCCTGTCAGAAACTGCAAAATCTGAGAGGGCTGCATTAACAAGGGGAAATCAACTACAACAATATGATTCATTATGACAGCTGTTTATGAAACTATACACAAGCTAAAAATAACATGCTGACACTTCAAGTTGTACAGTTTATTATTTTTTTCAACTGTCTGATGTAATCTTCAAGATTGTTTAAAGCTATGTTTCTCCATCACAGACAAAGTTTAGTGTTCACTATTTTTAAACTAAAAATAGCCATACACATTTAATAAATGAATTCCATATCATTTTAGGCTTTCATCCCCCTTTTTCATTGGCCCCAGAAATTCAATATTTCAGAGAGAAAAATCTCAATCTGTTCAGTGTCACATTTGTTGGCTCTTCCAGCTTAAATATTTATAATTAACAAAGTAAATGTCAATAAACATTGATTTCACTGTACACACACAAACTGATGAAAAATATTTCCATCAATAATAACTGAAATTTGTGGATAGGCCAAGTAAGAAGAATGCTCGAGAACTTAGTTTCATGTAGGGATATATACTTTGTATATATTGACACGTGATGTTGACAATTTGTATTTTAATGATTATAAAGCTTTAATTTTTTGAATCTCAACATCCACTGTCATTAAGTAATTATGGTCTGATCCCCCCATAATTTCACACAACTGTGTACATTTAAATTGATAAAAATAAACAAGTTTAAAAATAAACATAAACATATTATCCATCAAAATGATAAAAAATAAAAATCAGATTCTGATAAGCCCATTTATAATGTGAGAATTGCACCCCATTGACAAAGGTCAGAGCAGCTGTGAATGTAACCAGAATGTTAGGTAAACTGCATATCCCCGATCTTCCACTTCCTTCACAGAACTTCAGCCTAGCTTCTTGCTGAATCGAAGATTGCACTGCATTGTTTTTTTCTGAGTTTTCAGAAAGCATTACACAGATTAAAACCCAGGATATGAGGATGAGATTTTTAAAGCATTTAGAGTGTAGAAACATATGTCTATTTCAATAGCAATTAAAATACTTGTCATAAACAATTAAAAGAAAAGCCATAAGTAATAAAATACCAATATAGCCTTTCTGTGCAAATTTCATGTTAAGGGTTTTTTTTCTGAAGATGCATACATATTTGTTGGATTAAAAATATGATTTATAACAACTACTTCATGTAAGGTCTTTAAGGTTGCGACCATGTTTTTGTTACATGTATGTAAAATAGCTTGCATAATAGAGCCTTGATCTCCAAGTTGGGCCTTTCAGTGATACCACAATAAAATAAATATTAATGAATAGCTTATGATCCCCGCTTCAACCCTATATAGATTCTTCTTGCTCTGATCTTTTTCAGAGAAGCTTTCCAATTTATCATGTGGTCCAAATATACTGTGTGTCTTCAGCTTGCTAAGCAGAATTGGAATTAAAACCACAGTGTTTCTCAGTATGTACTCAAATGCTTCTTCTTTGGCAGAAGAAAGAGAAGTCTGGTCTTTGGAGTCTTTCCGGCCATCAATAGTCACTCGAATAATACCTGACTAGTGTCCCTTATTACAGTCTGGTCAGATCTGATTATAACTCGGTGATACTTGGGTGTATAAAGGATTCAGTCCATCTAGTGTGCTGGAACATATATTTATAAACACATACTAATTTGAAACTTACTTGAGCAATACACAAACACAGAAATGAAAAATGAAATTTGCTTTCAGCATATTTCTTGTTTACTGTTGTTCTGATGCTGTAATATGAGAATACGTATTCTGATCTATTCCTGTTGTGAAAGGAAGGATGGTCCAGTGGATTCAGTGCTAGCCTGGACTTCAGGATACCTTCCCGGCTCAGCCAGGGACTTCCTGTGTGACTTTGGGCAAGTCACTTACTGTCTCTTTATGTCAGTTCCCCATCCGAAGAACTCACCTATGGGTCATGATACTCCACAATGTTTGCTATTTGATTATTGCAAGTCAGAGGTGAAGCGGAGACAAGAAAGTTGTGATGGATGTGGAATGGCTATGAATCCTGAGAGGTCTTCATTTTATGTGACCTGGTCAATGAGGAGAAATTATGGTATATTGGTCATTAGCATTTCTTGTATGACTGTACTGATCTATCTTAAGAGGAGGCTGCGGAAAAAGCAAAAAGGAAAGCAACACAATAGATCTAGATAAGGACTTCCCAACACACACTTGAAGGGCAATAGGTCAAGCTATTAACTTCAAGAATCCTGTCTCCAGTCACTAAATTGCTTTCTTTGCCAAAGGTAGGAGGCTAGAGATGAAAAGAACACTAAGGAGTTAAAAAAAAGAGCCCTGCTTAGAAGTAGATGGGTGGTCACTTGTCAGAAGCGGTCTAGATCAGGGATACAGGCTAACAGAGAGAGAGAGTACAGAGGGAGTCTAATTAGTAGGGCCTTTCCAAATCCAGGGAATGGTAAACCTTATGGAAAAGCTAGATTAGTTCAGTGTCTGTCTGTCCGTCTGTTTGTTTGTTTTTTATGTTTTCTCTTAAATGCTTTGGTTCTAAATAAATAATACTTTGCTTTAAGGAGGATGTTTGGTCACTGACTATCGCTGCCATTGTCCCGGAGGGAACAGGACTGCAGAGTCTGGACATAAGTCAGACCTGCTGAAGTAAACCATGGTTAGTACCAAGGAAGTGCAACACAGGGTCCAGTCTGAGAGTGGGAGAATTGTGTGAATCTTCCCCAAGAGACATTTGACAGCTAGCAGCCTGAGACCTAAAGGGGTGCAATCAGAGAGACCAGAAGGGGTCAGAGTTGCTCTTTGCCTGGTGACTATGAATAATTTGAGAGTTATGAAAATTACTGATCTTTTGCCCTTGAAAATCAGAGAGACAGAGAGAGAGCCCATCTGTCATTAGCATTTATGGTGCTACCCATAGTTATTTTTTTTATATAATGGTAACACTAGTAGGTCCCAATCAAGCTCAGGGCTCTGTCACGCTAGGTGCTATGGAAACAAGAACACCAAAAAAAAAAAAAAAAATGGTTCACCCCACTGCCACCAAAGAGCTTACAATCTAAATAGACAAGACTAGTACAAATAGACAGAAAGCTAAGTGTCAGAGGTGCAAGTATAATTAGCTACATTTTAAAAATATGAAATAAACTGCACCTTAACAGGTCAGTAATACTGTCCTTATTCTACCATGCTAACACTACCATGGAGTGGGACGTTTCTGCCTCTTACAGGGATTCTTGGTGTGAGGGCAAAGACCAGAATGCTTCTTCAGTCCATACACTCCAGCTACTCTCCTCCACAGGAAGGGGAAAGGTGGTGATGGGAGGTTACCTCATCTGTCAGAGCTTTCAGGGTTTGGGGGCAGAGCCTTCATATTTATATATTGGTTGTTTTATATATGGTATACATATCATTTAGTAGTTTAATAACTGCTGTAACTGCCATCTGAAATTCCGTGTGCTGCAATAGCCATTAATTTACATTTTTGGCTGGTGTCCATTATTTTATCATTTCAGTGTGTCATGTTCTTGCATTGCATTAGAGTGCATCACACAGCATAATGACAACTCCCAGATAATAATTTAAAGCAGCATATAGTATATCTGCTTTCAGCAGGGAAAAGTCATCATCAGCTCAACAAGTGACTTTACCAGCTGAATCCCATGTGGAAAAACCACATTTGTCATACACTTGTCCAAATGTATTCACAGGATATAAAATGTGACATACCGTACTTACATACTGTATACCCTTCAAATGCTTTCAGAATTTTAGGAGTCCCCAGTAGCAAACATTATAATTAAGTTGGTGTTGAGTTCCAACTTCCATTTTAGCTGGCTTTTTCAGTTGCTTCCTCAAAAAAATTCATTTTGGGCTGAAGTGTTAGTTGAAAGATTCCTTGTTTGAGTTGAAAGAATCATTTTTTTCAGGCTAAGTAAAATCAGTGTAGCTGGTTTTTATTTATATGAGAATGGGGAAAAGATGAGTTTCTGATCAAAACTCTTGCAGCTATAAAAATTCTAAAAATAGTTGAAGATATAAACTTCAAGATTGGTCTGCTTTGTAGATCTCACTGAAATCTAAAGATCAGGCTGAGTTTCAAGAAAATCAGTTGCATAATTTTAAAGTCATGAGTCCTTCAATCAGAAATTCCACCCAGGCATAGTGAAATTTTTTCCTCTGTATATTTAGGTGCTATTAAAGCAGAGCAGATTAGAATGTTGACTTCATTTAAGAACAGTTTAGCTTAGTAATGCATTTAAGATAAATTTTATCATAAATGCACGGTTTAAGTGAAAGTTGAACTTCCCTTGAGTTAAAAGATTTTGAAGTCCTGAAGCAAAGATGATTTCTTGCTCTGTTTTGTACAGCGTCATATATGCTTGCAGTGCTCCTAAAAAAGAATAATAATAGTGGCTCATTTTCAAACCTCAGTACACTTTTGCGCACCTCCTACTTGTGTGCACAGAACATGATATGTACATTCTCATGGTATTGCATGCATGTAAGATGGACTTTCATAAAGTTTGCATGCATGGGATTGAAAGTCTGGGCCAGTATGTTTATTCCCACCCTTGGAGATACCTTGTTGCTATATGAAATGTCTTTTTTGGAAGACTAATGGGCAATTTTATCCTCAAAAAAACAGAAATTGATTGACTAGAAGAATAAATATAATGCCATGTAAAAAGGAGGTGCAAACAAGGAATGTACCATTAGGTATTTGCATTCAGATGATATTTGTATTTGGAAGTACTATGGTTCATCTATCTGGATTTGGAGAGTCTATTACTCATGTATTTGGAACTATCCAGCTTTTGAAAAAATTGAACTTTTATGCATAAGGAAGTGAGGTTATCAGTAGCACCACAACAGCAGAGAGAGGACAACCAAGATTCTTTAAATTCTGTATGAATTAGTTGCACCAGAAAAACATTGGTAGTCCTGGGTAGGCAGGGCACAACAGCAGGAAGTGAGAGTGGTCAGAAGATGGCCACGAGTATCACAAGAACAGGCAAAAGTGAGAGAACAAGATTTTTCAGGTGGCATGATCTAAGCATAATGGAGGTGGACAAGGTACAATGAGGTGGGAAATTTTTTAGTTGTTTTCAAAAGGTGTTGTGGAAACTGAATTTCAACAACAGTGAGATTACACCGAGTTTTTTCTTTTCTTCCAGAACTGAGAACAGCAAACTGCTTCATCAGGTCCCCAAAACATGTGAGGAATGATTTGAGTAGAAGTCCAGCTACTGATTGCCGGAGAGCTTTCCTGAGACTTGGAAATCTTCCTCCAACTCCAAACACTACCCCTTAACCCTATTTTGGCACATGATCTCCTGTAACCAAATATTTTCCAGCTGCTATTCATAAACATTCATCTCACTGAATGAGGATGTTCATTCTATTTTGCCAATTTATATATTTATTTCAGTTTATACTGACAACAAAAAAGTGCTGATCTAAGCTCTGGGCACTCAACACTTTAAAATAGTTACTTATAGCAAACAAGCAGGCTCCACCAGTTGCTCCAATACCCCCAATGAAAGCAAAAATAAGAATTAAAACCCCTTCAACCACATAGCCACCAGAATCCCCTCATACTACTGAACCTCACAAACCACTCAGATCCTGACCAGCTAGGCAGCAAAGACAGACACTGCAGCATGTCCCAAAGGTTGTTAGCCTGTGTGTGTTATGAACCAAGGCAAATTCCAAAAGGTACAGGTCCCTAATGGAGGACGCCCTGCCATCAGTTCCCCCTTTTTCATACCAATGAGGTTCCAACGTCAGCATCCTAAAAAACACACCTGTGGCAGCAGCTAGGTCACAGGACACTTTGGGCTTTAGAGATTAAAACCAACACTTTAAAATCAACCTGGACACTCATAGGTAGCCAGTGCAATTCAAGGAGCACAAGTGTCATGAAAAGAAACATGGCTTAACATGCTGAATTCTGCATTAACTTTAGTTTCTGGCTAGGTTAGAGGTAGTTGATTAACCCAGGACATACATAATGCGTGCACACACCAGTTCACATACCTCTCTCCCAGGCAGAATGCTCTCTCGCTGCAAGCCGCATTTAGTTAATTGAATTTTGAGACTAGTGTATTTTGTAATGAAAATTACTGTATATACTTCTACACAGCAAGATGAACTTCCACCACTCAGGTGTTACAGTGATGGGGGCCACAAGTACTTAGGTCCTGTTCCATAACTTTAAATGAACATTTGTTGCACAACAAAGTTAGGTATTATTTATCTATGGTAATTAAATCTAGAGAATGACTGCAGTATAAACACATGGCCAGGCTAATGATTCACAACTGACATGTCAAGATTACTAAAACCGTTCCCCAGGGAAGATAGATAATATTATGCAGTACTGATTTTATTTTCTCTTCTTACATACTTTAAGTGCTAAGCCCCCCTGCCTTTTAGAGCACCAGACTTTCGGCCTCCGCTACTGTGGATGCAATTTTGCATCCACAATTAAAAGCAGGGGACAATTAGTTGCACCTGTAATTACATCCATTCAGCTGCCTCACTATCTGATTTGGAAGTACAGTCACGTAATTAGACAGTTAAGGGTGCAGCTATTTATACAGGTAACTTTGCCATTGCATTTAACTGCAGCCATAAAATTGCACCCCCATTATAACAGACAATTTTTGAGAGTTTGGGGTTAACTAGTACTCTGGATTAATGCTTGATTGAATAAACATTTCTAACTATTCATTTAACAGATAATATAAGTAGAATAGAAAGTTGTTACAGAATAATTGTCACCTATTATGACATAAGTGTTGTAGGGACAACTACGGTGATATTAATGCTTGCACTCAAAGTAGATCTACTCTGATCAAATGATGATGTTCCAATATAACTATTTCTATTTTACCAGATGATTGAATATTTTAATCTTTATCTTATGTGAGAGAGATCTGGTATTTGACTGGCTGCAATTTAATTTTTTTAAATTTATTAATTTAACTGCTAAATGGCAAACTACTGATCATCCAGAAGTTTAATTTACCATGCATAGATTTCATTATCAGTTTGAACATACTGTGCCTCCTACAATAATAATAATAATAATAATAATAATATCCTAACCTGAAGTCTCTTGTTTTACTACTGTATCATACAAGAAGGGAATAGTTATTTCTGATGAGATCTGAGGGAGTTAATATAGGTTTCAGATTTTCAATTCTGCTGCAGAATGGTCACTAATATTTTCAAACTCCATAATAAAGTCTGAGTGCTTTCAAGGTTTATCACTATTGGATTTTGAATGTGTGTCACACATCGTACTGATGTTATGACAGAACCACCTCGCTTCATCTCATAGGCCTATAATCTAATCTCTGAACTTCTCATTAGGCATTGGGATAATTTACTAAGTGATTTAGGAGCCCAAGTCCCATTGGTTTTCAATGGAACTTATGCCCCTAAGTTATTTGGGCCATAATTCTCAAAGGTAATTAGGTGCCTAGCTCCCTTTGATATCAATGGGAGTTTGAGGATCTGGGCTTTGGATACTTTTGAAATTAAATTTGGACTCCAAAGTCACTTATGTGCTTTTATCAGAGGGGTAGCCATGTTAGTCTGAATCTGTAAAAAGCAACAGAGGGTCCTATGGCACCTTTAAGACTAACAGAAGTATTGGAGCATAAGTTTTCGTGGGTGAATGCCCACTTCATCAGATGTAAGTAATGGAAATTTCCAGAGGCAGGTATAAATCAGTATGGAGATAATGAGGTTAGTTCAATCAGGGAGGGTGAGGTGCTCTGCTAGCAGTTGAGGTGTGAACACCAAGGGAGGAGAAACTGGTTCTGTAGTTGGCTAGCCATTCACAGTCTTTGTTTAATCCTGATCTGATGGTGTCAAATTTGCAAATGAACTGGAGCTCAGCAGTTTCTCTTTGGAGTCTGGTCCTGAAGTTTTTTTGCTGTAAGATGGCTACCTTTAAATCTGCTATTGTATGGCCAGGGAGGTTGAAGTGTTCTCCTACAGGTTTTTGTATACTGCCAATATACAAAATATTTTGTGAGTGGCTATCCAACTACAGAAGCAGTTTCTCCTCCCTTTGTGTTCACACCTCAACTGCTAGCAGAGCACTTCACCCTCCCTGATTGAACTAGCCTTGTTACCTCCATACTGATTTATACCTGCCTCTGGAAATTTCCATTACTTGCGTCTGATGAAGTGGGCATTCACCCACAAAAGCTTATGCTCCAATACTTCTGTTAGTCTTAAAGGTGCCACAGAACCCTCTGTTGCTTTTATGTGCTTTTGAAAAATTTTCCCATTATCTAATTGTGATGGGGGTCACTCATGAACTAAGCAATAGATTTAGGGCTTGTCTACACAGCGGGGTTTAAACCAGATCAAATTGAGTTAATCTGGTTTGAAAACTCTTGCATACACATGACTCAACCCATCCCTGAGCACTAACTCTGCATTTATCAGGAATGCTGGAGTCCTCTTGCAAAGTGGACTAGGGTTGCTTCAAACTGAATTAGTTTGGTCTTTTGTTTGTGTGCATGCAGTTGCTATGCATCATTCTGCATGCTTCCAACATCTGTCCCACAGTGCTTTGCATTTTGACAGTTACTGAGCTGGCTGTTTACTTGTGTGCCTTCCCTGCCCTGGTGTGAAGTTTCCAGGATGACCCTTGCCCCCTTTAAAAAGCAGTGCAGAGTCAGATTTTGTCCATTTGCTCCTGGCTCTTAGGTAGCATTATCTGGATAATACAACTGTGAGAGCACTCCAAAACCCCCAAAACATGCCCCATGCAGCTGCTTGGACCTATGCGAATACCCTGGCTATCATCACCATCTGGGCAAAAGCAGTTCAGGAAGTTCTTGTGGCCAACTACAGAAATAAGGGCTTTTTGGTGGACATTGCAAAGCAGATATGTGCGAAGGCTCATGTCTGGGATGCTAACCAGTGCTGAACAAAGAGAAAGCAGCTTAGGAGACAATACCTTGAGATGAGGGATAAAAGGAGACAACCCAGTAAAGGAAAAGTGACCCGTGCATTTTTTGATGAGCTGGACAGTATTCTGATCAATCAATCACAGTATGACCTATCCCAGGCACTATTCGGAACCTGTTGCCTGCACTTCCCCCCATCAAGGAGGACTGGCTAGTCCCATTATGGGATAGCAGGAGGATGCCAGATGTTTCCACCTGACAGCCAGGACTCTTTTTGTGACTTAGGACCCTGACAATGGCCAGCTAGAAAGCCAGCCCAAGTCCTGCCCTGCTACACCAGACACCGGTTCCCACCCTGCATCAGCTGAGTCTGAGTTTGATCTCCCGTAAGGAACTTTGGCATCTATCTTTAGAATTTATTATTGTTGTTGACAGATGTGAGCTAGGAGCCCCTCCCTCTGTCCAACTCCTCTTGCGCAGCATAGCAGAGGCGCAGTCTGCCCCCCCCTGTGACACATTCAAATTCCCAAAGCATTTGTTTGCACAAATTTCAACAGTTTATTGAGACAGGAAAAGAAATTTGGTTAGTTTTCATAGTTTACAAGGGGTGTAAGTGTACATTGCCTGCCTGGTCAAGGCACTGATAAAACTGCTCCCTGCTGAGGTACAAATACTCACCCCTGTAAAACACATTGTCAATTACAATCATTGCAGAACCTTAGCTATTTTTCTCTGCACTTCCTCCACATCTGTAGGGGAGATACAACAGAACTTCAACTGTCTGACATTTTGGAGATTATCCACACCAGTAAGGGATTCTGTCACCACCTGCCCTGTAAGCTTGGATGCCGTAACGCTATGCTGCTGTGGCTCAAAACTGACACCAGAAGCCTGCCCACAAGCATAAAGGTCTCACCCTGGCTTCCACCAGCCTAGTTACTCCTTGCAGGGTATCATGGTACTAGACCCATTGCTCTTGAAACAGCAGCCCCATTTTGAGTTGTTTGAGGAAAGGGCATGTTGGGCTGTGAAGGTCAAGGACTCCAAGGTGGAGGAAGTGAGGATGCAGCTGCTAGTGCCTAGGTAATTCCAAAGTGGGGTACTCCAACTGGCCCATGTGATACCATGCAGGGGGAACTTGGGGAGAGAACATTCACTCAACGTGACTATGTAATTCTACTGGCTGAGTGTCCGCAGAAAGATGCAGGACTTTTGTGCATCATGCCGCAAGTGCCAGTGGACAAGTCAGAAAAAGGTCCCAAAGGCTCCTCTGCTACCACTGGCCATCATATGGGTGCCCTTTGAAAGGCTAGGCATCCTGTGAGCCCATTAGAAAAGTCCGCAGCTGCTTCAAATACAGCCTGGTGATCCTGGATTATGCCACCTGATACAAAATCATCCCTCTCCGCTCAGCTTCCAGCCTCTTCCACAAACAGCACCATTTTGTCTTTCAAGTGCACACTTGACTACCATTTTACAGCTACTCACACAATAGTTAAAGTATTCCTTCCTTCTGTCCAAGTGGCCTGTGTATGGTTTCTTTAGCTAGGGAGATAATCCAGGTCTTCCAGAGAAACCAGACCAGCCTTCACACCGTTAATGTCCACAGTGCTCCTGGAGGCAAACAGTCCTTCTCAACTAATTTAAATACTGAGTTCCAACAGATGAATGCCTCATGGACCCTCACAGACCACTCTGCATTTATGTCTGAAAACTTCCAGTTGTGGTCCACCAGACTGCAAACCACCATGGAGAAATAACTCTCTTATAAATTCTACCTAGTGATGGGGGCAAATGGTAGGCACATGGGATCCATTAGTTGCCCCAGTACAGTTTGGGAACCCCATGTGTGCAAAGTCATTAGTAATCTAGTGAGCATTATCCAGCTTCATGATCTGGTTAGACAGCACCTTATCAATGGCATAGCAGACCTGCATAACAATGGCCCCAACAGTTGATCTCCCTGTGCCAAGTCAGTTGGCTACAGACTGGTAACATTCTGGGGTGGCCAGATTCCAGATGGCAATGGTGAATTGTTTCTCCACATGTGTGGGGCACTACGTGTTGGACTGCTGTCGATGAAGCTCCAAAATCAGTTGTGCACAGTTTTCAAAAGAGGTCACCCTCCCCATCCTGAAGTTCTTTCACCACGGCTTGCCTGCAAAACAATCCTCTCCCACCAATCCATGCTGGTTTCCCAGGCCCAGAAACAGTGCTGAATGATGTGTAGCTGATTCAAGAACTGGTCCTCTCGTTTCAACAGTTCAGCATCCTGTTCTTCTGCCTCATCCTGCTGCCACCGCCGCAGAGCATATTCTTGTTGCTGGAGGAGCTGCTGCCACCACAGAATATTCTCCTGTTCCCACATCATCTGCTCATTAGTGTGATGGGTGAAATCCAATGCCAAATTCATCCATCTCCGAGTGCTGTAATACAATCCAAGCAGCCAGTGTGAATTCACACTTGTGACCACAGTGGCACAGAGCATTGCTGGGTCCATGCTGGCCAACAGCAATTCAAAAATGGTGCAAATCAGCCCACAAAGGAAGTATGGGGAGGAAACAATGGAAATATAGTTTTGTTTTTTAATATGAACTTGCCTGGCTTCCCACAATTTACAGTGAAAACAATCCCAGGATGCATGCTGCTCAGCAGCATAGCGAAGGACCTCAGAGAATGCTACACCCTCAGTTCACAGCAAACTGCTTCCGTGTGTTCACAAGATGCAAACTGAAAAAGGAAAAGGCATTGTGTGCATGCTATTGGTGTAACTCATGTATTAAGAGTTACCTCACATGCATCAAAAAGCTTTGGATTAAATCCCCCTAAAAAGAAGTTTTTAAAGCTTTTTATGATACAACATGGTTTGCAGACTATAAAAATCACTCTCTAACTTCTGTTTTTCAAAATAATAAAAGAAGTACTTAGGCATGATAAATTCAAAGGACAATGTATTTGGTATAAAACTGGTACTGTATAAAGTTAAGCAGAAGGAGTAGCAGTATTAAGGAGGTTTAAAAAAAGATATATTTAAAACACTGTATTTGAATCATTGCCAAGAAATATTAGCTCTACAGAGAGGTATACCACTAGATGTCACTCTCTAACTACAATGAAGTACCCACATCCCCAGTCTTTTCTGGATATAATTTACACTCACCACTGGTTCAAATGTATAACAGGTTGATTTGTAGCCCTCGTTCAGAGCTTGCGTAAGTCTGTTTTTCATATAAATTACAGATCAACAAAATGGCATTTGTTTATGGTGGCAGCATTTTTCTTAAGTTTTAAAAGGTCACTATAAAGTGAGATTTAGGCATAAAAATGTAGGCTTTGCATAATCAAAGATTCCCTAAGTCTATGGAACCATCTGGATCAGTTGTGTTCTTGTGAGCCCTTTGCCAGGAGAAACAGCATGGTCTAGCGCAGAGTGTACTGGACTGAGTGAGAGAAGACCTGGGTCTTATTCCCAGCTCTCCCAATGACCTGCTAGGTGACCTTGGGCAAATCACTTCACCTCTTTGTTGATCTATTTCCATTTCTACCCTTCTCTGTTTAAGCTGTGAGTACTTCAGGGCAGGGACTGTGGCTTACTAGGTATGCTTGTTTGGGGAATTACAGTAGTGCAGAGAGACAAATATGTATGGCACAAAGGATCTGTAAAACAGCCAGCTCCAACCAGCTGAAAATTCCCCCAGTGTTGGGGAGCTCTCAATTTTGGTTTGATCCGTTTCTTTATACATACAAGCACAACTGGAGGAGTATTTTGAAAGCATTGGACAACAAATCCCAAAACTAGGGCTGTCAAGCGATTAAAAAAATTAATCACAATTAATCACGTGATTGAAAAAATTAATCATGATTAATCACACTGTTAAACAATTACATACAATATTTTTGGATGTTTTATGCATTTTCAAATATATTGTATTCTGTGTTGTAATTGAAATCAAAGTGTACAGTGCTCACTTTACATTTATTTGATTACAGTGCAAATATTTGTAAAAACAAAAAATAGTATTTTTCAATTCACCTAATACAAGTACTGTAAGTGCAGTCTCTTTATTATGAAAGTTGAACTTACAAATTTAGAATTATGTACAAAAATAACTGCATTCAAAAATAAAACTATGTAAAACTTTAGAGCCTACAAGTCCACTCAGTGCTACTTCTTGTTCAGCCAATCACGCAGACAAACAAGTTTGTTTTCATTTGCAGGAGATAATGCTGCCCGCTTCTTGTTCACAATGTCACCAGAAAGTGAGAACAGGTGTTGGCATGGGACTTTTGTAGCCAGCATTGCAAGGTATTTATGTACCAGATATGCTAAACATTTGTATGCCCCTTCATGCTTCCGCCACCATTCCAGAGGACATGCTTCCATGCTGATGATGCTTGTTAAAAAACAACAACAAATAATGCGTTAATTAAATTTGTGACTGAACTCCTTGGGGGAGAATTGTAGGTCTCTGGCTCTGTTTTATCCGCATTCTGCCATATATTTCATGTTATAGCAGTCTCGGATGGTGACTCAGCACATGTTGTTAATTTTAAGAACACTTTTGCTGTAGATTTCACAAAATGCGAAGAAGGTACCAATGTGAAATTTCTGAAGATAGCTACAGCACTCGACCCAACATTTAAGAATCTGAAACACCTTCCAAAATTTGAGAGGGATGATGTGTGGTGCATGCTTTCAAAAGTCTTAAAAGAGCAACACTATAGAACCCGAACCACCAAAAAAGAAAATCAACCTTCTGCCGGTGGCATCTGATTCAGAGGATTAAAATGAACAAGCATCGGTCTGCACTGCTTTGGATTGTTATCAAGGAGAACCTGTCATCAGCATGGGCGCATGTCCTCTGGGATGGTAGCCGAATCATGAAAGGACATATGAATCTTTAGAGCATCTGGCATGTAAATATCTTGGACACTGGCTACAACAGTGCAATGCAAATGCCTGTTCTCACTTTCTGGTGACGTAAATAAGAAGAGGGCAGCATTATCTCCCATAAATGTAAACAAACTTGTTCATCTTAGCAATTGGCCAAACAAGAAGTAGGACTGAGAGGACCTGTAGGCTCTAAAGTTTTGCATTGCTTTGTTTTTTTGAGTGCAGTTATGTAACAAAACAAAACAAAAAGATTGACATTTGTAAATTGCACTTTCATGATAACGAGACTGCACTACAATACTTGTATTAGCTGAACTGAAAAATACTATTTCTTTTGTTTACCTTTTTTACGGTGCAAATATTTGTAATAAAAAATAATATAAGGTGACCAGTGTACACTTTGTATTCTGTGTTGTAATAGAAATCAATAGATTTGAAAATGTAGAAGAACATCCAAGATATTTAATACATTTCAGTTGGTATTTTATTAACAGTGTGATTAAAACTGCAATTAATCACAATTAATTTTTTTGTTACTCATGAGTTAACTGCAATTAATCCACAGCCCTATCCAAAACCCTTGGCCTTCTTTAAACAAAGTAGTTGAAACATATGGGCCAGCTCATCCCTGGTCTTACTCCACTGAAGTCAATGAAGAAGGCATGGACTTGTTTTTTTAACCAAAGCTTTTATTGCTTCTGTGCTGCAGACACACTGCATGTGTAGGACAGAATTATAAGGGTACGTCAACTTGTATTTCACACTATACATTTGCTTTTACACATATTTGGTTTCAGCTCATTCATTCTAAAGCTATCATATTATTGATTCTAGTAGCCACCAGGGCTGGCTCCAGCACTTCTGCTGCCCCAAGCAAAAAACAAAACAAAAAAAGCCACAATCGTAATCGCGACCGGCGGCGGCAATTGGAAAAAAAAAAAAAGCCGCGATCGGCGGTGGCAGTTCGGCTGCAGGTCCTTCACTTCTACAGGGAGTGAGGGACCTGCCGCCCCTAAATTGTCGCATGTGCCGCCCCTCTCCCTTGGCTGCCCCAAGCACCTGCTTGTTAAGCTGGTGCCTGGAACCAGCCCTGGTAGCCACTGCAGGATTAGTAACAGTTTTGCATATTGTAATGTCATTAGCACCCATGTACAGTTTTGTAATTTCAGAAAAATGAAGGAAATCAATTAACGTATAACAGAATGAATAATGGCCTTACAATAGGACTTAAGGAATACTGCCTATTTCTCAGGAGAGATCTGAGCTTGGGTGACAACCTGCTATTGTATTCATCCATTAAATAAGAAAAACAGTCCAACATTCATACAGTGACTATTGTTACATGGACTAGGGCAAAAGCTCTAAAGAATTAAAAAACAAAAACAAAAAACTGCTCCACCATACTCAGTTATTTTAATCTGACAACTAGTAAATGAAGTGTATCTCCATTTCCTGAATGGGGTCAAAAGGGAAGAGGTTATATGATTTGCAGAAAAGTAACTGACACGAGTGATATACTGTATAAGTTGCTTTCCAGAAACACACATGTAATATAAAGCAAGAAAATTATCTGTAATTGAAAATCATTATGTATCAATTCTAGATATACTAGAAAGTAGAAACAGACTAGAGGGCTAGATTGTCGATTGGTGTAACTCCATTTATTTCAAAATGCACCTGGAAAGTTTATTTTAATCTAATTTAGTTCCCATCTCCACATATTGTACAAGTAACGCATAGTTGGGGAATTTTTCTTTTCTTCCCTGTTGTTGCCTATAATCTTTGTTTTTTATATATGAAAGATTGTAAAAATAATAGGGGAAAACAAAACTAATACTGGAAAAGAGAAGCAGGAAGAATCCAATGAGTAAAAATCCTGTTTTAGGTAAAAATGTTATTCCATAGAGAGATATGCATTGTAGAGCACATACACAGATTACCATAGATCAGGGATTGGCAATCTTTGGCACGCGGCTCGCCAGGGTAAGGACTCTGGCAGGCTGGGCCAGTTTGTTTACCTGCTGCGTCGGCAGGTTCGGCCGATTGCGGCTCCCACTGTCTGCGGTTCGCCGCTCCGGGCCAATGGGGGCGGCGGGAAGCCGCGCGGGCCGAGGGATGTGCTGGCTGCTGCTTCCCGCCACCCCTATTGGCCTGGAGCGGCGAATAGATATTGGATTCATAGTGGTTCACTGAAAAGCAAACAAAAAAATAGAGGTTAGGGCAACGTTCAAGTGTAAAACATCAGCAGCACAGTATTATTACCATTCTGCTCAGGTCTACTTTGTGCAACCTCTTAGCTCAAGTCTGTTTGTAAATTCCATGCCCATTTCCCATATCATGTAGCTCATCAAATCCCAGACAAGGTCTTGGATGAGAGTGAATTGTACAGAATTTGCAGGTGATAAGAATTTTAATTTTATCTCATTAAATGAACTCATTGTAATGGTCAGAAGTGTTTCATGCAGGAAGCCAGGCCCAACCTAGTAAATATTTATAAATTGTACAGTAGTTTGGAAGATTGCAAAAAGTCTGGAATTGTATCCAGGTAATATGCAAAAGATGAGGTCATTATTCAGATCTTAGTATACAATTCTAAGGTCCCAACCAATCCCCTTGCCTTTCACCCCTCCCTATCACAATCCCTGCCCCTAACAGGACTCACATGACCACCACACTGCGTACAACAGCTATGTCATTCCTGGGGTTGTCTTTTTGGTGGAAGTATGATAGCCTAGTAACCCCTTTGGAATCTTTCTGGGATGACCATACTCCTCTCTGCTTTATTTGTGGTTGGAGACCTTTACCCACCTACTCCCATGTTGGGGTGCTAATCCACCTTCCCAAATCCACACTTTTATGGCAATAACCTTCCTCCCACCCAGGCCCACGTCTTCCCCTGGGCAACTTTCCTTCCACCAGAGCTACAACTTCCTCTGCTCTTTCCACCAAGTTGTATATCCCCAGACATGATCTGCCAGTCACTCCTGTACCCCTACCACATTCATCCTTCTTTGCTGTCTGACACTCACCCATCCAGTAGGCCCCTTCCCAGCTACACCTTTCAATATTTTTTGCAGAAGGGATCTATGGTCCTTCAGTCCCTTTCCTTTTAGGGCTCTCCAGGGAAGATTACAGAGTTATTCTCCCACCAGGATTTTTGGAGAGGAGAGGGATGGGAATATATGGTTGCCAGGGCCTTTGATCTGCCCCATTTTCAGGATATTGAGCTACTTCTCACACAGAGTGTGGTAGATTCCTCTCCCTTCTGCAGCCACTGACAGTTCTAAAGACCCAGCAGCAGGGCCGGCTCCAGGCACCAGCTTCTCAAGCAGGTGCTTGGGGCGGCCACTCCGGAGAGGGGCGGCACGTCCAGGTATTCGGCGGCAGTTCGGCGGATGGTCCCTCACTTCGCCTGGGAGTGAAGGACCTCCCGCCGAATTGCTGCCGCAGATCGCAATCGCAATCGCGGCTTTTTTTGTTTGTTTGTTTGTTTGTTTGTTTGTTTGGGTTTTTTTGTTTTGGCTGCTTGGGGCGGCCAAAACCCTGGAGCTGGCCCTGCCCAGCAGCCATTGCTTTGTTGACTAGAAAACACAGTAGGTTTCCTTCCATTCTGCTAGGCCCCAGAGGCCTTTAGAACTGGCAGTGTCTTCAGTAGGGAGTGGAATCTGCTGCACCTGCTGCAGGTTGTGTGTCATGTGCGAATTGGAACGGGTCTGGCCCAGAACAAGTCACCACTATAGTTTTAGATATAACCTGGATTCTGCACCAATTAGATTGGTTTAGATCTGAGTCCCAAAATTCAGAAAGCACAAGACGTGGTGGGATAAGAATGAAAAGGTAAATGGATTTGGGGTACTGGTGTGGACCCACTTCTTTATTTATGTTTGCTGGTGTTTTTTAAGCCAGCACTTTTATTTTTTTCTGATTTGACCTTGGCTCTCTTTTTCTTGGTTAACTATGGTTGCAATAAGCTTTCAGCTACTATCATTCTTATTAAAAGAATTTCTCAATGGAAAATTTCAATGTTGCTAAACTGATTTTCCATCAGGAAAAATGAAATGGAGTGTTTTGTTTTGGGTTGAGTCAACCCGAACCAAAACATATCAAATTGAACAGTTTGTCAAATCAAATCAAAGAGTTTCCTTTTTGGGTCTGTTCAGCTTTAAAATTTTGTTTGCTTGCAGTGCCTCAGGGCCTAAGTGTAGTTCAGTTGCTTCATGCCCACATTTTCCTCTATGGAGCTAGCTCTCTGCCTGGATGAAATATCCAACGATTCATTGCAGTCTATCTGGTTGAATGGTTTCAGTGCATCAAGGGAGTCTCTTGATGTAGTCAAACTCTGGGCCCTGGCAAATAGAAGAAAATGAAGGCATGAGGTACCAAAACTACAACTCCCACAAGAACCAACTTGAAATCAAACATTCTGACCAAAAAAAAATTCATTTTGGAATGGTCCATTCCATGAAAAGTTGAAATATCAAAGTTATTCATTATAATTTGTGATAACAAATTTCAAAATATCAGAATTTGCTTCAGGATAGAAATTCTAATTTGACCAGTTCAGTACATAAATTTTCTCTTGTTCCTTTTATGATCTTTGCTAGTAGTACTTCCTGTGGTGTTTTGGCCTTTCTGACTTTGCTTCTACTCATTGCTACAGTCCCCTCCATTAGGCTGAGCAATTTCTATTTTTTTCCTGTTGTGATATTTGCAGTTGTTGTGTTGTGGGGATTGGTTGTGTGTTTTATCTGCACATGTGGAGCTTTCTGGCTGCCTTATATCTATTTCCCCCTCAATAAAACTCAATTACACACACACACACACACACACACACACACAGTTTCCCCAGAAACATGTAGACCCTTCATCTGGGCATTGCAAAGGGACCTAAGAATTACACACCTAGCACAGTTTTCATTGAGGCCTTGTCTGCACTAAAATATTTTTTTTTTTATAAAAAATATTTCCCATTGTTGCTAACACTGGTACAGCTCCATTGTTGGCAGTGACGTTGAAAGCTCTTGCATAGGCAAGATGTGGAAACTTTACACCAGTGAAAACTTCTCAGAGCAAGTCTAATTGACCATGTCAAAAACATCAACACTCATCAGTGCCTTGTCTACATTTGGGATCCCAACATTGCTGCCAGGGGTTGAGATGCACCACTTTGAGTAATGGTAGGAATTTATGTAAAAATGTCTCAGACAGGATTTTATATTACTTCCTTATACAAAAAACAAAACAAAACCCACACATGAGTCAGCTGTCCTCTAGGAACCACGTAATTCACACCCTCCCTATTGTAGCATGGTAATAGATCTGTCTAGTCACATGTCTCCCAGTCTGACCCTCTGCCTCCCTCAATCTGTCTGACCCCCATGCTCACTGTCTTTCATCCAGGCTGGAACAGAAGACACCTGGCAAGAGTTGCACACCAAACAGCATTCTCCCTCCCATCACTACCACCTGCAATGGACACATGCTTGTTCTACTCTATTGCATTCAGTATCCTCCATGCCCAGTGAAAGTGTCAGCAGTGGACTGAGGGAGCAAAGTTTGCTGAAGACCCAAGTCCAGAAAAGTATTTAAGCACATGCTTAATATTAAAATCAATAGCTCTTAAGCATCTGCTTAAAGTAAGCACTTAAGTGCTTTGCTAAATAGGGATGGTTTGCTGAATCAGGGCTTTATTTCCTACAAAGAGTTACACTCGAGAGGTACAGTCTCTTTCTCCCAGAGAGCTACTGAATTCTCTTCACAGGATCATGGTCTAAAATATGGGACCAAATCCCCCCCCAGTATTGCCAGCCCCATGCATTCAGAAATCATGAGTCAGCCCACCTCTCCCAATAATGAGATTGGCTTAAAAATCATAACATATTAGAATATACATTTTGGATTTTTTTTTCTTGCCTTCTGAGTTTTGAGTCTTTCGGACTCATTTTTTGAATATTTCTCTACAACCATGAGGTTTAGTACCTTATTTTTAATGAAAGATTAAATTCTCATGTGATCACATGATTCCAGGAGCTGGAGCTTTAAGGAAAACATCAAACCTCATGAAACTAATAATAATAAAAATCACAAGAGTGAATACTATTTTTCCTCTAAACTCTTCTTTCTATAGGATGTTTCTCTTTTCCAGTTTGGTCCATCTCTCCCCCCACCCCTTTTTACAGTTCCACTCCCATACATGCATGGATGGCAGGAATATGGGAAAGAGCGTAAAAAGGAATGGGCAGAGTGGAATTATTTACAGATTTCTGATGCCACTTACTGTCAAAGTACAATAAAAATGTACTGCTTCAAATTACAGAAGAGCTCTCAGTGGTCAAAAACAAACTGACCTGTGACTTCTGCACACACAAAATGCTGCATCTTAGGTTTAATTTAATGCATTTTTAGTTTCCAAGGGAATGGAACATATACTGATTAAAAGCACATGTTGCGAAATTGATATTCTGGAAAAATCCCAAGTGGTTTACTGTCACGCAGTCTAATTTAATTTGCACTAATAGTACAGATTGCCAAAAACACTGCTGGTAGTGTGAGGTTTGGTGACTGTGCTACTTCAGGGAGAAGAGTGGAGTTATAGCAACATTGTAACATCATATTGATTGTTTATAATTGCAACCTGTGGAAACTAAGCACTTTAGACCTTGAGCTTTTGCTAAAGTGATACAGTGGACACACAAATAGTTCATTATAATCTTAGATATATTGGATACAGTCATGTTCCTTACCCTTAAAATGGGGAACAGCATGGAACTGGTAATACCTCTAAAATCCAAAAGTGTCCACTATACAACACCACTGAACTTTTTTTCAATCACATTCAAACAACTGTATGAACTAGAAAATGAAAGTAGAGATGTCAATAAGAATTCATAATAGGATAAAAGCACGTAACTGTCTCACCATGACATGTAATAGACTGAATTCTGTGGTGATGTATGCAGTGCTGTAAACTACATCTAGGGGGCAAATTGGTCAAAAAACAAATGTATATACCAACAGTCTATCTTTTGTGTTAAAAATGTGCACAGGTTTAACTAAATTAGTTGCAAGTTGATCTTGTTAAATTGGTGCAAACCCATAACAGCTACTTTTGAACTGGTTTAACTCTTGCTTAAATTTAGCTTCATTTGGCAGTTTATTGATGCTAGCTAAACAGATTTAAGCAAGAGTTTAAAAGAATATCTACAACAGGGGATTGCACCCACTTAGCTAGTTAAATTGATCCAACTTTTAATATAGATAAGACCTAAGATACAGCTATTTGGCCTTCTCTGTATAAAAGGAGTTAACTCCACTTAGCCACTCATGGGTCCGAAGTATACCTAGAAAAAGGGATATAGCTAGCTTAAAAAGTAAAGCAAACTGATATCAAGAGAGTTGTAATTGAATCATAGAATTGAAGGACTGGAAGGGACCTCGAGAGGTCATCTAGTCCAGTCCCCTGCACTCATGGCAGGACAAAGTATTATCTAGACCATCCCTGACAGGTGTTTATCTAACCTGCTCTTAAAAATCTCTAATGACAGAGATTCCACAACTTCTCTAGGCAATTTGTTCCTAGTGCTTAACTACCCTGACAGGAAGTTTTTCCTAATGTCCAACCTAAACCATTCATGCTGCAATTTAAGCCCATTGCTTTTTGTTCTATCCTCAGAGGTTAAGGAGAATAATTTTTCTCCCTCCTTTTTGTAACAACCTTTTATGTAGTTGAAAACGTATGTCCCCTCTCAATCTTCTCTTCTCCAGACTAAAAAACGAACATGAGTGTAAATATATTAAAATTGATTACAGGTGCCGAGATTTTAACATGTTGCAATATCCATTAAAGAGTGGTATTAACAGGAGTGATAGTGAACTGATTTGACTGTAATTAAGCAATATTGCCTACAGTGCCTATCTAAAGACTCAGGGCACTAGATAAATGTTGTGGGTGATGTCAGTGATCAACACTGTACATCATGTCAGTTTTTTTGGGTAAATTAGTCAATTTCCTGCCGATTGTCTCTGATGTGCCATTTGGGTAGCAGAAGGACTGTGCCAAGAAGAAATAAAGTATGCTGTGAATGTAACTGGATTTGAAAGACAGAGATTGAGGAAGGGCAATTATTCAGTCACTGAAGATCTTTTGACTGGGACTATGTTAAACAGTATCCTAATTTATCTACATTTATCTATGGCCTTAAATAGTCCAATGTTATCAAACAGGGGCTGTTAGTAGTCATTATGATATGATTGAACTAACCTCGTTATCTCCACACTGATATATACCTGCCTCTGGAGATTTCCATTACTTGCAACTGAAGAAGTGAGGTTCTTACCCACGAAAGCTTATGCTCCCAGTACTTCTGTTAGTCTCAAAGGTGCCACAGGACCCTCTGTTGCTTTTTACAGATTCAGACTAACACGGCTACCCCTCTGATACTCTACTATGGCAAAAACTCATGGTCCTGGTTGTCCAAATGGCCTGCTAAAGTGATTGTTATTTTTAAACACCAGTGCTAACCATTCAATTATTCGCAAGAACAAGAGTGGGCAATGAAAGACAGATTTATCTGATGATGACATTAGTTGCTGAATATAAGTCATGTATTCTGATCTAAGAACTTTTAGGGGCTCTTCTGAGCACTTTATCTGATCTGATAATTGTGGTTAAAAAAATTACCACCATGGTAAATGTCTGAAAACTTAGAACAATTTTCACTAGCCTGAAAGTGTCTGTAAGAAGCAAAGTCGCGCCCCCCCATATAGATTTATTCAAGATAAAAGTTTAAATTAAAAACTGAAGACAGAAAAAGTTTGCTTCTCTTTGTGACTTCCTCATCCTCTAAAAAAAGAAAAATGACCATGCGCCCCCATGACAGCTAGATTCCACTGGAATTATCTAAGGTTTGTGAAGTGCAGGAGACAGTACTCCCACAGGATACAGAACTACACCACCCGTTCTAGTAGGTTACAACTCAAAAGTGTGTCACTCTGCACTCCTGTCATTCCAGGCTGAGGAGCAGCCCCATTGTCAGTTTTGGAGAGGCTGCCATAAGTTACAGCAGCTCTTGGAACTTCTTGTGGGGGGGCACTTCTGGAGTAACTCAGAATCTGGGAGGCCACCTTTGCTCAATTCTTCTCCCTGGACTGCACCTTCAGCATGACACAACACAGACAGTCCACTGTCACCACTGGTTCTTAATACGCCATATGCCAAAGTCAGACTGTACCTAGCTTTTTACCCCTTAAGTAAGTCTGTGTTATTCTTTTTCAAAAAAGATCACCATGGAACTCCCCATTTAAATCAGCATCAGAACTTTTGACAATTATTATTGAATTGGCAACATGTAGCATCTTCATCTAGCCCTGTGAAATTGAAATTAGAGGAGCACCATTAATCACTGCAGATGATTTTACCTAACCTTATCTGGAAATGAAGTTACACAGTAAATTGTTAAACTAATTGCTGCTGCTATATGCTGTGAAGCTGCCGCATAGGACATTTAATACTCCTTGCTATTATCATATTTAGGTCTAGATTGTTTTATGATCTGCCCTAAGTAAGGGACGGTGCATGGCTGCATGAACAGATCAGGACAGCAATTGTCACTCAGTCAAAATGGCTTTAGAAGTAGTAAATAATATTGACAGCACAGCATAGCATGTGAGCAAATATACATGAAAAAGGATACTGATAAATGTGCCAATGACATTAATTTGTTTATATTTTCCTCATATCATAGCAATGAGAAACAGGAGACCTGTTATCTAATATTAAAAATAATAGCAATTCACTGGAAGGTAGGACCTCTGGGTTTTATACCCAACTATGCCAGTGGTTTACTGTGTGGACTTGGGTGTATCACTTACTCTATTTATGCCTGAGTTTGTCCATATAAGACAGGTATGACACCAACTGACTAACCTATATGCAGGTTCTATTAATATTGGCAGAGTGTTTAGATGAAAGGTGCTTTTAGCAGTGCAAAATATTATACCGTTAAATCCATCCTTCTGCTAAAGCAGGATTTATTAATACACAAAATCATCATCATCATCATCTCTTTAGAGTAGCACTTAAAGCCCCTAAGTACCATTGTGCTAGGCACTGTATAAACATAACTGCACCCAGAAAAGCTTGCCATTATTGCTGGCACAGGTAGCCTGACACTTTCTATTAGGACAAGCCATTTTCAGTGACTTATTTTCATAAACTTTAACCACTGGGGGATGAAATTTCCCACAGCAGGTGCCTGCCTCCGGCTGATTCTTTGGGAAGGTTTCAGCCAAAATGGTTCATAGAATATCAGGGTTGGAAGGGACCCCAGGAGGCCATCCAGTCCAACCCCCTGCTCAAAGCTCAAATTGGTTGGCCATTTGAGAAGGAGATTAAGGGAAAATACATTTTAACATGGGCAAAACAAGCATTCTTACTCAGTGCTTTGGAGCACGGGCTTGAAATTTGGCAGTAGGATGATCCTTGGGTCAGGGATGTAATTTTTGCTATCCCTACAAAAATTCAGCCAACTTTGGCCACATTTTGAGACTGTAGTTCATACACAGAAGCTCAGTAAAAGCTTGTTTGAATCTGTGGAGCATTTAGCTGCCAAACTATCTGCAGTGAGCATGTGCCAGCCCAAAGTTTCAGGGGATGAACAGGACTTTCCCTGCAATTGCTGTTCCTAGCTGCTGCAGGGCATGGTGGGAACCAAAACTGACAGCAGGGAGATGCTTTCTCCTTTTTTGTCCCTCAATGCTTTGTCTTGCTATCAGACTCCCCCTGCTGCAGCCCAGGCTACAGCCATGGCATAGGGGGGCAATATAAGCACAGAGAGGCTAGGGGGCATGAGCCAAGGGAATAGAGTGTGGATAAGGGCAGGCTCCATGATGCGGGTGGGTGGATTGGCCCAGAGGGGGAGGAGGCGAATAACATGTACTGAAGGGTCTATAACCTCTAGAGGCACACTTCCCTCCAGAATCTGGAACTGAACCCATGGTTCATAAGTGTCTATGTTCCCCTATTGTCATCAAATAGCTGTGAAACCCTCTTGCAAAGCATGTGTCTCATCCCACACCGAAGATAACAGCCCACTATTGCCACTAGCTGTTTGCTCAACTCATTGAGGTCTGGGCTGTGGATCTAAAAGTTTGAACCCTGGTGATGACCCAAATTGGGACCCAAATGGTACCCACAATAGAAAGAAAAAATATTTTAATTAGAAAATGAAATTCCAAATACCTACCTCAAAAGAACATTAAGATTGCAAAGTCAAGTGCTGAAAAATTAGGAGATGCCAGAGTTAAGGGTGCTGGGCAACTCATGCTGCCTCCTTGTGCGCATGCATTACAATACAGTCTTTAATGACATGATCACAGTATTGTTTTTCCACAGGACCAATTGTTTAACCATTATCGAGTTTTTGTACGCATCATGACAGATATGAGTCTTCACTTCGTTATGCTGTATATCAGACATGCATCATGATGTAATGTACAAACCAGAGCAGAGTTGGCAATCAGGATTGTAACTGAGGAAGAAAAAAAACCCAAGAAGTACGGTACCTTTATGTCCCAACTGACCGCTGCAAATGAAATATCTCAGCATTGGGCATACACACAAATGAGCTTTACCATGTAAAAATAGAAAGTGTGTCTTGAAGGAGAAAAGAACGTTTGAAAAAGACCTTTAAGACCTTATCCTAACCCCACTGAAGTCCATGAAAAACTTACATTGACTTAAATGGGCTTTGAATCAAAGCCTTTGTTCTTTTCCTCTATAGAGCACAAGGTGCTTTACAAATATTAAGACTAACACTCTTTTAAGAGACAAGCATAATTACTCCTATTTTACTTACGGGAAAATTGAGATATTGGAATTAAACAGTTTTCCCTAGGTCATACAACAAATTAGTGACACATGGCCATTCCCTCATGTTGAGCTACTGGTTAGAATTAACCCACATTCTTTTTCTTCCAAAATATCATCTGTCTTTTTAAATGCATTTGTGCTGTCCTCCCATAATTGCTTCTGTTGCTGACTTTGAAAGTCTGTACTATGTATTTTCTGTATCCTCCAAAGAAATTCCAGCAAATTCCTTGCAGGCCTAATCTACCTTAACTTTAAATCATGGCCCTGAGTTCTTGTGTTTGGCATAAACTCAAAAATTGTTTAGCATCTGTTCTTATTTCCTTCAAAAGTTTGCATTCTTCAATAAAGTCAGCTCTCAGTTCCCAAAGAAACCAGACTTTGTTTCTGCAACCTTTCTCTCTCTAAACAAGTTCACTGAGCCCTAAAGCCATTTTTAAAAGTTGTATTGAAATATTTAATAGTTGTAACAGATGGTCTGGTTAGTCAGTAAAGTGATTGATTTTTGAGTACCACATTTTTTCTGTATTAATAAATCTAGTTTGTGAAAAGTAAAATTGTAAATAGGCATATTATCATTATCAATTAATTTTGTTTTCATATATCTAAAAAATTCCAAAGTGAAGCAATCTGTAGTTAACTGTAACAATCAGCTTTCATTCAGTCCCATATCCCTTCTCCAATGAATGAGCACATTCTTATCATAGTTATTACATCCTGAGAAATGTTTTGACTTTGGGTCTGATTCACCACTGTGTTACTTCAGTTTTAGACCAGTCTACTCATTGGTTACACCAGCATAAAATTGGAGTAACACAATGAAGAATGGCAACTCCCTTCTCTCCTCCATGGCAAATCAGTAATACCTTAAAGTGGCTACAGAAAAGGGGGATACTCAGAGGTCTGTGTCCCAAATATGTGGAGTGAAAAGGGTAGTAGTGGTGGATGTGTGGCCTGCTTCTTCTCTCTTATGCTATGTTCATATCAACCTCACTCAGACTCCAGTGAAATTATTCCAGATTTACTCCAGTGTTGCTAAAAAAAAAAAAAAAAGAAAAAGAAAAAGAAAAAAAACAAACACACACACACACACACACACACAAGACCATCGTCTGTATCTTGAGAATGTAATTCTGACTCATATCACAAAGATGAATATGGTATATAGAGTGGGATTTCTAGTCTGTACAGAGAGAACAGATAGAGCAGATTGAATTATTTGATTAATTGGACTGGTAGATGGAGAACAGCATTTTTTGGAGTGTATGTGGATAACGAGAGGCAATTGGACTGGTAGATGGAGAACAGCGTTTTTTGGAGTGTATGTGGATAACGAGAGGCAATTGGACTGGTAGATGGAGAACAGTGTTTTTTGGAGTATATGTGGATAACAAGAGGCAATACTGAGGTAGAAGTCTCTACATAGATTCATAGATTCATAGATTCTAGGACTGGAAGGGACCTCGAGAGGTCATCGAGTCCAGTCCCCTGCCCGCATGGCAGGACCAAATACTGCCTAGACCATCCCTAGTAGACATTTATCTAACCTACCCTTAAATATCTCCAGAGACGGAGATTCCACAACCTCCCTAGGCAATTTGTTCCAGTGTTTAACCACCCTGACAGTTAGGAACTTTTTCCTAATGTCCAATCTAGACCTCCCTTGCTGCAGTTTAAACCCATTGTTTCTGGTTCTATCCTTAGAGGCTAAGGTGAACAAGTTCTCTCCCTCCTCCTTATGACACCCTTTTATATACCTGAAAACTGCTATCATGTCCCCTCTCAGTCTTCTCTTTTCCAAACTAAACAAACCCAATTCTTTCAGCCTTCCTTCATAGGTCATGTTCTCAAGACCTTTAATCATTCTTGTTGCTCTTCTTTGGACCCTTTCCAGTTTCTCCACATCTTTTTTAAAATGCGGCGCCCAGAACTGGACACAATACTCCAGCTGAGGCCTAACCAGAGCAGAGTAGAGCGGAAGAATGACTTCTCGTGTCTTGCTCACAACACACCTGTTAATGCATCCCAGAATCATGTTTGCTTTGTTTGCAACAGCATCACACTGTTGACTCATATTTAGCTTGTGGTCCACTATAACCCCTAGATCCCTTTCTGCCGTACTCCTTCCTAGACAGTCTTTTCCCATTCTGTATGTGTGAAATTGATTTTTCCTTCCTAAGTGGAGCACTTTGCATTTGTCTTTGTTAAACTTCATCCTGTTTAACTCAGACCATTTCTCCAATTTGTCCAGATCATTTTGAATTATGACCCTGTCCTCCAAAGTAGTTGCAATCCCTCCCAGTTTGGTATCATCCGCAAACTTAATAAGCGTACTTTCTATGCCAATATCTAAGTCGTTGATGAAGATATTGAACAGAGCCGGTCCCAAAACAGACCCCTGCGGTACCCCACTCGTTACGCCTTTCCAGCAGGATTGGGAACCATTAATAACAACTCTCTGAGTACGATTATCCAGCCAGTTATGCACCCACCTTATAGTAGCCCCATCTAATTTGTATTTGCCTAGTTTATCGATAAGAATATCATGCGAGACCGTATCAAATGCCTTACTAAAGTCTAGGTATACCACATCCACCGCTTCACCCTTATCCACAAGGCTCGTTATCCTATCAAAGAAAGCTATCAGATTGGTTTGACATGATTTGTTCTTCACAAATCCATGCTGGCTATTCCCTATCACCTTACCACCTTCCAAGTGTTGGCAGATGATTTCCTTAATTACTTGCTCCATTATCTTCCCTGGCACAGAAGTTAAACTAACTGGTCTGTAGTTACCTGGGTTGTTTTTAGTTCCCTTTTTATAGATGGGCACTATATTTGCCCTTTTCCAGTCTTCTGGAATCTCTCCCGTCTCCCATGACTTTCCAAAGATAATAGCTAGAGGCTCAGATACCTCCTCTATTAGCTCCTTGAGTATTCTAGGATGCATTTCATCAGGCCCGGGTGACTTGCAGGCATCTAACTTTTCTAAGTGATTTTTAACTTGTTCTTTTTTTATTTTATCCGCTAAACCTACCCCCTTCCCATTAGCATTCACTATGTTAGGCATTCCTTCAGACTTCTCGGTGAAGACCGAAACAAAGAAGTCATTAAGCATCTCTGCCATTTCCAAGTTTCCTGTTACTGTTTCTCCCTCTTCACTAAGCAGTGGGCCTACCCTGTCTTTGGTCTTCCTCTTGCTTCTAATGTATTGATAAAAAGTCTTCTTGTTTCCTTTTATTCCCGTAGCTAGTTTGAGCTCATTTTGTGCCTTTGACATGTGACATGACTAAGAAGAGATCTGTGGAAAGATGAGGTGGGTTTGACCCGGGTCTGCATATGAAGAGCAAAAAGAGAGGAGTTGGTGTTTCTGAGCTAAGAGGTAGATGAACTGGAGAACAGTCTATTAATGGATATGTGGGTCTATGTGGTAGGCACAAGGTGATTCATGAGGGTTTGTGGCCCAAATGGGAAGTTTTTATAAAGTAGGATGGATGTAAAAAGGTTTCTAATCTAAAAGTTCAAGCTTGGATGAGATACAAGAACAGAGATAAGGTTGGTTGTGGAACCTTAGTTATTCATTTCTTCACATTGCAACATGTGATCTTTTAGTTCTGTAATGTTTTAAGTTATATATATTTACAAAGGTTGTTTTGTTTGAGAATTTCCTTAGTTTCTATAAGAAGATATGAAGCCTCAGTGTACATAGAGTTCACTTCCCACATCTTGTCTCATTATTTACTCCTTTTACATTTTAATTAAACATAATTGTATAAAAGCTAAACACCCAGTAATTACTTAGCAATAGCAATTTTACAAACAATGCTAATGGCCACTTATAAGTTTTAAATATGGTGTAAAGCACAATTCTGATTGTTATAAAGAAAAACTACAGATGTAAAATACATATTATAAACAAAGTAGTTTTGTTTATCATAATGACATTCTAGTTTTCCCACCATTGCAAGTAAGCGGAGAAGAGGCGATTTTGCAGTTTGGTAGAACCAATTTACAAAAAATCAGTTTTGAAACAAAAAACTGGATTTTTTTTTCAGGTTTTCTCATTGAGGTGGAAAAAAATGACACTTCATTTGACCTGAAAGACAATTCAAATCAGTCTTTCATTTTGAAAATGACATTTTGAAAGGAAAAGTCAGAACAATTGGTTTAAAAAAAGTCAAAAAAGTTTTTGGGAGAGCAGGAGCAAAGATTATTTGCCAAAATCAATCTAAATTCACAGATAGTTTGTGTCCCCTCTGCCCCCGAATGTGTTTTTCAGGAAGTTTACTCTGTGCTGAAGAATTTTTGCCCAGCTCTAATTGTAATCAGGACAAAATATTACAACCATTTACCTTGAGTAAACTGGAAGAACACAATCACATTCTTCTGGAAAAGCCCGTCAGAGGTTTCTGGCTTACCTGTTTTCAAAGTTCAAGCAGTGAAATATCTTAATGCCTTTCTTCTCTAGGATCTGAACTCCTGCCTTTCAGGGGCTCTTCCCTTCCTCCCGCCCCCCATACGTCTGGATTCTGACACCAGTCACTCTTTGACTGGTACACACACAGCACCCCCTGGTTCTTTTATATGCCCTAATTTATACCTGTGCTGGTATAAATCCTTTCACCTGTACGACATGTAATTTTACCTCTCCATGTGGGCCAGATATTGTGATCTACATATTTATTGTCCAATTGTGATGCACTGGATTTAGGATCTTATTTCTCCATGGTAATCCCAGTAGGTTCCATCCGAGCTGAGGGTGCTCAGCCTTTCACAGAAGACTGCTAGCACTTTGCAGAATTGGACTTTAAATCTGGAGTGACTCTGTTAGGGTCAGCAGAGCTGCTTTGGAACAATGGTGTCCAAAGGTGAATTCATTTACTAGAGACTTTAATGAAAAAGAAAGTTTGAAAAATGACATTTTAAAGGTGATTTTCAACATTTATTAAGGTACAGAAATATCAAGTTCAACAGCATGATTAATAAAGAACATTATTCATTGATTTTTCTAGTAATCCTACTTATATGCAATTTTCCAGTTGCTAAGTGTAAGGCCACTTTGGCAACAATCATCTTAAGCATTTTACGTTTCTAACCTTTGCCAGCATCCCACAACCTGATGCAGCATCAAAGAAATTCCTTGTTGGAATATGGGCTAATCAGGTTTGTTAGAGATCCCTTTCATGTGCCATCATCATTATTCAAAGGGCTATAGTGTAGTACACTTTTGTAAGCAAAGAAAGGATCAAAACAAAAAGATGACAGAAATCCTCTCTAGCAGAGTTCTTAAAACTGATCCAAACAAAGTACAATTTTTATCTCCCATGACAAATCACGTGTCAAGGTAAATTTGTTTATTGCCTGTATTTAACAAGTGTCTCAACTGGATGACAATGGAATGAGGTATACACAGCACTACAGTTTATCAATGTGGAAATAAATATCTTTAATCTTTTTATCCACAATCTTCCAGTTCATCTCAGCTCTTGAAAATGTGGAATTTCATACTGAATTCCTTTGAGAACAAAGCATTATCCTTTTTATTAACAAAGTTTATCTTATTTATATACACTTTAGTGTCACGTAAACCAACATCTGGCCTCCTCATTCATAAATGTAATACTTTGATACCTCTATCTGAATGTCAAAGTCCAGGATTACTGAACTGACTGGGATATAACTTGATCTCTCATAAAATACTGTTGACTAGTGGTGGTGATACCTTTGTGCTTTGACATGGTTAAAAACAGTTGTTCAGACTTGACACTTGTTGTTTTACACAGGCTTCAATATATGGGATTATTGAACACTAAGGCACATGTGCTCCACTCTTGCTCAAACATGGAAAGTGGGCAGAAATTAATGAAAACAGGAATTTGGGTATCCTCTGTCCTGTCCAAAGTACAAGGGGATGAGGCTGTAAAGATAGCAGAGGTGGGTGATCCACAGAGGTGGGTTTCCAGTCCCACAGATTGAGTCCAGCTAAGAGGAGGGACCTAAAATATACCAAAGAATACATCTCTTTACTTAAAGCAAGATTGTTATGGCATGTTGCAAAAGGCAGAACTAGAAACAAGATCTCTCCTCCGAAACTCCTCTTTTTCCCTGCCCCAACTCCAATTACTGATACCCTTGTGTGTGATGTATCATCAACTAGAACTTTCTCTGGGAAACAGAGTGCAGATGTCTTGGACTCTCGTGACCACATGGAGTGGGATCTGCCAATGAAGTGACACAGATATAATGTCATTACCCAGATCTCTTTTCTTGCTGAATATAGATAAAGATCAAAATGTAACAGTGAACAACAGCTTCAAAATGTTTGTGGTTATTCGGTTAGAGCAAAAATGTCACCTTCCACTCCACCACAAAAGTTTAGACATTAACAATTTGAGTGAACTATTGTCAGTTCATGAATGCAGGACAGATCCACATGGAAGCAATTTATAAATCTGCTTGAGGCTTGAGTCATATGTAGGTCTTTCATATCGGTCTCCAAATAGCCACTATATTACTGGATGAGAGGGATGGATGCTCTCACTTACACCAGTTTTACACAGTGATATAACTACATTGAATTCAATGGCATCGTTCCTGAATTGCGCCAGGTATGTGAACTTTCAGATACTTAAAACCAAACAATCTCTGAACATTGATTTTTTTCTCTCAGTAGATGTCAATGTAAGTTAAATCTACAACTCAGCAGTTTCCACTCCCTCCATATTACATTTCTCCACATTGGACTTCACTTACTACCTCCTAATCTTTCAACTCTAAACACATTGCGTCCAGCCATTTAGCCACCTGTTTACTGACACCACTTGCAAGCCATTGCTTCTTTTGGTTTGTTCCCCACTGCTGTCTAAACTACTTACTAGAGTGAGTTAGCAATCAGTCACACTTCCTCCCACCCTCAAGTATGAAAAGAAATAGTTTGTGAATGGAACTCACACCTCAAGAGGCTGCTGGAGATTAAAATGCCACAAAATATTTCTAACATCCTTTGGAGCAGTACACTATGCTTATATAGCTCTCTCGCTTGTTCATTTGGTTTAGATAAGCTTAAGTTATACAGTATACTTTATGACTAGTTGGTTGGAAAAAATGAGAAATTTTGTCCAAAGTTTTAAAATTTGAAAACTTTCAACCAGGTCTAGTAACATGTATGAAGATAATCCAATGAGGTCCATGCAAATGGACATCTCAAATCTAGGACTACAAATCCTGTGACCAACTCAGTTGTAGGAACATCATATCATGACATTTCAATATGTAATATTATCCTCTTGGTGCCTGTCTCCAGGGCCCCTGACAGGTGGGGAACTGAAGCACAGAGGGGTTAAGTGACTTGGCCAAGGTCACATAGTAAGTCTGTGGCAGAATGGGTAACTGAATCCAGGTCTCCCAGGACGCAGGCAAGTGCCCCAATCATTAGGCCTTCCTTCTTCCCTACATTTCAAACACACTTTAAACAAGTGTTGCTACTCTGATTAAAATGATTTAATCCCATATAAAGGTCTGCAGCAGTTATTAAAAATTTTACTATTTTTCACTTTTTGAAATTGTATAATCTCAAATATAGCTTTTAAGATGGAAGCTTTATTGGTCTTCTAGATATGCATTTTACAAGTGACAGCGATAGGTGGGAAACATGAGGTTTTTGCTTTTTACCTAATATACAATTGAGAACCAAAACAGAAAACAACCTTGAGGCTAAAAGTCTTAAGGGTTCAAATTGATGTCTGTGGAGTTAAACCAGGGATGAATTTTGGCCCCAAACTGTTACCTTTTAGCCATTCTGTCAACTCTGACAGAGTTCTGTTTGAACTGAAACAAGGAAGTCAGGGCTGGTACAAAGATATTTTGCACCCTTAGGTGAAACTTCCACCTTGCGCCCTCCCTCCTCCCCCCGCACATCGGTTCATTGAGGGGCAAATCCCAACAAGCCTTTATAGACCCCAGGGGCCAGGTTCCCCCACCCCCTGAACTCCCCTGGAGGGTGCACAGCCCCCCCGGGAGCCCTCCCCATCCCACCCTGGCAGCCCCCGCCCCGAGTCCACTCACTGACTTTGCTGGGATTGGGCTGCTGAAGCAGCTCGGCAGGGAGGAGCCACCTTCTGGAGGCATCAGACAGCCAGTGCGTCCTGCTTGCGGCAGCAGCGAGCCCCAGCCATGGAGAAGCCTCCCCCCTTGGAGGGGCAGTGGCGGCTCACACATCCGGGAGCCGCAGAGCTCAAGTGTGGCGAGGGGAGAACCGGGGGGCGCATGGGGGCCACCGACCGCATGCATCTGCTGAGGCCTGCAGGAGCCCCCCGGGGGGGGGGGGGGGCTAGGCCACAGCCTGGGCAGGAGGGGCGGGGGCGCGGCTGCTCCCCGCCAGCAGTGCCGCCACCTTTGCAGGGCTGCTGCCCCCTGCACCACGCTGGCTCCTCCATGGCTGGGCTCGCCACACCCACAAGCCGACGCTCTGGCTCTCCGGTGCCTCCGGAAGGTGGCTCCTCCCTGCCGAGCCAGGGAACCACTTTTTTAGGGTTATCATATTTCAACAATCAAAAAAGAGGATGGGGGAGAGCCCCGCCCCCATCCACTCCCTCCCACTTCCCGCCCCCTAACTGCTTCCCTCAGAACCCCCACAGCCCCCTGCTCCTTGTCCCCTGACTGCCCCTCCCTAGGAGCCCTGCCCCAAACTGCCCCCCAGGACTCCACCCCCTACCTAAGCCTCCCTGCTCCTTGTCCCCTGACTGCCCCCTCCAGAAACCCCCCCACCCTAACTGCCCCCCTAGGATCCTACCCCCTACCTGTCCCCTGACCGCCCCAACCCTTATCTATACCCCATCGCCCCCAGACAGACCCCCCGGGACTCCCACGCCCCATCCAACCACTCCTCGCCCCCTGACAGGACCCCCAGAACTCCTGACCCATCTAACTCTGCCTGTTCTCTGACTGCTCCGATCCCTCTCCACACCCCTACCCCCTGACAGCCCCTCCCAGAACTCCCGACCCATCCAACCCCCTCCACTCCCTGACTGCTCTGATCCCTCTCCACACCCCTGCCCCCTCACAGCCCCCCTCACAGAACTCCCAACCCATTCAACCCTCCCCCTGACAGCTCCCCGGGACTCCCCTTACCACCATGCCACTCGAGCCCTGCTGGCTCCACGTGGAGCCAAACCAAACAGGCTGCCGAGCGCACAGCCCCTCCCCCGCAGAATGCTGGTGACGCAGCACTGGGGCAGTGGGAGAGGGGGGGAGTGGGGGAGGGACTCTGGCTGCTGGAGGCCAATGGGAGCGGCTCAATAAGGCCCAGCCGCCCAATCAGCCATGCCATGCCGCACTCTGCATGGGGGGCAGAAGGGGGGGAAATCCCAGACCTTTCTACCAATTCCTCCCGGACGGCTATTTAAAGACGAAAAGGACATGTCCGGGGAAATACGGAGGGAGCTTTTGGGCACCTCAACCACTTGGCGCCCTAGGTGACTGCCTAGTTCACCTAGTGATTGCACCGGCCCTGAAGGAAGTCACTGCAGTAGATTAAAGCTCACCATCAGTCCAAGTTTAAAATATTTGAAACTCATTATATAGTCAAATAATTTAGTGAACAACAGAAATCTGTGTATAATTATGCAGCCTTAGAAGGTCCAGGAGTTTGCAATAAAGATACCCTAACATCCACTACTGGAATATGATAGCTAATTTCGTTACCCTTCTTAAACTTTTCAAGATCCTCTCTAGGGGGATGACAAAAAGTGCTGATTTAGCATTTATGTTAAGGGCTGGCATCTGTTTGACATTTGCACTTCTTCATCAAATGAATCTAATTTGAGAACGGTGTTGACAGTGTTACAGTAGCACTCATGGAAGACGGATCTCTTATTGTTTGCTGTAGCTGTGTGAATAATTTGTAAAGAATAATTTATTCAGCGAATTTTCCACTCTGTGAATTGTCTGACTATTGTGATTCTCAAATTCATTTGTTATTTCAAATTAATTGCTAAATAATCTGTGGCTAATTCTAGCTCTGTAATAAATTTGTAAGCACTTTGTTGCAAGCAGAGCTTGTCAAATGAGTAATTAAAAACAAAATTAGAGATCATACTGATCTCTTTTTTCTATTTGCAATTCTTCAATGATTAGTTTTTATGAACACATTCATAACTATGGGATTTCACTAACTTTGTAACAAGTACTCATTTGAATAGCTGTTATTCAGCCTGCAGGATTGGTCACCTAAAAAAGGTCACATTGTATCATTTAAGGCCACTGATTGGATAACTATCTTCAACAAGCAGGAATAGTACGTGAAGCATATTTAGAGCATTGTATTTCTCAAGAAAGGCATAGGGAGCATTTTAGGAAGAAAGACACAGCAAGGATCAATTTGTAGGAAGTTCTCAAATGCCTAACTATTTTTTCCAGTGCTCTTTTGCACAAGAACAAACATTATGTTTGGCTAACACAAGGAAAGTTATAAAAGCCAGCTATACTGGTTGGCTGGCAGAATTTACTTTCAGTTCTCTCCTAACAGTTACACCAACTAATTTTTGGTGTGTGTGTGTGGGGGGTGATTTTCATAGGCACAAAGAGGAGTTAGATGCTAACTTCTATTCATGCCTGTGATGTCTCTCTGTGTGAGAGAGTGTGCTATAGGTATGTATAATGACCCTGTGAGTACTACTGGAAGGATTATTCTTATGCAAATGTTTGTTCACGTAAGAATTCCCGTGTTCCTGCACGGATACCTGTACTTGCATGAAGAAAGGCTCATTTTTTTGCAAGCCAGTGCTGATCATTCTGACCAGCAAAGAGAATGATCAATTTTGAATTGAATTGTGAGGCAGATTTAGTAACCACACCTCTACCCCAATATAACACGACCTGATATAACACGAATTTGGATATAACATGGTAAAGCAGCGTTCCGGGGGGGGGGGGTGAGGGGCGGGGCTGCGCACTCCAGTGGATCAAAGCAAGTTCGATATAACGCGGTTTCACCTATAACATGGTAAGATTTTTTGGCTCCCAAGGACAGCATTATATCGGGGTAGAGGTGTATGTCCATGGATACATATTCCTGATATTTGCCCAGCAACAGTTTCTGCTAGTTGATAGTTGAACGAAAGCTCCTTTTATTTGGCACATGGGTCACATGACATTTCTAGTCTATGACAGGATAAACAATAAGGTCTCTGGCGTGGATACTTGGAATAATGAATTCATAGTTTGCTTTCTGCAAATATTCTTGGCCATGTTGCAGGCTAGGCATGCAAAGGAGGGAGTGGTGTGCACAATCTCCTCAGTGCTGGAAGAAGTAGGGACGGATCATGCATCATAAGGTACAGCACTCTTCAGAACTCTCCAAGGGGTAGGTGTGGTCATAAGACCAAAAATGATGGTGATTGCCTGAGTTCACTACAACTACTGCACAATAGTTCAGTTACTCTAAATCTTTCACTCTAAATATGTGGGGAAGTTTCCCCGCTGGCATGAAGAACTATGTCCAGTACTAGGATTCCAAGGAGACTTCTCACATGCTTAAAGGTAGGCTTGTGCTTAAGGACTTGATGAAGTGGGACCTAGATGCACAAACCACAGATGCATTGTGGATCAGCTGTGGGTCAGCAGTGGATTACTTGCACAACTTTTGTCCCACACAGGAAGCTAAAGGGACAGTTCAATTTTTCAATGTTCTATTCCTCAAGGAAGAGAAAGGTGGCTAAATAAGGAGAAAAGATTACCTGACCTGCACCCACAAAACTCAATTCTGAGCAGTTTTTTTTTTTTTTTTTTTGGTTGGTTGGCTTTGTTTAGTTTTTACTTTGAAGTAAATATAGAGCAAGGCTTCAGATATTCTTATGGGTTACCCAGAAACCAATAGAAGCATAAAAGAGAAGATTACATCAGTTTTAAAAGAAAGGTTTTGATCAGTAAAGCTGCTCATCTAAAATGCATGTTACCAGAAAAATGTTTCACCTTCTTTTAGGGAACCCAATCACTTGTCATATCCATATTAGAGTAAACATGACCAGTAGTTTCCCCATCACCTGGAGAGTGATTGACTGCACTAATATTCCCCTGGAGGCACCTGCTGAGAATGAGGGGATATCCAGAAACAGGAAACATTTTCACAGTCTGAGCACACAGGTAACCTCTAACAGACAGAAACACTACCAGTCTGCTAGTGAAATACCCTGGCTCATCTCAGATTTAGAGAGCTGGGACAGGTCTGCAAATGTTCCGTTGATGAAACTCAGTTGTAATTAATTGTAAAAATGTATTTCAAGAAGATTACTGTTTAAATTATGGGAATATAAAGAGAGAACAGAAGAAATGTACCAATTTGTTGATGACTATAATCCCTGCAAATTACTTCTAATAGATCAAATATAGTTACACCTGCTTACACAAGCAGTGACTTTGGCCCAATGAATTCCCCTTTAAAAAAAAGCCACCGTCCATTGTAGAATTCTGTGTGGGAGATGTAGTATATGTAAAAGACGTCCTATAGCTTAGACCTTGGAAAACCTGTACATTATGTGGAATGCTATGGTAGTTGTATGCTTCCAGGAAGAAACAAATTTAGAGAATAGAAGCATCAAGATACTCAATCAAAAAGTTTTGAAGGTGAAATAGAAGCTGATGTTAAAAAGAAATCATTTGAAGACTGTGAAAGATATAGCAAACCAGGAAATTTCCAGGTCTGTAGTAAAGTTTTAGGACAAATTCTGGATGTTTCTGGGGTTAGACAGCATTCTTAGGCTATGTCTACACTATGCACCTTTTAGCGACACAGCCGTGCAGCTACAGCAATGCCGCTAAAAGGTGCGCAGTGTAGCCGCTCTTTCTCGGCAGGAAAGAGCTGACAAAAAAATTCCACCCCAACAAGCTGGGGTAGCTTTGTCAGCAGGAGAACTCTCCTGCTGAAAAAAGTATTGTTCACACCGGCACTTTTTGTTGGTAAATTTGTTGTTCAGGAGTGTGTGTGTGTGTTTTTCACACCCCTGAATGACAGAAGTTTTACCGACGAAAGTCCAGTGTCGACAAAGCCTTAGAGTGTACAAGTATGTCCTTCAAATCCAGTATGTTGGAGCAGAACAATAAGTTACAGTATATACCATATACCAGTGGTGGGCCATCTGTGGCCTGTCAGGGTAATCCACTGGTGGGCCACAAGACAGTTCGTTTACATTGACTGTCCACAGGCACAGTCACCCGCAGCTCCCAGTGGCCACGGTTTGCCATTCCCGGCCAACGGAAGCTGCAGGAAGTGGCACGGGCCACAGGGACGTGCTGGCCTCTGCTTCCCGTTGGCCAGGAACGGCAAACCGCAGCCACTGGGAGCTGCGGACTGTCAATGTAAACAAACTGTCTTGCAGCCCACCAGGGGATTACCCTGCTGAGCCGTGTACAGCCTTTGGGCTTCAGGTTGCCTACCACTGCCATACACACTGAACCTATTAGACGGGCATGTCATCATATGTGTTAAAACAAGGGCATGTTCTAAGATTATAAACAATTGGCAATAAATTAAACATAAGCAAATCTTTGATATTATGTGTATGTAAGTAGAGATAATGATACTGACCTCTTTTAAGTAATGTTTAGATCTGCTGATGAAAAGCACTATATAACAGCTACTTTTTTAAAATTCATAGAATATCAGGGTTGAAAGGGACCTCGGGAGGTCATTTAGTCCAACCCCCTGCTCAAAGCAGGGCCAATCCCCAACTAAATCATCCCAGCCAGGGCTTTGTCAAGCCTGACCTTAAAAACCTCTAAGGAAGGAGATTCCACCACCTCCCTAGGTAACCCATTCCAGTGTTTCACCACCCACCTCGTGAAAAAGTTTTTCCTAATATCCAACCTAAACCTCCCCCACTGCAACTTGAGACCTTTACTCCTTGTTCTGTCATCTGGTACCACTGGGAACAGTCTAGATCCATTCTCTTTGGAACACTTTTTCAGGTAGTTGAAAGCAGCTATCAAATCCCCCCTCATTCTTCTCTTCTGCAGACTAAACAATCCCAGTTTCCTCAGTCATGTGCTCCAGGCCCCTATTTTTGTTGCCCTCCGCTGGACTCTTTCCAATTTTTCCACATCTTTCTTGTAGTGTGGGCCCAAAACTGGCCACAGTACTCCAGATGAGGCCTCACCAATGTTGAATTATTATTAGTCAACAACCCTGCATTCTGGCGGTCAGAAACACAAACTGAAAGACAACGTTCACCCCTTCACCTTATCAGAAGAAATAGGACCAAGTTATTTGGTGATCTACAGCCTGGAAAACCCCACTGGAAGCTGATGGGATTCTGCAGGGTGTAAAGCAGCACAGCATTTAGCCCACTATGTTTAATTCAAGATTCACACATATAAACCCAACAGATCAGGATAGAGTAACTGGGCCAGATTGTGCTCTTAGTTATATCCATGCAACCTCTATGGGCCTGAGTGGGTGTGAGATCAGAATTTAGCCCTTAATTTGAACCCATTGAAAGAAAATAACTTACAACCACACCATTATTAATGATTATCCCTCTCTTGGTCTGCAAGAGAACTCTTAATATGCTAATTGAACTGAGATTATACTAGGAACTGTTTCCATTACTTATAGAATGCCCAAAGAAGTACCTCAGTTATACGGAAAGGAGTTAAATACAGTTTAATTCATAACATCTTGGACTGTTTAATTAAAGTCACCTTTAGAAAAGTTTGGCAAGCCTTGGTAACTAAGAACCTTGTATTTTCCAAACCTTATCCTGGGTGTGTTGTCATCTATAGTGCCTGCCAATGTTATAGCTGTAGAAAGATTTTTAAGGCTATTTCCTAGAGGCAAATGTTGTTGCATAAAGGAAAAACAATTTGACATGTTTATATTAGTAAAATTTTGAACACAATTTCTATCAAGAAGAGCAAAAGCAAATGAGGTTTTAATCAATAATAAAACTCTTTTGTTTTTAACTTAGCAGAGAGAGATCAGTTCACTAAAAGGGTTTCCTTCTATGTATAATTTAGAATACACAGTGGCCCAGATTCTCAGTTATATAAAGGATCTTTACATGGGTCCATTAGTGCAAAGGGGTCTTAAAATGGGCACAAAAGCAGTCTAAGAGGGCCTTTGTGTAAACAACAATCAGGGGTTTGTTAGAAAGCTATCCTTCAGCAAAAAACAGGAACTACACTTGCAAATTAAGGACTATGGGTCAGATTTTCAAATGTATTTAGGCACCTAAAATGCAAATATATGCACAGTAGGATTTTCTAAAGTTCCTAAACAGATTAGGCCTAACTTCCTGCATGAACACTTTTGAAAATCCTTAACTATGCAACTCTAGAGAAGTGAAAGTGATAACAGAAGTTGTCTTTACGTGTTTAAGAAAAAGACCGCAAATGTTTTATGTCCTCATATTACAAGAAATAGTTTAAAAAGTCAAATATTTTTCTAAAAAAGTAAAACATTTCTGCACTCCTTGGTTTACCAAGTTTTTGGGATGAAGCATGTATTCTTCTTTAAAGCATGTACAATATGATCCTCTTCTACCAAGAGAGATGTTATCTCCTCTTGCAGGAGGGACATATAATCCTGGGATACACATTTTTGGCAGGTGTAAAAGGATAGGCTACCTTTCTGCCCCCTCTCATAGCCAGGTATGGCCCTACAGGTATGCCTGGCTTTACTTTGCCACAACTAGCTGTTAACAAGCATATTGGCTCTGATCAGAACAATGAGAAACCAAACACCTCAATTAACTTAAGTAACTTTCCCCTTTAAATCCTATAAGGGAGCACTTGAACAACAGTTTAAAGGCTCCTACCTCTGAGCCCAGGCCCAAATTACCCAAAATTTACAACATCTCTAGGTCTGGTCAGACCAGGACATTAGGCCACCTTCCCTTGCTACTTATGCATCTTCTAGTCTCCATACCCTCTCACTCAGCTTTCTCTTCCTGTTTTAAATGATAGTCCTCCAGGTGGAGCAGGGATCCTCCCTGATTATATGCAGGTGGTTCTGAATGCAGCTTCTGCCTGGCCCTTAAAGGGTAGTATACACCATCACAACAGGTTAAAACCCTTTTCAGTTCATCTTTAGAACCCAGTTTTAATAAGAACCTTTAAACCTTGTCTCTGGTTTTCTGGGTGCCATTTTGTGTCATTTTTTAATTGCAGACTCAAAATAAAGAGCAAATAGCACTTAGGTTCCAGTCCTGCAGTGAGCTCCATGCAAGTGGAACCCTATGCCTCTATAGAGCCCTGTTGATATAATCAATTGCTTTCACAGTTTTTTTAATCTTTCCTTTTAATTCTTTTCTCCTATTTCCTCCATCCCGCGGCCCTCAGGCTCTTTCTGCTTTCCAGGAGGTGGTTATTAGTGAAGGAAAATGATGACAAAGATGAGTTGAACCTAAGCAAACAGTTAAAAGCCAAAGCGTAACATTTTCATAAGTACATATATTTGTGATTTAGGCCCAGATTTTTAAAGGTATTCAGGTGTATTTACATGCAGTGTTGCAATGCATAACTGATTTAGGAGCCTATGTATCATTTTCAAAGGTGATTTAGTAGCCTAAATTTCATGGACAGTCAATGGAACTTAGGAGCCTAAGGGCCAGATTTGCAAAGGTATTTAGGTACCTAAAGATACAAGTAGATACCTTAGTAGAATTTCCAAAAGTGCCTAAGCATATGAGGCAACTAACGCATATTGATTTCAATGCGAATTAGGTACCTAGCTTATGTAGGGGCTTTTGTAAAGCCTCTACTAGGTGTCTAGCTGTTTCTTTAGGTGCCTAACTACCTTTGCAAATCTGCCCCTAAGTGTTTGTTACTTTTGAAAATGTGATTTAGGCTCCTAACTAACTAAGCACCTTTGAACATTTTACTTTAAGTGATACAATTTGGCAGCACTTCTCACAATCGGGCCCTTAAGGCCTTGTACTCCCTGAAATTTTATACTGAATTGGTCACTAAAAGTTACTGCATTCATGATCATTGCAGCTGAAACATGAAGACTCTGATTTCAAAAGATACTGCTGTTTTGATTTAATTTAAGGCAGCTTGATGTATTTTAGGAATTTTATCTTGTTAGTATATCAATTTCTGTAGAGGAAATGTCCTGTTACTAGAGAGAATGCAACTCAAACAGCATTTATTATTTGACACAAAGCATTCAAAAACTGGATATCACTCCTTGCTGGATGCTAAACTATAATCCCCAAATGCCAGAGGTAATCTCAGGGGCAATTTCTTCCAACAGTGGGATAAGGTAGGATTCCAGGATTTATACAACAATCAAACATTTGTGCATTTTGCACAAATTAAAGCCATTTACCATTTTATGGGTTCTGATCCTTTAACTGTCATATGATTTCTATAGATCTTGGATTAGACTTGTTAGGGTACATTATGGCTGTCCCATCATAACATATCTTGAGATGGGGAGAGGGCACAGAAAGCCTTTCCTCTTCCATCCGCTTCAGTGCTCCCATATAGTAGGAGCCTATAATACCACTTCTTGCATTTCTGCTGGCAGCACTGAACAGGTCAGATGGGCTTGGTGTAGGTAAGGTAGGGTGTGTGCCCATGATGGGCACAGCTGTTTCATTGTGCAACCGCTGCATCTGGAAATCTGTACTAAAGTATAGTGGAGATTGCTAATCCTCAGTATTCCTGGAGATCCAGTGCCTGCTCTTACCTTATGCTGAAACAATGCCTCCAGTCCAGACAGATCTGATTATGTAGTTCTCCATCTCTTCTCCTGCCCAAAGCAGTTCTACTTGTAGGGACCTGCAGCTGGCTCTTCATTAGGGAAATGACTAACTAGAACCATTGAGGAACCAGAATTGCTCAGTTAGAAAATCAAACTGTGTTCATTAACCCTGCCACAAGGAAAGTCTTCAATGTGTAGAAATTTCTAGATGAAGTGAGAATTATTCTGGATTTACACCAGTATAATAGGGAGCAGAATTTAGTTGTTTGTCTTTAACTTCCTTTAATTCATTTTAAAAAGGCACAACCGCCTGAGTTTCAAAACCAGATTTAGAAATTAAGTGTAATTTAAAAAAAAATAGTATTGGTGTAATCCCTTTGATGCTAGAATATGTATGGGTGGCTAATGAGACATTCATTCATTGTAATGGAATATCAAAACAAATTATATCTCTCTGGGGAATACATTACAGTATCTGGCACCTTATTCAGCATTAGATATGTTAGCTTTATTCTAGCAATGGTTTTGTTTTCTAATTTGCTTTGATTAGTGGAAGTGAGTCAACACAAATCAATAAGGGTGCTATAGAATCAGCTATCAGTTCTTGCATTAATTCATTACTACCAAGTACTTTTAAAATGCACATCTACCTTAAAATGACTAATAGCCTATTTGGGTTAAGGCCGCATCAGATAATTTTTTGTTTGAGGTGGATACTGCACAAGAGAGATTCAGTGAGCTTGGAAAATGTTTCTGAACAAACAGACAGGTAAATCACATTTCAATGCACATAGTAAAACAACCTTATCCACTCTCCATCTTTTGAGGCACAAAGGGAAAAGTCCAAAACATCAGTTCAGTGTGGTTCGTGATCTAAAGACAGGTGACTATAGTAAGAGTTGTCTGGATGAACAGATAAATATTTGGACAGACTCTTCTGACTCTTCTGCCGGGCTAAGAGTATAGATGGATGGATTAACAATATTGTTGGGTGAGTTAAGGGAACCACTGTTGTGGCCCCTTGTGGCATGTAGGAATTTAGATAGTTTAGTGTCCTTTTTCCTCTGTAGAGAAGCAAAGTGTGTGTTGTAAATGGATTGTCTAGTTTTTGTAAAGTCCAGCCATGAGGAAGTTTGTGTGGAAGGTTGTTTTTTATGAGAGTTTCTAGCTTTGAGAGCTCACTTATTTAAGATTAAATATTATGAGGCTAATTAGACTAAAATATTTTAAGGACTTTGTATTTCCACTTGCTTTTTTGTTTTGGTTCAGTAGCTGAGAAGGTTTTTTTTTGTTTGTTTGTTTCTTTAAACACAGGTTTGAAAATAATACATAGAAAAAAAATAACTTTGACCTCTCTGTTTCTGTCTCAAAGCAGTGTGCATCCTTTTATTACTGCATTTGTGAAAATACATCAGACTGACATGTAAGTAGTATACATTGTGGAACCATTGGAACCCAAGGTTGCTGAGGGCCAGACAAGTTTCAGTTCTCAGCTGTCCACAAATCCTAAATCTTCTCTCTTCAGTGATTTTGACAACACAAAAGGAGGTGAATATTTTGTGATAAAGGAAGCATTACTGATCACGTCTAAACAACTCTTCCCCCAAAAATACTGGAAATTTTAAATTTGGTGTTAATTATATTGGGTGAACAAAGCTGTATGAACAGATGAACTACATTTAATAGTTTAAAATGCTGGCATTCATGGGTGGTGCTGGGGGAACAATCTGTTGGTTATTAGTAAACCATGCTTAGAAAGTCATTTCTATGAAGGTGTCATCTTTGTTGTTTGTTGTATTTGGATTGAAACATCATTCTTATGATGACTCAGTTTATTTGCCTCAGACTAGACATTACGGAAAGCTTTCATAGGACTCTTCCCATCAATAATCATATGACTCCATGGTTTACAAACTTTTGGACATAGAGCTCTGCTCATTACAGATTGCTTTCTAAGTGAAGAGATGCAGTTACCACACCTAGTTGACCCAGTCTATTTATGATATGTTTTTTAAGTGCAGAGATTCAAAAGGATGAATGAATATATGGAGATCCACCTATCTCATAGAGCTGGAAGGGACCTTGAAAGGCCATCAAGTCTAGTCCCCTGTCTTCACTAGGACCAAATACTGTCCCTGACAGGTTTTTTTTGCCCCAGATCCCTAAATGGCCCCCTCAAGGAGTGAACTCTCAACCCTGGGCTTAGCAGGCCACTGTTCTTGGACAAAGCAATTGTATGGGTCATGATGAATGCACCAGTGGAATAACTTTGAAAGTATAAACTCTTGAACTGAGCCTAGAAATTCTTTTAACTGGGGTTTGTATAAACATTTCACATCCTGCTCCGTAGCCTAGTAGGGGCACAGGTTTGCTAAGATAAGATTAACTCGTAGCGCTTGGAAGTATGCAAAAATTGTTTAACATATAACCTTATAGCATGTTTTCACTCCTTTTCAACAGAACATTTACATTTTGTCTGAAGAAAAGTAATATCCTTCTGTAACAACATTAAAGGCTTGCTGAAAACTTTAATAAAGCAAGTATAATACTAGCATGGGTTTATTCTAAAGTATGGCATTTTATTGGCTCTGCTCTGTGATAGCAGAGGCAAAGCTATGGTTATGTTCTCAGCCACAGCTGTTTATATATGCTGTGATATTAATCATTGCTTTCCAGCTTAGGGTCCTTCAACTTATGCAAGAAACGTTGTCTGTTAAAAAAAATGCTGGTTTTGCGGTTAAAACTTAGGACTGAAAGTCAGGTGACTTGGGTCAAGATTTTCAAAACTGTGTGCTGAAGGTAGGCTCCTAGAACCATATTTTGGAGCCCAAATAAGTGGCCTGATGCTCAAACGTTCTAAGTACTCAGCAACTGCCACTGAAGTCAGTGCTAGCTGTTGAGGTCTCAGCTCCTCTGCAAAGCCAAAACTTTTGAAAAATTACATAAGGTTAATAGCTGAAATCTAGAATGCTGCCTGGTTTGCTCATTGGCTTCCTCCTTTGAGACTAGTTTTCAGGCGTGAAAGTAACTTAAAGGACTTACTGGTACACCGGAGTCCTGAGTGGGGGTGTGGCCTCAACCGGAAGAGGTGGGGCCTTTCAATATTTAAAGGCCCTGGGGCTCCAGCTGTGGCTGGGAGCCCCAGGACCTTTAAAACACCCCGGAGCTGCCAGCTGCAGAGGCTAGGGTGACCAGATGTCCCGATTTTATAGGGGCAGTCCCGATTTTTTGGGTCTTTTTCTTATGTAGGCTCTTATTACCCCCCACTCCTGTCCCGATTTTTCACATTTGCTGTCTGGTCACCCTAGCAGAGGCAGCTGGGAGCCCGGGGGCTCAGGGGCGAATTAAAGGGCCCGGGGCACTGGCCAGGGCAGCAGGGCTCCGGCAGGGCTTCAGTGGCGCTTTAAAGGGCCCAGTGCTCCTGCCACTGTGGGGAGCCCCAGGCCCTTTAAAGTGCCGCTGGAGCCCTGCTGCTGCTGGGGTAGTGGCGGCAGGGCTTGGGTGGGAATTTAAAGGACCCGGGGCTCCCCACAGTGGCCGAAGCTCCAGGCCCTTTAAAACCCCACCCGAGCCCTGCTGTAGGAGCTCCGGTGGTGATTTAAAGGGCCCGGGGGTCCCCACAGCGGCTGGAGCCCTGGGCCCTTTAAATCACCACCGGGGAAGCCAGTCCAGTTCAGCACGGCGTACCAATCTGCTGCTCTTTGTAGGTCAAAAGCTTGTTGTCTTACAGTAAAGACAACTGAGGAGTCCTAGGCCCAGGTCCTCAAAGGTGTTTAAGTGCCTAACTCCTAGGCCTTACTACCGGAAAGTGGGGAAGCTGCCCTTCAGAGGACCTTCAGTTTCACACACTAGGGGAAGTCATGTTTTTCTGGAGGCCCCTAAAATTTCAGACTGGGTGAGGGGACTTATAGAGAGTCAAATACTTTGACATCAACTTAACCCTATTTTCAATAAAATAAAATATATTGCAAAATGTATTTTATACCTGTTGGAGCAACAGTAGAGCTTGTAGTTCCATTCACCGGAGGTTAGAACTGCTGTGTTAACATCAACTCTATACCACAGATACAGAAAATATGTGGAAATAATAATGTTACTAGCTAAATGATGTAGTCTCTTCATCTCACTGCTGTTCTGCCCAGGACACCAGCCTCAATGCCCCATTTGTTTGCTTCTTCCATGAGCATCTCCATGTCTTTTTTCATGGTGCCTCTTATGCATGGAAAGCCTTGCTGCTTCTAGTCCACCACATCACAGTTCTCTCCCATTTAGGGCCTGATCCAAAATGTATTGAAATCTGTGGGAATCCTTCTTTTGATTTCAATAGGCTTTGGATCAGGTTCTTAAATGCCCCTCGAAAATTCACTTCTTCCATGATGCCCACAACAGGTGAACCAATAATATTTGCTAGCTCGTTACCTTCACTTTATAGATTAAGCAACCTAAATAAATAAAAAACACTTAAGTGCCAAGATGAGCACAGAAGATTAAATGGAGTAAGCAAGTGAGAGCATAAAGGGGACTGCAGGTTACTAGCCAAGGTTATTCAAATTTTCACAGATATTGTGATCAGCATCATTTGGGAAAGGGCTGAGTCAGCATCACATGCATTCAGCCTTCTCCTTTCCCAGGCCTGTTTTGAATGGAGGGAGGTTATGAAAGCAAGAGAGGTCTCAGCTTGTGCAATTTCAGTTAGTTATGTCTTAGGCAGAGGATGGGCTGCATTGGACGCTTGAAAATTCTGGAGGCGTAGCAAAGCTTTTAACCACACATTCCATTCCACTTCTTTCTTCCCTGCTACCCCTCAGTGCTGAGGGACTTTCTGTGGTAACCTTACACCCCTTTTTTGAAAAAGCCATGACCATCCAGAGGAGACAAAGCCCACCAAATGGCCATTTTTGGCCATCCAGGCTTTGAAAATTCTCATCTTAGTTCAGTTGCAGAACTGATCTGTGCTCTTAGACTAAGGGCTTGTACATGCTGCAAGTTGGTGCACAGCAAGCAAGGGTGTGAATCTACAGTGTACCATCTTACTGTGAAGTAACATTCCATGTGGACACTACTACAGCATAATGAAAGTCTTGGAGGGCAGGACTAAAGAAGGAGCATAGCTCAGCTATGCAAGCCCTCCACAGTGATGTCTTAGCAAAGCCCAGCTAAAGAGACAGTTTCCCCATAATTTATATAGAACATTAACCCCTGTTTCACAAGGACCTTATTGTTCATGCCAATTACAATTACCTTAACTAAGAAGCATATATCAGGGTAATCATTACACTTCATTGGTGGCTGAAATCATCCTGTCGTTGGTCTCATACCTAAAGAACCAGAAAGACTGACTGAAAGTTTAAAAACTAAATATGCATGCTGTAAACGGACCAAGTGGTGACTAATGGGGACATGTTAACTGTTTACAATGATCCATAGGGCATAGATATCAAGGGGAGAGTGGAATTATTTTGGATGCTCTGAGGAGAAATTACCAGGAGAAATGGGATGAAGTTTAAAAAAAAAAAGAAAACAAAAATTCAGGCTCAATATCGGGGCAGCGGGGTGTGGGGGGTGGTAAGGAGGGAGAGGAAATACTATTAAAAGCAGCAACAGGACTGGAAGAGTCTATTTGGTCCTGTTGCTGCAAAAAGGGGTAGGAAGTGGGCAGGCTCTATGACCCCTAGAAAATACCTGACCAAAAGATTTTAGAGAGGGCGGGCCCACTAGCTGCCCTACCCCAATCACTACCTCAAAACATTCAGTAGAGATTACCCTGTGAAGAATAGGTATTAGGGAAAGTAGAAACATCACAAAAGTGAAAAGTTAGTAAACTACTGGGCATGTCCTACAATAGACAATGATAAGTAAGGAGGACCAGGGTCTATTGAAGGGAGAGAAAAAGAGCTGAACAAATTTGAGAGCTGGCTGAGACAAATCTACTTCCTTGAAAAGCCCTCCTATTTGGAAATTATTCAAGGTGCCACATGCAAGTTACTTCTCCCACCTGCCCAAAATCTCTTTGCCACGCCTGCTGAATCAGAGGGAGGGGTCTGAGGTGATAAATATTTGCCTCCATTTTCAAAAGTGATTGGCGGTTTTGGGGTGCTTTGATTTGTATGCAAAACTTGAGCATTTCTCTTACAATATCACTGTCCCTTACTTGGTGCAAAAGGAATATCTTCAAAAGTAGGATCCTTAGAGAAATTCTCAACTCCACATTGCCTGCTGATACAATATTGGTATCTTGTAATGAGCACTTAATGGTGTTCCATTAGCAAGATGGAAATATAAACCCATAGTATCACCACTCATCCAGGCTTTGAACTTAGGTTTTATACTTGTAATTTTAATATTGGGCTCAACATATTAAGCCCTTCAACCACTGGGATTGTGAATCAGTTTTCTTTTCTCCTTTGTAAATAAAAGCTCCCAAACTTTAATTTGGCACATTTTACAAGAGTTTAAATAAAATGTGAGAGTCAACTGTTTATGGTTTTCATAGATTAGTTACTATAAAAATTCCTCAGGTTTGGTGATGATGTCGTGCCCTTTTCACCTCTTTTAGTGTGTTCCGAGTCTGTATAGTACTGAACTAAAGGAAAGAGAAGGAATAGGATTAAGACAGAAGTTAAAAATGTAAATCTCTCCCTCCTCCCCATGCATTATTCCTTCTAGATTTGTTTTGCCATTTAGAAAAAGCAACTAAGAAACAAAAGTTGCCATGGGCAGGCAGCAATACTGCAATGACCTCTGCATTAAAAGCTCATCTTCATGACATTCTCAGCAACTTCAGTCTATTGAAGTTTGAGGCTTAATATCTGATGGAAACAAAGACATTATTGTAGTCATACGTGAGATAAAGTCAAACAATAACAGGACAGATATTGTGCAGTTTCACACACAATTTATACAGCAACACTGAGGCAGAGGGGAAAGAGTTGCTGAGTAATAACCAGTTGAATAATGAATTGCTCTCATAAACTATTTACTAATCTTTCACCTCATTTAATTACTTATATTGACATATTTTTCAGTATTAACTGAGGAGCCAATTTCTGGTTCCTATTATGAATCATCAACCAAAAAAAAAAAATCTGCTACTGCATAAACCACACATATTGTATAATTATCTGCCCTAGAACAATAATTGATCATTGTATTTATGGGAAGCTCTATTAATTCTCATTCACTATAGTGCTTAAACATCGTCATTTCTCATTATTTACATATGCAGAGCTGGACTGGCAGACTCAAGCAGCCCAAGCAATGTTTACTGAGCAGCCCAGGAGTGTGGGGGAACACGCGCACAAAGTACATGGCATTACTTAGATCGTAAGATCTTTGGGGCAGTGAGTATCATCTTGTTATGTTTGTAGAGTGCCTATCACAATGGTGCCAGGAACTCTAGGTGCTACCACGATAATAATAAATAATGAAGAATGTCTTGAGTGACTGAGTTTTAAATTAGCATAAAGTTGGGATGACCTGCAGATCACATGATGCGGGTTATATTTCCTTATTGCTGTTTCCCAGTTCTCCCCATTCTATCCCTTCTTTTCCACCAACTCTCTCCTTCTCACCTCCTTCCACTTCCTCAGATAACCATTTATTCATTCCTTCACTTATGTCTACCTCAGCCAGCCAGCCAACCATGGACACCTAGTCTGCCACACGTATCTTTCTCTGAGTTCCCAAAGAGGAGCCATTCCTGTGGCTGTGGAGGTGGGGAGGAAGAGAAAAGGCCACTCTTGTAGCATGCATCTGGGGAGATGATGTGGGAGATAAAGAGGCCTAATGGAGCCATTTCTATGGGCTCTATGGGGAAAAAAGGTGAGGACAGAGGCCCAGAATACCTAAGGATCCAGGGCAGCAAACAGCACAGGAAATGAATCCATCTCACTGCACCACAGGAAGCAGTTCCTGCCTGGGCTTCAGGGGACAACTCAGCACAGTAGCATCCCAAGATAAGGGGAACAAACCAATCAGGGACGTGCCTGGTTTAACGTGGACTGGACCCAGGGCCCAAGACAAAGCCTGGTCAATGAGGCCTGCTAGCTCTGCAACCCACTCCAGGTCTGTACATAAGTACAGACACAGATTCACACACAATTCTCCCCACACCTTCAACTTAGCTGCATTGCATATCTTCCTGTAGCTATTTTATGGCATTACATAACATACTCCATTGTTATGTATGGGTGTACCCTGAAGTTTACCTGTATAATACATAAAACAGGAATAGAAAATATTATGTAAATTCAGCGTGGCCAGGCTTATATTGCAGGAGCAACTTTGGAATTTCTTGACTATGTTTATCTGATTAACCAATGATAAAACAAATGAGTTTATCTGTCTATACTGGAAGGGCACCTGGCCCATTGATGATCTTATGAATATCACGTCGGGAACCTTCCTTCCTCCTTACTTGCTCTCAAATTGAATGGGGCACTAGTGCTCTGGGAGTGGACATTATCCTGATACTATGGTCAGACTGGCAAAATAGAACTCCTCCGTATGGCAGCAGCCAACAGACCACCCCATATCCCTCATGGCAACTGATACTGACAGGAACAGGAGCAAAAATCCCACATTGCAAGATACTCAAACCTCCTTCCTCAAAGCACTGACACCTGCTTTTTTATCTTCACAGTCTTGTTTCAGTAGCATTGGGATTCATTCTGCTGCCACTGAAGTCAGAGGTAGAACTGCCACTGAGTTTAGAGGAAACAGAATCAGGCCACAATTTATTACTCTCTTCCCTATCTGCCATGGAACCCACTGGATCATTGCTCAAAGCTCCTCCTTTGAGGAGGAGCCACTGTCAGAGAGAGGATACTTGGGCAAGATGGACCACGATCTGACCATGGGCTCAAAAGCTCCAATGTTCTCATAAGATCCAGCTGGCTTATTTTCACTTGCTTCCAACTGGAGTCTCTGCCCTTACCATTTTCTAGCCATGCCTCAGCATGCTCAGTGTTACTTGCTCTGGCCAACCAGATCTTCCCTCATAAACCCCTGATGTGCAGCGACCTGGGCTTGCTGCTGCTAAGCAATATATTTAATCAAATCCTCCACTTGCCCCACTAGGCAAAGTGGGATTCACACTCATGATGACCACACCACTTGTCATGGGCCAACCAGCAAAAGAGTAAGTCCTTGGAACCTGTTAGCAGAAAAGATGAGCTAACTTTATTGTAACCTTCCCCAAAGAGAACAAACCACACAGGATGTTGCGGCTGTTCCAGACACACTTTGGAGGTTTATAGATTTCATAGATTATAGGACTGGAAGGGACCTCGAGAGGTCATCGAGTCCAGTCCCCTGCCCGCATGGCAGGACCAAATACTGTCTAGACCATCCCTGATAGACATTTATCTAACCTACTCTTAAATATCTCCAGAGACGGAGATTCCACAACCTCCCTAGGCAATTTGTTCCAGTGTTTAACCACCCTGACAGTTAGGAACTTTTTCCTAATGTCCAACCTAGACCTCCCTTGCTGCAGTTTAAACCCATTGTTTCTGGTTCTATCCTTAGAGGCTAAGGTGAACAAGTTCTCTCCCTCCTCCTTATGACACCCTTTTAGATACCTGAAAACTGCTATCATGTCCCCTCTCAGTCTTCTCTTTTCCAAACTAAACAAACCCAGTTCTTTCAGCCTTCCTTCATAGGTCATGTTCTCAAGACCTTTAATCATTCTTGTTGCTCTTCTTTGGACCCTTTCCAATTTCTCCACATCTTTTTTAAAATGCGGCGCCCAGAACTGGACACAATACTCCAGCTGAGGCCTAACCAGAGCAGAGTAGAGCGGAAGAATGACTTCTCGTGTCTTGCTCACAACACACCTGTTAATGCATCCCAGAATCATGTTTGCTTTTTTTGCAACAGCATCACACTGTTGACTCATATTTAGCTTGTGGTCCACTATAACCCCTAGATCCCTTTCTGCCGTACTCCTTCCTAGACAGTCTTTTCCCATTCTGTATGTGTGAAATTGATTTTTCCTTCCTAAGTGGAGCACTTTGCATTTGTCTTTGTTAAACTTCATCCTGTTTAACTCAGACCATTTCTCCAATTTGTCCAGATCATTTTGAATTATGACCCTGTCCTCCAAAGTAGTTGCAATCCCTCCCAGTTTGGTATCATCCGCAAACTTAATAAGCGTACTTTCTATGCCAATATCTAAGTCGTTGATGAAGATATTGAACAGAGCCGGTCCCAAAACAGACCCCTGCGGTACCCCACTCGTTACGCCTTTCCAGCAGGATTGGAAACCATTAATAACAACTCTCTGAGTACGGTTATCCAGCCAGTTATGCACCCACCTTATAGTAGCCCCATCTAATTTGTATTTGCCTAGTTTATCGATAAGAATATCATGCGAGACCGTATCAAATGCCTTACTAAAGTCTAGGTATACCACATCCACCGCTTCACCCTTATCCACAAGGCTCGTTATCCTATCAAAGAAAGCTATCAGATTGGTTTGACATGATTTGTTCTTCACAAATCCATGCTGGCTGTTCCCTATCACCTTACCACCTTCCAAGTGTTTGCAGATGATTTCCTTAATTACTTGCTCCATTATCTTCCCTGGCACAGAAGTTAAACTAACTGGTCTGTAGTTACCTGGGTTGTTTTTATTTCCCTTTTTATAGATGGGCACTATATTTGCCCTTTTCCAGTCTTCTGGAATCTCTCCCGTCTCCCATGACTTTCCAAAGATAATAGCTAGAGGCTCAGATACCTCCTCTATTAGCTCCTTGAGTATTCTCGGATGCATTTCATCAGGCCCGGGTGACTTGCAGGCATCTAACTTTTCTAAGTGATTTTTAACTTGTTCTTTTTTTATTTTATCCGCTAAACCTACCCCCTTCCCATTAGTATTCACTATGTTAGGCATTCCTTCAGACTTCTCGGTGAAGACCGAAACAAAGAAGTCATTGAGCATCTCTGCCATTTCCAAGTTTCCTGTTACTGTTTCTCCCTCTTCACTAAGCAGTGGGCCTACCCTGTCTTTGGTCTTCCTCTTGCTTCTAATGTATTGATAAAAAGTCTTCTTGTTTCCTTTTATTCCCGTAGCTAGTTTGAGCTCATTTTGTGCCTTTGCCTTTCTAATCTTGCCCCTGCATTCCTGTGTTGTTTGCCTATATTCATCCTTTGTAATCTGTCCTAGTTTCCATTTTTTATATGACTCCTTTTTATTTTTTAGATCGTGCAAGATCTCGTGGTTAAGCCAAGGTGGTCTTTTGCCACATTTTTTATCTTTCCTAACCAGGTGCCTGCCCCAACTTTATTACAAAGAAAGTACAAAATAAAGCATGAGAAAAATGGGCTTACTTGTCTGCTCCTTCCAGAGTAGACTGCCTCTGCTCTGTGAAAAAGGTGATGTTTATACAAACCATCAAGGCTTTCTGGTAACTAAGGATGTGAATGCAGCTGCCATAATAGGCTACTCTTCACTCCTGGATCTGAAAGAGATTGAGTGGGAGCTACCGACAATCAGCTTTGTACTTCGTTACTGAGAGGAGAAGAGAGTTCCAGCTCACCCTGTTCATGGAACTCCACTCTAGGGCCCTAATGCCAGGATCAGAAGAATAGGCATGTATAAAATCTATACCACTTCCCTGATACCTCTTTCTCCCTCTCAGAGACAGCATCTATCTTCCCTATCACTCAGATACTCTTGAAAGACCAACCTTGTATGAGATGGTGGTGGCCAAGGAGGGTTCCCCTTAAATATCAAAGGGTTTGTATTTCCCAACTAATCCTAATCATATTCCGACATACAAGTAAACTAGATGAGGCCAGCCCAAAGACTGAGTCCTCACAACAGAATATCATTAGGTATGTCAATCTCTGGCAACATTTTTCCATGGAGTATAGAACATAAACATACCACCCAACTTGCAAAAGCATAGAGCCAATTAAAATTTCTCAGACTGCCTAGCTGCAAAAACTTGGGATTAGAAGGGCCATAAAATATAATAAACGAGTAACCATATTGTTAAATAGTTACCCCATCTGACTCTAAACTACAGTGACACTTTTTCCATGGAAAGGCTCTTTAGATTTTTGTTTTGTTTTTTCTAAGCACATTTATCATCCATAGTGGGAGTCTTGTCTTGCTTCCTAGAACAACATTATTCCACAATAAACTGCCAACAGCAGTAGTTCATTCAGTTTCGTTTTAATAACCAGATAAATGACCTTTTGGAAGAATGGCCAATTAGTCTAATCTAAGACGCATTACTAGATGCTCTTCAGTTATTTCAAAGAGATAAACATTTGTTCATTTCCATAGAGTTTGGAGATTTAGGCAAAACCACTAACTGTGTGAGAATTCCTCTCTCTCCTAGATCCATGGCTCCAGTTTGATAAAACTAGATAAGAATTAATAAAATTCAATATGGCTGGCGTGAAGGTTGACCTCTGCAACTAGTTTCAGTCTATTACATCAAGTGCATAATAACTGAGAAAGCAGCTTTTTTGTGGATCACAACTTAAAAATCTTCACTGTTACATGTCTTCTCTCCAGCACCTTGTATATCTATCCCATTTGTGATTCTGTGGTATACTCTTTCTAAACATTAATGAGGTCTGGCAATAAAGCCTTCATAAGGAAGCCTATATAAAGATATATAGAATGCACTAGGAAGAACGCCCTAGTTTTATAAAGATATTCATAGCACAGGGGCAATAGCCAGCTATAAAAGCAAATCTCTATAAATATCATCTGCTTTAGGGATTATATATAAGCATAGGCCTTAAAACTTGGAACCATTCCACGCTCTTTTGAAATTGTTATCTTTAGCTTCTCTTTATCTTCAAGTGTAAATTCAGTTGACCAGCTTCCACACTATAGGACTTTTTGAGACTTCACGTGTCCTAGGAAAATATCCCAACCCACAGTGGTCAATGCTTTTGCAGCACCAAGTAATTAGACCAGGTACAATTCAGGAGTTGAATGGGCTGAGTTAAAACTCCCAAGAGCCCTATAGTGGTGTGTCTGGAGCGTCTCTGCCTTGTCAGTCTTCTAGGTGCCCCAGTGCTACCACAGGTCTCCCAAAGTAAAAGAAGTCTCTCCTTCTGGTGTCCACTGAAGGACACTCCCATCCACTAATTGTCCCTTTGGGGGGAGGGGTAGTTTGAAGAGTCTTAGCCCCAAAATGATTTGTGTGTCACTCACTCCTTGGGGTTTAACTGATCCTCCCTAGTGGCTACTCCAGCTAATGGGTCCATCTCTCAGCAGCTCTGCAGGCAAATCTCCCTTCAGGCAGAGAGGCAGAGCTCCATTCTCCTCCCTGGCCAATCAGCCCTGAATGGAGCCAAGTTATCTCAGTTTATTCCCCCTCCAGAGTTGGCATTGCTTGCAGATAGATGGTGCATGACTCTTCCCTTTAGGAAGCTTACATGAGTGCCAGAAGCTCCCTAGAAGTGGGGAAGCCATTCGGACCAGGACCATGGCCCCTGCCCCCCCCCCCACACACCCCATCCCCACTTGGCTTCTTCCCCGAGGCATGGCCCTCTCTATGCCTCTTCCAGCCCACGCTCCCCTTTTTCCCCCAAGGCCTCCCTGCCCCCGTTCTCTCCTCTCTGCCCCTTCCTCCCCATTGCCTTTACATCAAGGAAAAAAATGAGAGGGAAATTGCCCCGTGGCCACCCCTGTTCTGGCGCCCCTTATCTGAGTTGCTCCGGAATCAGCACACACAGCCTCTCACTGGCTGGCCTAGCTATGAGACTCCTCCTCCTGCTGTGCGTGCTGATGCTGGAGCATCTCAGCTAAGGGGTAGCGGAACAGGGGGGTCAGGGAGCTATGCCCTCCCATTTTTGTCTTGCCTTAATGGCAAGCGATGGGGAGAGGGAACAGAGAGGAGTGAGCAGTGGGCCTCAGGTGAAGAGGCAGAGTGAGGGTGGGACCTCGGGGCAGAGTGCAGGCAGGGCCACAGTCTGGGAGCCGGTGCCCCCCGCCCCCCCTTTGTCAGGAGCTTCCGGCGACAGCACTCTAAAGGCAGTGGGCCAGTGCACCTCCAAAGGGAGGTGATCCACACCCACATCCAGCATTTCTTGTCCCCTGCATGGCCAGCTTCTTCTGGGGAGGCTTAGCCTCCCGAAGCCTCTTTTACGCGCCAGCCATGAGTGGGGCAGGGCTAGCTGGACCTACAGGCTCTCCTTGACACTTTGCCAGTGTGGGGCCTCTCTCTACCCCACAACAAACTCCTATACACAGGGCCTCAATTCTGCAGAGAAGCATGTGGGCAAACTCCTTTGCTTGTACTGAGCCTCCCCGATATCAATGGGGTGCTGCACAGATTCAGGGGGGTGGCTGTTAACAATTCATTGCAGGATCTGGGCCTTGATCGAACACACAACATCATTAGATCCTGCTTAGCTGAGTTTTGCATAACCAGGGCTTATTTCTAATATTTTTGTTAAATTGTATAGAGTAGCATTAGGCAAAATGGTGGTCTATAGGAAACTAAACCATTCACCATATATATCTTCTTTTGAGCATGGTGGTATCTGCTATTATATATATATAAAGTTGTGTGTGTGTGTGTAACATACATGGGTAATAGCAAATACCACCATGCTCAAAAGAAGAGTTCCTATAATATATAAAGGCAACTTGAGCAGATTAGACCATATAAATGCACTAAAACCACTGGAAGATCTAGCAGGCTTCTTTCTTGTCAATTCTTTAATGATTCTAATTCAGCTTTAAATATTTCCATTTTCTTCTTTTACAGCACATCAAAATTCAAGTTTTCCAGGGAAGAACTAATCAACATGCTAAGTTGAAATGTCTTTGTGGCACATGGTCTGAAAAATTCTGAAACTTCTCTGAAATTGTATCTGGGTGACCACAATTCAAACCTTTTGTTTCTTATTAATTTTCCTGTCACTTTCCCATATTCTGTCCACTGAGGCAATCTCATTTGTTATATTTTTAACATGTCTGTAATTTGTTTTTTATAAGATAATTTTTCTGCTTTGAACCCTGTTCCCATGCTATCATATACACCTTGATATTGCCCCGTAGAATAGCATTGTGAAGTAAGAGCTCCTTACAAACCTATGATAATCTGGTCATGCATTTTCAATCCAAAGGAGGATCAAATGGCTCAGGGTAGTGAGGGTTAAAGCCTCAGCCAAATCCCCTCTCCTTCATTTCTTTAAACAAACATAACATCTGTTGCAGTGTTCCTTATTCCCCATTTTCTGAAGATACCCATGGCAGATCCTCTCTTATCCTCCTTCTCTCCAGAAGCACACACCATTGCAGGGGCCTTGGGCTCTGGTGCCCCACAATCCCTCCGATTCTCTGCCTGTAGCACATAATAATCTAGTGTCCTGTGGACTGTAATATTTTGCTCTAATTTCAGCTGTTGGTTTTAGTGTGTAGGTGGCTGGGTGACATTGGTGGCCCATGTTGCTTCCTTCTCGCCTTAAACTCTGCAATTCTATAACACAATTGAGAGTGTAGGAGGGTTGGGGAAAGAAGAAGGGATGGAGGAACCATTGAGACTGGCTGCATCTGGTACCATCAGGACAATGGCGTAATAGCAGCGAACCCCCATCTGTTCCAAGAGGGGAGAACATCTGATGGACTGACATTGGGAACTACAATGGGACGCTCAGAGATTCCATCCTTCCTTTTCCCTGTCCCTGGATGGTTTCAAGTGGAGGCAATTTGGCCCTAGAGTTTTATTCAGTGGCTTTGTTCCTGAGGAAGGACTGAGAACAAACTGACCTCAGGATCTGGCATAGGCACTGATAATACAAGTTCTGCCTTATGAAAAGGTCCTATCAAATGCAGTAGGAATGAAATCAACAGAGTTCCTTAGACTAAGAATCCTATTGCATTTAATATAGAATGTTCTCCTTTCTGTAGTTTGTTTTGTTTTGAAACCATTTTATGGAATTCTGCCATGGGGGTATCAATTTTTATTAAATTATTATGTAGAATTTTTCCCAAGGAAAGAGCATAGTTCAAGTTTCCGTTCAATTCCTGGGGCTCAATTCTGCCCACATTCAATTCCACTAACTTCAGTAGGATTACATGGTGTAGGTATGGAGGAAATATGGCCCTTGGCATGACCCCTAAAATTTCCCCAGGAGGGTGCCAAGTGTAGTCATGTTTTTTGTGATGTGGATTCTAGCCCCACTGTGAATTAGACTGATCCATACACATAGACCAACATAGACTGGCAATCCAGTGTACACAGGACACCATATAACTTTTATATTGCTATACTTTCAATCACTTTTTACTAGGGATCAACGCCTATTGAAATCAACTGAAAGATTTGTATTGCCTTCAATGGGCTTCAGATAAAGTCCTATATGCCTGCAATGGATTTCAACTAGCAACTTAAAGAGGAAATACTTCATCTTCTGTTACCTTTCTCTCCTGGGCCACCCAGTCCTCTCACATGCTCCCCTAGTATATTTCAACACACTCTCTGAAAGACTGAGAGCCATTTCACATTTAGGAGGATTGCCAGCTCTCTGTCCAAGGAGTAGACTGTAAAATAACCTCCTTGACCAACTTGTCTTAAGCAATTCAGGCAGCTGATTTGTGAGGTGAGAGTCTTGCATATGTACCATATCAAAGTCCAAATGTCTTAACTATTGTAAACCTTATCACCACTTAATGGGACTGTAAAAAACTCCTTACATTAAACAAAACAATTCAGAGGTCACTTAGCATCAAACACAAGAGGAGAAGAACTCCTCCTGCAAGCTCTGCTAAATTCAGTAAGAACACAAGCTCCTCAAGAGGCAAAGAGAGGCATCTGCAAATGATCTGCTATGTTTTTAATCTGTTTATTTATCTAGGAAGTTTTAACAGATTTACAAGTCATTGCCATGTAAATATCAAAGACAAAATGATAATCGTTACAATGGGGAGCTTTATCTTCAAATAGAATTTTTTTAAAAATATAGGAGCATTAAAAATCATTTCTCAAAATTGAGTTCCTAAACTGACCTTCATTCTCCCAAATGGCAATTATTTTAAAATTTTCCAGAAAAACAAAGTCCTCCCTAGGGCTGAAAATTTGTATACACTGTAGTTAGTTATGTAATATGTGCTGGACAATAATTGTGAGGTCATCTGATAATGAACTGAGAAGATTGAACTATATTTAAAAATAAGGATAAACAGTAAATGCAGAACACAACTTCCTTTAATTTGTGTCAAAAGAGACTATAACAACACTTCTCTAGAGGGGTCCTATTCGTTTTGTTGTTTCAGTATGAGGAGTTCAGGACTCAGATGGAACAATAATGAATATTTCAGGTTACATGGGACACTGTGCCTATACCCCTGTTAAACTATATTGTGTTTCAACAAGAATCTTTCCGCAAGTCCTTCAATAGCATCTAATGACATCTGTACCTGCTATCCATGAACCACCCCTTCCCTCAAGCCAAATGTCTATATTGGTCTTTACAGTGAAGTTAAGCTATGCTACACAGCTGTCCGGTGATTCTCTCTTAGCCATCCCTGAAGCTGTCTTCCCCACCCCATTCCCTATCGCATACCCATTTAACGGATAGAGGGGGCTGCAGAGTTGTTTTCTGATTGCTCTTTTAGTTGTGGTGAAGATCATTATCTGCACTTGGCTCATAACCTCACCACATTCGTTCTCCTACACACCTCTATTCAGTCTTTGTGGTAGGATGAGGTTAGTGTTTCCAGAAAAGAGACTGCTTGGATCGTTAACACCACCACAAACGACTTAGCACTGCCACAGAACTTTTTCTCCGTGCTTCTCAAAGTCCTTTAAAAAGCAGGTTAAATATCTGTAGCTGAGACCTTGTGTGGACCAGTGGATAGGGCTAGATTGGAAGTCAGGGTTCTGTTCATTACTGTGTAACCTGGGACAAGTCACTTTATCCCTCTATACCTTTGTATCCATCCCAATGTTTGTCTGTTTAGTTTGTAAAATTGTTGGGTGGGGACTGTTCCTTACTATGTGTTTCTATAGTGCCTACCATAATGGAGTCTTAAACTCCTGTGGAGCCAGAATTGATATAGAGATTATTAATAAACCTCAGTTCTTCGAGTCTGACACTGTGGGGGGAAAGAAATCTGTGTTTTCCCTTCACTCCTTCCACCTCTTCATGGTTATACATGAAGAGCTACCCACTGTTCCACTTCAGAGTGTACAACATGCATTGACATGTGGGAGTTTGACATGTGGACTGAGAAGAATGAAAGATTATATTTTGTTTTATATGATTTTGCCGACCATTTTTTCTTTGCTTCATTTCTCTTTATTAGGTGCAGACATCATTGTCCCAGTTGCACTGCACGATGTATGTAGTGTTTTCTTTAATAACATTTTTGAACCTAAAAAGCAAACAGATTAGTATATCCATGACACGGATAGTGTTTTAGATTGGTGTCTGTCCACAGAAAGTGATATCAGATTATTTGTTTGCAATAAAATACTTAAGCACGTCTAAAGTATTGCGCAAAATCAGGTAAATAGCATAAACGGATCCTAGTTCAGCTTAAAAGTTTATGCTATCAGCTCTAAATTATCCAGCTCTGCAAGGTATTCCTCTGAACTGAAACTGATGTTCCATAACCTGGTATATCTGAATGGCAATCATTCACATATTGCGCAGTTCTGGCCAGTCAAGTGAATTGTCACTTTCACTTCAGCTGGTGACTATTAAAGCCCCTTCCTAATCTACAATTATTTTTCTAATTATTTTGATGGATTATAGTCAGGTTTATTTCTAAAAAATTTAATTCTGGTGACATTTCCTACTAATGTAAAAAATTAAGTGATCCCCAGAGATTAAAGTTAAGTTATTCAAAATGTACTGACTGTAGAAGTCAAGATTTGTAGCAGATTTGGAAATAATATTTGACAATCCTATTTTAAAATATTATCCTATTATTTGCTAAGCAGGAGTGACAGAAAAAAGACCCACAATCACAACATGTCATGCTATTTATTAACCGTCCCCCTCTGTACATTTCACTCATTAATGGGATGGGGGTCACAGTTGGATGGGGACTATGATTTTACGATTAGAGGAAGAAATAGACAATACCCAGTGAAAATGTAATCCTTCCAAGCTCCTTTGCCCACTCTACCTTTGTGTCAGTAGAGCTATAAACACCCAGTGTTGCAGACACATGAAAGGTGTCAAACTCCCAGGGCATTTAATCTGATCAGCATCTAGAGGCATGCAGCAAATGACATTTGGTCCAGTAAAGTCAATGAAAAAAGTGATTGTCTTCAATCCAAATGCCAAATAAGCTTTAGGAAAGGAACCAACATTATATAACCCACAGTTGTATCATTTCAATCTCTCTTTTAATGCAATCCATTCAGAGGCCACTCTTCTGAGCAACATCCTGCTATAGAATCTATTTTGTAACTTTCCCACTTGATCCTTGTATTAATGAAGCTAATTTAAGATAAAGGCACACGCCAGAAGATGTCTATTTCTTTCAGCCTACTGACAAGGGAAATAAATGTTTCCCATTCCTTCTCTACTAAAGTCAAACCAGATTCAGTGAGCTATTTTGTTTCTCTCACATGGACTGGTCTGTCTTTTCAAATAGTAGTAACACATTAATCCATCTGATAAAGGGTAGTTTGAGGAAGGTAAAGCATGACACCGTGCTCTTTAATCTGTCAAGGCATATTTTCCTTTGCTTTTGAAATGTTCCAGTATCCTCTTTCAGACCTGTCAAAGGCAATTCCTGAATCCCACCCTGGCATTCCCATTAATCAGCCTTTAATAATATAGCTGACTAAAACAATGCTATTTTCCAAAGGAGACAGCCTTTCATATTGCTGCTAACTCTGTAAGTCTTCTGAAGGTACATTATCCTTTTTCAAACAAGGGAGGATGTTTAGAGGTTAGAGCAGGTAACTGGAAGACAAGACAAAAACTCTGTGCTGGAGTCATTTGGGTCCTTCTAAACTTTTTGGTGGTTTCAGATCATTGATTTTGCCTGCTTTGAGTTTGATAAGATTTTTGTTCATTTGAACGCAATACAGTGAAGATTAGAAGCAAAGCTGGTCACTTGACAAAGATCAAAGTATTGCAAAGAAGTTTCTAAAGGTATATAAGGATTGGGGCTCAAGAGGGTTTGTAAAATCCAGAAGGCAAGTTTTGTTACAAAAACATCTCAGCCTTAAAAGGAGCAATTTCACTGTACGTGGAGAGGGCGATCATTTTTGCTTTGACTTTTGTTGAAAGGTCTGCAGGGTCCAAAAAGTTGCACATTAAACATGTCTATTTTTGATTCCATGTTGGAATCTGCAACTGACCACATTTTGCATGGATTCAGGTTTTGTTGTGGAAAGTTTGCCCATCAAGTATATAATTCCTGGGTTCTGTTCCCTGCCATATGAGTGACTCTCTGGCCTAAACAGATAACTTTGGCCAATCTTTTCAAGACGGCTTCTGCTTTTGCATGCCCAGTTTGACACACCCTTGGACTTAACTTTAATAAGGCCTGTGCAGCTACAGTTATCAAATACGCTCAACCTTAACTCTGACCTGCGGGTGTACATGCCTTAAAACATGCTCTCTTTACATAATTTATTTGTCTAATAAAATATGCAATAACACAAACAAGCAGTTCTTATATATCCTTACACACAGTTCATATAGTGGAATGAATAATTCATTATAAAGGGTTACACAAGCTTATCAATCAATAATGTATATTTACTATCATATAACAACAGTTTAGATAAAATGATATGATTGATTTACAATTTTTTTCTGGTCATGTCTGTTTTCTGGGTGCAGAAGACTTGTGTAGTAGCAGCCCCTGCACTGTGGAATTTATAGCCCAGGACCCTCTCTGTAAATATCATATAACTTGTAGTGCAGGCGCCACATGGATATAGAGGTTCATCCGTGTGGTGCAGGATCAGAGTCTAGGTTACAATTTACACTGTATCTGATACTCTGATTTTTTTCCCTGCTTGCAAAGGGCCTCCCTTTATGTGAAATAAGGAGAGGAGTGAGAACATTCCACACATAATCAACATGGCTCTGATCCAAATAGATTTTTCACACAATAAACTGAACTAATTGAAATATTTTTATGCTTCTGTTTTAAATCAAGGTCCAAAATATCATCACAGGGTCTGGATGAAGGAAGAGGCCCATTACATTGCATTGTGAAGTTTGTACTGCTGAAGTTAAGTCCCATAGAAAGTTGGGATATACAATTTCAGGAGAAATGAATGGTACGTGTCTTGTTATGTTGGCATATGGAGCATGTTGTGAAATGTTATATGAAAAAATGTGTGGCTGAGTTAAGCTTCCATTTTTAAGAGTTAGCTTGGTATTAGTAAAATACATACATTAACTATATGTTAAGTAGGTTTTGGTGACAACTGTAACTAAACAAACAGTACAGCATGGAAGCTATCGTCTGTAATAATGAATACAAGGTGTTCAAAGAAATGCCAGGTTAGATTATATTATGCATTGTATTACCCGGAAATTAGCATTAGTGTGATTTGTTTAGGACTTCAATAAAAAGCTATATTGTAGGGAAAACATAATATGCGAAGATTGTGCCCAGTTATGGCCTCAGTTATGGAGATGAAGAGTATCCCTGCCCCAGGGATGATACATGCAACATTCTCACTCAGGAAGCACAACACCTCCTGGGATACTCAGTCTATGCAGGGGCAGCATAGATGCTGTGGCAACATTTAGCATGGCCAGTGTGGAGAAGGGCACTAAACATGTCTTTGCATCCTCTATGCACATCTGTAACCTCTTTGGAGTGGCTGGTATCCCTAGGGAGCACTGGGAGGGAGCAATCCATTTGCTTGACTGGGTCCTTGAATGAATGCTATAAATTAAGAAGACTCCCGGTCCTTCCCCGCTTCATACCCATGGTCTGTCACATTATATCCCTACATAATTATATAGAAAGAAACCATATTAATTATTAATTATTATTCATTATTAAATTTATACAAAAATAAAACAAAAACATTACGATATAAGCAGAGGGGTCAGAGTTAATGTTTAACATTCAAACTTATCTGTTAAGTGTTTGTTTCCATTAATGCTGGACAGTGTGTGCATAGTTGTATGCGGATGTGTTGGCATTATGCACACATGTGTGTACGTGTTGTAATACTCAGTATCTGTAGAGATCTCAGCCCTTATTTAGTTACTCACAGTTCACAGAAGGAAAATGAAGCCTGTTTCCAAGTTCTGCATAGGTTCTTCGTGTTAGTCATTACTTGGTCAATGGAGCTGGTCAAAGGAGGGGAAAAAGGGCAAAAAACATGCCCAAATGTTTATATTACAATTTTCATTTTGTTCTGGTGGGAAAAAATTCCACTTTAAAAAAAATCCCCCCTCCCTTTTCTCCAGGGGCAAACAAGTAGAATAAGTGATAACGTAGTTTGTTCCCACAATTTAGAGACAAAAAATTCAAAAATATAATTTTTCATTTAGAAATTTAATCACAAACCTTTAATGAAAAATACATTTTTCCATGTAAAATTTTGTGGTCTTCAAAACCCCATTTAAAAAAAAATCTAACCAGCTGTAATAGTAAAGGTACCATCCATGAGGGGGCTGATCTGCTCCCCTTTCATAGAGGGTACTCAGTCCCATCTAGAAATGTGCCCTGGAATATCAGCTGCCCTCCCAGGACTTTATGGTGGACACAGAAAAAGGTTTTGCTCCCAGAAGGCGATCTGTGTTCTTCGTCTTTGTTTCACGACTGCTGTCACTTCCAGTGACGGACTCTTCTCAAGAGAGTGGAGTTACAAAAACCAATTTGCTTATTATTGAAGGGCCAGAGTTTACATTCACTCATTTTGATCCTCAAGATCTTCCTCTTTTTTAAGAGTGCTGCTCTCAAGTTGAGACCAAGAAGAGTGAGAAGGTAATAGAACAGGGCAATAATATGAACTTTCATACATACATCAAAATCATGGAAGGCTAAGACAAAAATCCCTAAAGCAAAAACGTTCTGTCATACCCTGGATTTTCGTATAAAAATACCATATCAAATTTTGCATGAATTATATCTTAAATATAGTCTCTAACTACTAATATCCTCCTATCCAGATGTAGTAAAATTCCATAAACCGCAAATCAAGTATCTAAATACATTTTACTCATCTAGCTAAGTTCTGAACTCTCAAATTTGTAGGTAGGACAGCACTCAGACAGGTTTTTTGTTTGCGGTGGGGGAAGATGGAGAAACTGACTATATATATTCAACACATCAGTTCTATACAATTCACACTCATGGTGTAAATAAACAAGATGGGATGCATCCAATTGCTCACACTTGGCATGTATATATGGGAGTAGGATTCAACCCACAAACAACTTTTTTTCCTTGTGTTAGAAACAATTCCTAACACAAGGAACAAATTGTCATCCAAAAATGGCGCCTTTCTCAGCAAAGATGAGTAATATCCCAATACACTTTCTTTTTTTTGGAACTGGACTTGAATATTAAAAACCAAAAACCATAGTCCAACAAATTTGTAAAAACAAAACCATTAAAACCATAATAGCAAAGATATTCAAACTGGATACTTAAAGTAGGGCTTCTAATCCACTTTAAGGAAACCAAAACATGACCTGATTTTCCAAAGTACTGAAAATTCAGCAGCTACTACTTAAGTCAACACTTTTGAAAATCTGGCCACTTACTGAGATGCTATAATGTGGATTTTAGCTCCTAGTGTTAGGTACCCAATTTTGAAAAGTCTTGTCCAGAAAGCCAGAACACTTGCTAAACAAATTAAGCTAGATATGAATACTTTGCAAATAGTAAACTTTGCAAATTGTGTGCAACTTTTCATGCACTGTACATGTGAGGTCACACTGCATGGAGCATGCCATTTTGTAGGTCTACAGCGTGACCTCACCCTCACCATACATGCCAAGTCATGAAGATGCTATTTTGTATGTAAATGTAGCATTGCATGCTTAACTAAAAATGTTATGGCATGCTACTAGGTATTTATATGATAATCTTTTCATGGATACTTAGTGATAAATCATATTTCTTTGTTTACTATACTATTGTCATGGGATCCTGGGGTGCAATCCAGACCAGTGAGGGGTTGTATCACAACCTTCCCTGTAACCCAGGGTTCCTGAAATGCCCTGCTGCTGGGACTCATAACCTGGATACCAGCAGCCAGCAGACAAGCATGCAGGTCACACCCTGATTGTCTATGTGCTGTACATCCCTGGATCAGCAACTGTGGCTCTAGAAGCCTACCTACAGCACAGCAGCCTCACCCTGGCTTCCACCAGCCTTGGTTACTACTCATAGGGTGACCCCAACACACTCCCAACCATGAATGTTCCCAAAACCATGTTCTCTGCAGTGTCTGCCGTCCGGCCTTTTCCTGGAGCATTCAGAGAAATAATAAGGTTTGTTGATCCTATAAAAAGCAAGGTGATCCAAATGAAACTGGAGACCTCAATCTTGTGGCTCGTGCCCCCCCAGGGAAGCATAAGCAGATTTGAGATAATAAGGATCAGGACACAAGAGTCTGCTTTATAGTTCTTTTGCAGCGAGCAGTCCTTGGGTGAACAATAGGCAATCATCAGAGCTTTGAAGTAGACCTATTTCTTAAATTTCACCAGTAATTAGCTACCTGGATTAACATAAGGCAATTGCCTATCTCCACCATTTGCAGGTGATTTACCACAAACTTCAAAGAGAAATTAAGACAGTGATATCTTTATATTTACAGTTCATTTAAATGTTAATATCTCCTTTTGATCTCTGAATTAACAAAATACAGCAATAGACAGGAACTATTTGGAACAATATATATGTAAATATACAAAACACAAACATTATCTACTAATATGTCTCTAAAGGTAGAATCTGGGTCAATTAGCCTGCAAATTGCTTAATCCTTTCTGGCCCTGTGTCACACCTTGCTTAATTTTATTGGAGATGGGTAGATATTCCCTCCTGTCTCAGAGACACCCGTTTCTCCCTTTGTTTGGACACAGGCTTTAAAGCAGTGGTGGGCAACCTGTGGCCCATGGGCCGCATGCCCATAAGTTGCCCACCACTCCTTTAAAGCCTAATATCAATGAATATCCATAATTTCTTATATAGTGTTATATGTGCATTTTACTATAATATTAATCACCAGTGTGTCATAGGCTGTCATAAAACATGTCTCTTGGTTAACATTTATCATACAGTAATATTGTATACAATCAATTGATTTAATTGCTTAACACTTGAGGTTCACACCCTCCATCTTTATAGCCCAGATAATGTTTCTCTTCCCTGCTGGAAGCTGTCTCCTCTCCCCACTTGTTAGCCTGATAGCTTTGCTTGCCAAATATGTAAATGGACCTTCATTGCCTCTGCCTGACAACCAGGCTGGTCAGAGAAGCAACTATACATTCCTTTGTCTAGGGCAGACCTGTTTACTAACTCCCCCTGACATGCCTGGTTTAATCACATTTTAGTCATAATTTCAGCATATATCCATAACTCTTAATACACTGCATACAGACATCTCGCAAGAATAATAATGGTCAGTGAGTTATTGGTTTTCCAATGACATATTACATAACTCCTTTTAGATAGAAATTATAAACGTTGTGAGTCGGGGTACATTAAATTGGCCATACCAGCTGAAACTCATTACCTGATTGATACTAGTGAGCCCCTTGTCTTTGGTTCTGGGATGCTCTTAGGGTCACACCTCCCCCCTTACAAAGCTGCAGGAGACTTAGCCACTGGCTTACCCGGAGGCAGCAGGTCAGAGCCCTCTTTCCTGGAGACAGCATCTTCCACCATATTTTCTTCCCTCTTTATATAGAAAAAAACCTGTTTTTTCATCTTTGTTTGTTTACAGTCTCCAGGACATGATATATGAGAGTGTCCATAATTTCACCTCCAGAGTTGTCACAAATATTTCACAGTGACATTAATGATCACTGTGTTATTAGATTTCAAATGATATAACACATGTCACCTTTTAAATAAATATCATGACACCAGTCTGTGAGGTGTAGTGAATATGTCAGACCTGAAATGAGTTACTTATACAGAGTCATCATTATCATCATCACTCCCATAACCGCATTGGTCATTGGGGCACCATTATTGATGAGCAATCAACCAATTGTCTCCACCCCGATGATCGTGTGTCAATGCCTGAGTCTCTATGAAGTCCATTCCTGTCCACTCTTTTATGTTGTCAATCCATCTCTTCTTCTGTCTACCTCTTCTTCTCTTCTCTTGTATTGTCCCTTGGAGGATGATCTTGGATAGGCCAGATGATCTTGTTACATGGCCATACGCCTTCAGCTTGCACTTCTTCACGGTCGTCAGTAGGTCTTCATATGTCCCAGCGCATTGGGTGATGATGTTGAGGACCTCTTCATTAGTGACCTGGTCGAAGTAGGAGATGCCCAGGATTTTACGGAAGCATCTCATCTCTACTACCTGTATTTGCCGTTCAAGTTCTGCCATAAAGGTCCATGTCTCGCACGCATACAGAAAAATGGAGATGACCAATGTGTGTAGCAGTTTCCGTTTGGATTCTAGGGAGATGTTCTTATTCCTCCAAATTGGCTTTAGCTTTGCCTGCTGCTGTTGTTTGCACAGTTCTTGCCCGAATTTCTGCCTTGGATCCTTCATCAATGATGATCGCCCCCAAATACTTGAAATGTTTCACTGCCTCCAGCTCTCATCCACTGACAGCAATATGTGAGCTGATCCCATCATGTCTGTTTGTCATCAGCTTGGTTTTCTCTGCACTGATTTCCATGCCATATTTTGCAGCGGTTTCATCCAATCATTTCACAAGGTTGGCAAGTTCATCTTCACTGCCTGCCAGGCCATCAATGTCATCAGCAAACTGAAGATTTGAGATTGTTCACCCCCCTGTGCTGACTGTGCACATGTGATCTTCTAGGGCATCAGTCATTATGCGCTCCAAGTAGATGTTGAACAGCATGGGCAAAAGAAGGCAGCCTTGCCGAACTCCAACAGTGGTGCAAAATCACTCTCCTATTGTGCTGTTGATAAGAACTGCACTGCTAGCCTTGGTATACAGCTGTTTAATGGTAAGAATAAGCTTACGACCAACATTGTACTTCGTCATGGTTGCCCATATTGCTTCGTGCCATACTTTGTCAAATGACTTTTTGAAGTCAACAAAGACGTAGTAGATGTCCTGCTGGTGTTGTCAGTATTTCTCACATAGAACACGAAGGTTGAAAATCTGTTCTGTGGTACTTCTTCCAGCACGAAAGCCAGCCTGTTCTTCAGCAATGATATCGTCTGCTTGTGGCTTCAATCTGTTCAATATGACTTTCAACATCATTTTGCTGGGATGGCTAATCAAGCATATGGTCCGGTAATTTTGACACAATTGCAGGTTGCCTTTCTTTGGCACAGTGATGATTAGTGACTATGTCCACATGGAGAGCCATTCACCGGTCTGCAAGATCTTGTTGCAGATGTTGGTGAGTACATCTATTACTATTTCTCCTCTGAATGTCATCAATTCGGCTGGGATGTTGTCAATACCTGTAGCCTTTCCATTCTTGCATGATTTCACAGCTGTCTCCACTTCTTCATGTAGTATTGGAAAGTCATCTTCCTCTATTGAATCTGGGCTTTCTAAGACACTAGGATCTCCATTTGTCTGGTGGTTGTATAGATCAGAGCAGTAGTTTGTCCACCTGTTGATGAAGTCCCTTTCTTCTGTAAGACTGTTCCCTTCTTTGTCTTGAATTGTGTTTGCTTTGGTCCATCTTTACTTCATCAGATCTTTTACAACCTGAAAAGCTCGTTTGCTATTTTTATTATTGATACACTCTTCAATTTTAGAGCATTGTTTTTTCAATCCATATCTCCTTGGCCACCTTAATTTCTTTCTTGATCTTTCTGCCTGTATTTATCAGTTCCCTCAGTGCTGTTCTTGTTTCTCTTAAGTTCTCTTCTAACGTCACACATTTGTAGTATTCATTTCTGAGCCATGGTTTTGTCTTCTTACGATGTTTCCCAAGGATGTCCATTGCTGCCTCATTCATTACAGTGTTGAAATTGTTGGCCATTGTTTCTACATCTTCCTTTAGAACAAGCAGCAGAGCAAATTTTCTGCCGATCATTGCTTGGAATGACTCTGCAATGGTTCGGTCTCTGAGTCTTTCTAAGTCAAACTTGGTTCTGGTGAACTTTGGCCTTACGGTTTTCCTTAGTCGCAGCCAAAAATTTAGCATCACAAGGTCATGATCACTTCCAATGCCAGCAGCAGGGAAGCTCCTTGTTTTAGCTCTGTTAATCCCAGAATGAAAATGGTTTTGCACCATGATGTAGTCAATCTGGCGGTGATGTAGACCATCAGGTGCGTGCCATGTTGATCATCTGGATGCTTTATGTCTCCTAATATGTTTGCAAGAACCAGATTGTTATAGCTGGCAAACTCCAAAAGTCTCAATCCTCTCTCATTGGTTACCGCATTACAGAGTAGTGAACTATATAGTGTCACAACTATATCATACCAACTTGTTCCACAGATGTATTGAGTCCTTTAAATAGCCTGTTTGCACCAAACATCTATGGATTGACTCTATTATCACAAGTGTTCTGACCTTGGGGATGGAGGGTATTGCATTCTCCTACATCTGAAGTGTAGGGAAATGGTAACCTGGGGTGCCATATAAAAAACAACCATATTAATCCATGCTTAATTATTTCCAGCAGTGTGTACATGGACTGTAGGTTGCATGGACTCATTTCAGACTTAATTATAATCAATTGCATTGTGCCCCTTTTGACATGAATACATTTCCCCTTGTTTTGTTATCTGTACATATTAAATCACTTTCACATGTACGCCATATTTAACAGATCTATCATAGGACATTTATTATCACTTGAAAATACCATGCAATTAGGGTAAAACAGTACAATTTATGCAATATACATATTTTTTTTGCTTGAGTGCATGGATTTGCTGTTACATGTATATTATGCATTGCAACACATAGCCTTCCTGACATCCTGTCTCTCTCTTCCTATCTCTGTATACAACGGGGCGAAGGCTACAGGTCCAAGCAGGATGAAGCTGTCACAAATAACCAATAGAGGCTATGGTGTAAAATGTTTGGAGGACGGGGGAAGGGAAGGAAAGATCCAGTGATAGCATGCCAGGCAGTGGTGGGCAGACAAAGACCTTTTTGAGGTTGTATTCTGGAAGCAAAGAATGAGGGGTCACTTACACTATCCAGCAGAAGACTGTAGCTCCCACATCACATCCTAAATGAGGTATGAAGGTTTCCTAAGGCATTTCACTTTGCTTCAGCAATAGATCTTGATTTAGGGAGTTTTCCATCGGTGACTACCGTTTCAGTTCTCCCATGGTCTTTGTTACTGTGGCCTCGTCATGAATTCAGAAGGGTGCAATCTCTTCCCTTTCAAGGACTCACATTAGAGCCCTCAGATAGGTAGTCCTTTGTACTGTTGGGATCTGGGTCATAGCAAGCAAAAATGTGTTTAGAAAAGGGTGTTTAGAAAAGCAGGATCATCATAAGTTCAGGAAAGTCAAAGCAGGCAGGATCACTAAGAACCAGTTTTCTCTGGGCTTTTTAAGGGAATCATACAGTCCATACAAAACAATTATCCAATAATTGCACGTCTGTATTTTTGTATGCAATTACTGTGATCATGTCTATGCAGATCAGGTGACTATATGCATAAGTGGCTATTAAGGTACATTTGCATATGCAATCCTGGATTTTTGCTCAGAAATGCAGTAAACTGTGCTCACAAACACAGGGCTGCAACTGCATGCACATTTTTGTGCATGGATATCTTTAAAAAAGTCCTCAAACAGAAGTGAAAACAGAGGGTACTAGGAACCAGAAAATGGAACAGCACACAGCAAGTCAGACCTATCCTTCACCAAATACAACCATCCCGTCAACACCACCAAGATGGTGAAGTGCTTGGATGAGATCAGCTTATGGATGAAGCACAGCTGAACTGAAGCAAGACAGAGGTGATGCTGGTAGGCAGAGTTTGCAGCCACAGTGAAGTCCCCTTTGATTGAAGGTACACACCCACAACTGGTCAATTCAGTCCATAATTTAGGAGTGCTCCTGGATTCCTCACTGATGTTAAGCTTTTACATAGCTGTATCTGTGATTAATGCTTTTTCACCATCTTTGGCTGGCTAGGAGATTCCATCCCATCTTGGTGAACAATGACCCGGCCTCAAGTTATTCACAACTTTATCACCTCTTGGCTGGGCTACAGCAATACAGTATGCCTGGGCATGAAGCCTTAGGAAATTCCAGCTGGTACAGAACACTACGGTGTAGCTGCTCAGCAGCACTAGCTATTATGAGCATATCAGACCTCTGTCCTCTGCTCTCTGCACTGTATTCCCAAAGAATATTGAATCAAGTTTCAGGTCTCAGTCCTTATCTTCAAGGCACTCCTTGTCCTGTGCACAGGATATCTAAAAGACAGCTCTGGAATGATGACCGTGGTCAACAACTTCACTCCTCTGGCACAGTGGAACTCTCTACAATGAGTGTAAAGCCCAAAGCTTTCTTGGGAGCCAGCCCAAGGCCAGGAAATGAACTCTCCAGGGTCATCACAAGCTTTCTGCTCTAAGTGAAAAGCACTTCTTTGACCTTGCCTTCTCTAACATAGCCATATAGAATGCACACATCCACAATTCCAAAACAGAACACTCCATTACACATACTTCTCCCCATAGGGAGAGGATGAGAAAACAAATGACAGATGTTTGTCACTGCAGGAAGGTACTCACATACAACAGTGCAGGGGGCAGTGTAAGAACCTAATAGTATGGAACAGAACAGACAGAAACAAGATCTATGAAAGTACCGTTGTGCTACTGGGTCTTTTGTTTGTTTATTTTTAATTTTTGTTTTGTTCTCTCCATTTCCTCAACCTATTTTATCTCTCAGATTAAAGAAATTCATGAATTTTACTTCAATGTCCCTGTTTACCCAGAAAAATACACATGTTGTCATTCAGAAGCCTCTTTTTTTAATTTCTCTCTTTATACACACAAAAGACATTGAGTGCCTTGCTATTTTTTTTATTATGTTCATGTAGGAGTTTTCCCCATTCAGATGGTGTTTCATGGGTCAGCTTTACTGGAAGCTCTCATATGTAGATAAACTCAAAGAGTTTAATGCCAGCAGGGACTATTCGTACATCTAGTGTGACCCTGAAGTATGTCTACACTGCATTGTAAACATGGGTCTGTGGGACCCACACTTGTGGTCTTGGTGTTTCCAAGCCCATGCTTGAGTGTCCATACTGCATTGTAAATCTGGGTTTACAATTGCTGGACCTGGTTTCAGAGCCGTGCTAATGCACTCATACTACACTACACAGACCTTTTGACTCGGGTGTGTGGCTTCACCTGCATCCACACTGCAAAATGACAGGGCATAGTACTCAAGTACCAGAGACCCATGTTTATACGCTCGGGGTAGAGCATGGAGCCTGCCTCAGTCTCAGGCCAGCAATGTGTAGGAGGGGCTAAAGGTCAGGGCCTAGATGGGTGGAGTGAAGGAGAGGGGATGTGTCAACTAGTTCAGGCTGGGCTGGGCTGTGTCTCCTCAGAGAGTTAACCCAGCAGGGAAGCAGCACCTCCAGCTCCCGGATCCAATTTCACCAACTGCCCAGAGACACAAATATACTCCTAGGGACGGTAAATAGGAACTGCCCATACAGTGTGTGTGCCCATCTGCTTTGTCCTGCCTGATTGTGTCTGTAATTGTATGGGATGCTAAACAGTATTATTCTGTTCAGCCACTAGGTGGCACTGTGTGTAACATACCTTATTTAAGCTAACCTCAGCCAGACCTGGCAGAACATTACCGTATCTTACAGTGAACTCATCGGGGGTGGGCTCATGGGGGTGGCCAGTCCATATCTGGTACAGAAGCCTGACCTGCTAGTAGCAGCTCTGCAACCCACCATGTACAAGGTGTACATAACATGGTGTCAGAGGACAACAGCAATAGAAAGAAAACAGCAACCAATATTACAAACTGATGGACCAAAGCAACAAAGATTACATGACAGGAAAAAAAAGAAGCGACACAGGTTGCAGGATCTCATCAACATGCCACTCTTCAATGCCCCAGTGAACTTCAGCTTTGACAAAAACTTCGCAATGGACAAACTGGAAGCAGTATTTTGCAAGATTTCAAATTGCTTCAAAACTCCCTGAGGAAACTGAAGATATATAAGCTCTTTAATTTATGATATGGGGAAGTAGGCAGAGCATATCTTTAAAATCCTTTGACTTTACTGAAATCAGTCACTAAAATGAAAATGAAAGGGTTCTGGCTATGTCTGATGCATACTTTATACCTCAGAATTGTGGTTTATGAAAAGAGCATGTTTTCACCAGAGGATTCAAGACCAGGGGAAAATGCTGAATGTTTTATAAGAGATCTGCTTGCATTGGCTGAAAACTGTGATTTTGGAACTGCAAAACATGAAAATATCAGAGACAGGCTCGTTATTGGATTAAGAGATACAATCTTTCACAGCAGCTACAATTAAAAACACACTTAACACTAAACCCAGCTATTCAAACAGTAATGCACTGTGAGCTGATGAGACAGCAAAACCAAAAGCAACTTGCCAGACTTGAAAACCAAAAAAATAGCTTAGATGCTGTTAACAGACACAGCATGAGTGCTGCAAGTAATTACCATAAAACCACTGAGACAAGGATAACTAACTCCCAGGCTAAGAGGAACAAATTCCAGGCAAACACCAAATCCTTGCAGCCTAAATGCACAAAATGTGGAAAAATTCTTCTCCCAAGAGATGATGCATGTCCAGCCAAAGGTGCAAGATGTAATAAATACACAAAATGTGGACATTTTGCCACACCAAAGCAGACTCCTATTACAGACAATCAAGAGCTATTGTTTCTGGGTTCATCACATGTGATGATACAGAACTGGCTTGGATATGAAACTGAATATTCATGAAGATACTATTTAGTTTAAAATTGACTCAGAAGCAGATGTCACAGTCATCTCAGACAGGACTTACAATAAGCTTCCAACCCTCCCAGAGCTGAACTCACCTGACACACCCCTGACTAGCTCTGTAGGTATTCTAAACTGCAAGGGACAGTTCACCACAGAAACAACTTATAAAGACTAAATCTTTGCAATAAAGGTGTATTCAATAAAAGGATCACCTATCAACAGCCTTTCAGTTGCAGTGTGGCAGCCATGATGGGCATAGGGAGAAAGGAGGAAAAACTCAATGGAACATTTGGTGTTATTGGACTTTTGGAAGGTGATCCAATACAAATAACCTTTAGAAGAGACTAGGTGAAGCTTTATTCAAATTCAGAAGACATAATTATCTGACAGTAGTGGACTATTTTTCCAAGTATAATGTACTTGAAAGACATGACATATCACAGATTTACAGAGAAACTCAAGTGCACTTTTACTCATTTTGGTGTTTCAGAACAACTAGTTATAGAGCAGCAGTTCTTAAACTTCATTGCATTGTGACCCCCTTCTGACAACAAAAATTACTACACGACCCCAGGAGGAGACCGAGAAGACCAAGCCCACTCGACGCACGCCAACCAGGAGGGGGCAAAGCTGAAGCTCAAGAGCTTCTGCCCTGGGCAGGGGCATGTAACCTTAGCCCTGGGTGGTGGAGCTTGGGCTTGGGCTTCAGCCCTGGGTGGTGGGGTTTGGGCTTCAGACTTGCTGGGGCCCAGGGCCAACACAAGCCTTGGCGACCTCACTAAAATGGGGTTACTGACCCACAGTTTGAGAACCCCTGTTATAGAGCATGGACCACAATTCACTGCAGCAGAATTTAAGTCATTCTGAATAAAATATGATTTTGATCGTATTACTAGCCACCCATATTACGCACAAGCAAATGAAAAGGTTGAGAGAGCTGTACAGATAACCAAGAAAATCCTACAGCAGGAGATCTGTCCTGGCTCTTCTGAGTTATAGATCAACACCAATAGCAGCTACTGGATATAGTCCAGCACAGCTCCTGATGGAAAGTCAATTCAGAACTACAGTTCCAACTTGGAAAATAACTTATCTCTGTAGTGGCCAAACATGAAGAAAGTAGCCAAATCTGATAAAAAGACAAAAAAAGCTTATAAATACTTTTACAACAGACCACACTCAGTTAAAGAGTGACCGTGAACTGTGTTCATGCCAGACTGGATGGAGAAAAAGAATGGACAACTCTAGCTGTCATAAAGAAAAAGAATTCAGCACCCAGATCATATGTGATCAAGATCAACAGAGGAGAGCTCAACAGAAACCGTTGACATCTACAGTTTGTTCCTCAGAACGAACAATCAACAGAGCAAACTCTTCAGATGGCAGATGCAGAACAAGAGGACGATGACCCAAGGATTTCAATCTGACCACAGCCCCGTGTTGCAACTAATGGACAGCCAGGTGACCAAGTTATTACACTTTCATGTCATGTAATTAGAAAACGGATACAACTCAGAGACACTTAACAGACTGATCCATATTAAACGTCAATGATAACACAATCATGTACATTTTGTATATAAGCCTGACCTGCTAATAGCAGTCCTGCAACCTACTGTATATGAGGTGTATCTGCCTATCCCAGAACCTCTGTCTGCCTGATTTACCCACTCTTGTGCCCCAGCCTTGCTGAGCCAAGGGCAAATGCCATTTGAACCATATAATGTCAACACCAGGAGGTGAGAGTACCTTAAAAACAATGAAGCTGGCAAAAAGACTTCTCTGCTGGGTCAGCTATCTTGTGACTTGTGGGATCCTCCAGACCAGCTATGCTCAGTCAGGTGGGTTGCAATTCCAATCTCTCTCCAAATCAGAGGCAGCTGTGAAACCTGCTGCCTGGTGGATTTTATGCATTGATACATTTTATTTTTGTATTGCACATTTGAGGAGGAGGCTGAATCAATCCTGGGATTTGTTTTTTTTTTACAGTGTCATGTTTTGATTTGTCTTCCTCCTTTTTGTTTTAATTCTGTGTCATTGTATTTCCCCATTATTTTTACAGGGAGAGTTCAGCTCTGGTCATTCCTGTTGTGGTAAAAATATTAATCAGTGGTTACTTTTTTTCCTGTAGGGAAGAAACTGAGCGATTAGCCCTCTGACATCTAAAGAGGACAGGGGCTGAGGGTTGCTCTGTATTGCTCATTATTTTTATTCCTATATATTTCTTCCTTTGAGCTGGCAGGTTGGATATGGGTAGTGAGAACTTTCTTTTCACACCTACATGTGAGGATACTTAAGGAATTTATAACTGGGCTCTTTGTAGATAAGCTTACAGCAGAGGCCAGCTCAGTTGTGGATGCTAACAGGACTTGCTCTGAATACCGATCTGTTGTAATAGATGACACTTTTTCCTTCTGTATTAGCAGCACACACTTGAGTAGTGCCTGCTTTAGAGCTGAGCAGTGAAAACAGCTTGCGACAAATGTCACCCACATTCACATACATGTTCCTTGCTCTTGGTTCCCAAAAGAGGTCATGTAGCTGAACTGCCTTTGGCCATGATCTCGCAAACTTCTCTCTTTACATATGGGCTGTGTACGTAGCTCCCATCAGGCTCGTGTCTCTTAATCGGAGGTGAAGGGGAGCACTAGGCTGCTTAGCTCTCAGCAGGGCCGGCTCTGGCTTTTTTGCCGCCCCAAGCAAAAAAAAAAAAAAAAAAAACTGTGGGGCGGCTGGAGCAGCAGAGTTAAAAAACCCATGCAGGGTGGCGGGAGCGTGGGTGCAGGGGGACTCCCGGCGCTGCAGATGTGCTCCGGGCAGTGTGGGGGAAGGGGAGGGAGTGGGGGAAGAGAGAGAAGGGGGGCAGCCAGGGCTTCCTTCAGCTGGGGCGCTCGCCACGCGGCCCCTCCCGCCGTGCTGCCTGCCGGGAGGGCTCCACGCCACTCCGGTCGGCGGGCAGGGAAGAATGCAGGCTGCCCTACCGGGCTTGCTACACACCTGGCACCAGCTGGGGCAGACAGAGCACGCAGCCCGCTCCCAGCAGGGCGCTCCCATCCTCCGCGCCACCAGAGTGGCGAACCAAAAAGAAAAAAAAAAGGATTTGAGGGAATGCCATCCCTTAGAATCTGCCACCCCAAACACGAGCTTGCTTGTCTGGTGCCTGGGGCCGACCCTGGCTCTCAGGTGCCAGGATGTATGCAGCGAGAGCACCTGATGGCTGGGATTTGCTCTGGAGGGTAACCAGAGAACTTGCACTCAAAGCTGCAGTCACTTGAGTTCTCCTTGTGGCTGAAATGTGAAGGGGACTCAGGCAGATTGCAGTAGACAGTGCTCTGCTGAGCTGATATGGGAAAACACTGCTAGGGATGCTACTTGCACAGCCTCCTAAGCTACCAGTCAGTGACGAACCCCAAGAGTCTCCTAGCCGGGAAAGGACCACGATCAACACACTGCTTAACATTACTGGAACAGCATTCCAGTGCCACTACACCACTGGTGTGGACCCAAGTCACAGCGGGACTCAGGCTCTGACCCACTCCCCTACCAATGTCCTAGGATCTGGGTCCTGCATGCTTGCTGACAAGTCAGACTGGGCTCAAGCCTGAGTAAGAGCCTGAACTTAATTTGCAGTGTAGACATACCCTTGTATATCACAGGCCATTACATTTCATCCAATTACCACTATATTGAGATAGGCTGTGGTTAATGCTGCGGTATGTATAATCTCTTTTTTAAAATTCAGCGGATAGTGGTGTTGGAGGACAACTAAACACAACTAAATATCAAGGCCCTAAAATGGAGAAACCCCTGAAAATGCATTCACAGGAAAATTTCTAATGAAGTTTTTTTGGTAATGATTCACAAATACAACTGGACTTTGAATGAAAAAAACATGTTTAATGAAGATATGAAATGCTGACATTAAAGAAGGATGTTTTTCATAACTGTCCCTCCTCTAACACAAAATAACATATATTGACTTATGACACTGAAATATAAAATGAAGAATTGTTAATGGTAAGATTCAGAGCTTTGATAGCTATATTTTTAGTGCTTGGTAATTAGTGAATGAGTACAGATGAGATAATACTAAGTCTCTGCCAGCATAAGGGTGAGTGTGCCATTTTTTTTTCTTTTACATAGAATTGCTAATCTGCTTAAAATGTTATTGGGGACAGAACCAAGGTAACATGTTGTGTTAGAAGATGTAAGTAAAAGATATACAAACATGTAATGATAAATAAAAACCCTTTTTATCTGGGAAGATCCAGGGCAGGGTGACACAAATACAACATGATCCAGAAACTGCAAACTCAGCAGAAAAAATCCAGAAATTGGAGAACTGAAGCTTGCACATGTGTAACATATGGGTTACCTAAAATCCAAAGGGCTGATGTGCTAAAAGCGAATTGGATGAAGATGAAGTAATCTGCAATGCAGAAATGTATAAAAGACCTAAGTGAACACAGGCCCAAAGTGGAGAAACACTGGACCAGAAACTGAAGAATGGGACTGAAGGACCGGAGCAAGGCATCAGAGAAGGTGACAACTATCATGGAAGGTGGAAGAACTTCTCGGTGCCCCAGAATGTGGTAACTTGGACCCATTTACCAATTCTGTCTTGTCTGTTATTTCTCTGGCATAAATGTATATCCAGACACTTTAAGTGACAATAATTCTGTATGGAATTGTATAAATAAAGGCAAAAATTGATTAAGCCTAAACTGGATGGATTTGTGATTCAGTTTCCCAACTTTTATCCTCAAAAGTGGCACTGCACAGGCCAAAGAATCAGTAATTTTGTGGGTTCACTGTGAGATCGTGGGAGGAAACAGGCTGGCCATTAAAATGGGTTTTTCACTCTGCCAGGGTAGGCCCTGAGCTAAATCTAGAGATTATGAGCAGAACATGACAAAAATATCTTTATTGTTATTACATATTTACAGTATGATAACACTCAGAGGCCCTAATTGGTATTGGGACATTATTATGCCATGCACTGTACAAACTCAGAAGGAGACATGGTCCTTTCCTTTTCAGGATTCCAAGCTTCAATCCAATGCTGAAGATTAAACCTAAACTGTGCCCACTGGTATGAGGTGAGCTTAAAGTCACCCAGGATAGTGTCATGATTGTCATGAAGGCCATGAGATCCCTAGATTAACCATCAGAATGTACCTTACAGTTGTCTCAAACAATAACTCTTGATTACTTCAGTTTCAAACAGACAAAAATCTGGGGAGGAATCTAAGAGAGTAGCTAGTTCCTATTGCATTTTTATTCAGATGCCAAAGAGAGACTCAAATGAATTCATCTTCTGGAGACGAATCAAGATCAAGCCAGCTGTAGAAAGCCAAGCTAACTCCTTCAACACACTCTAACCCCCTCATCGGCTCATGCTGAACTGAGTAACTATTTGGATAAAAGCCAGCCAAAATGGAACCAGCAGCATTGTCTCAGTAGGGAAGATCAAGCCAGTGGAATAACTCATATTTAAAGTTAAGCATATACTTAAGTGCTTTACTAGATCCAGGCTAGAGTGCTCAACACCTCATAGAACCAAGCCCTTAGTGAATTGTATTTTCCCAGCTATATTGCAGCTCAGGAATGAAAGTATCCTGGGCTAACAAGCATTTCACTCTCTGGTTGCCAAGGTCTAGGATATGGTTATAAATTGAAAACACACTCCATAAATAAAATCCTAAAGCATTAGACAGATAAAAGCTGATTCTTGTTAGCAGATCTAGTAAAATGTGACATCATTTCTTTACCCTGAACTATATTCCCCCATCATCCTCTTGCATTCACACTACTCTATTCCTACTGAGGTAACTTTTCACACTGAAAAGTAGTGACATGAATATTAGAGGTCACTCCACTTTTCATCAGATTCCTCCCAGTGATGTTTCCAGACTTTCATTGGTAGCTACCATCACAGAAGGCAGTAAAAGGGACTTACAATCCACCAAGGAGCATACTTCATCCATAAAAATACTTGGTAATCCAGTCTTGTCAGTTCATTATCCTAAGTTACCCGTGTTACTAGTCAGTCACAAATTCACACGTGAGAGTCTGCAGGTGCATTGGGATTATGTCTCAGTACTATTGGAAGTTTGAGACTGGTTTTCAGTGCAGCGCTCGTGCTTTGGCCATTCATTTAGAATAGAAATTTTTGATGATTAGTGATGTTTAAAAGGTTAATAGAAAATGACTTTTCTCAAAAAAGCAAGCAAACAAAAAACTCTAGCCAAAAGTTGATGAATGGGATATGACGATAAAAGGTACAGCTGCAGAGCAGATTTCCTGTACTTTGCAGTGGCCTGTTTATCTCATGAGTAGGATACAGAGATTGAGTCATTTTTTCAGTTGTTAGAAGTAATTTTTTTTTTAAATCCTTCTCTGCTCACCCATCAATCCAAGGATACAGTAGTTGACAATATTTGAATGCACTTGCAGCTAGTACAGAGTTTAGAACTCATGGTTTTCTCTTTGAGCTGCTTACTGCAGCTACTCATTCTTCATTGTACTATAATTTAAAGGGATACGATCAACTTTATTTTTTGATACTGACATTTAAAATAAATAAATTTTCTGATAAGGTGCCTCAAATTGTTGTCCTGATTTTTTAAAAATATTGTTAATATGGGTTTTCTGGTTCCCTGCTGATATTTATAAGGATTTTCTCAGCAAAGGAGAAAGTAACTGACACTGAAGTTTATAGATATACAGGCTTAAATATATTGAAATTGGCTCAGATCTTCCCCATGAGCTCACTGTGGGATCAGGACCACCAATTGTACACAATAGGCTATCGACGCACAGAGTAATCAAGCTAAAAAATTCGAGAAATATAATATTTTTTCTCACTTCTTTCAGTTATAGCAATCTCAGGCGTTACTTAGAGTAGGTACAAAAATTTCAGGCAGAAATATGATTTTCAAGTTCATAGTATCCCTTAAATTCTGTGGTCTAGTAGGCTGTAACAGGAGTGGCCTAGAGGTACAGTAAAAGCAGCATCAGATAAACCATGTCAGATTTTAGAAAACCTCATAAACTTTATATACTTTGGATTTGGGATATAAAATGCACCTGAAAGCTGACAATACTCTTCTGTTTATGTTTAGTGATTCAGCTGATTTTGTGATGCACCTACTAAGCAGGGGACAACAACTCTCATTACCTCCCACTTCACTGCACTTCTTTTTTTCCCTAGCCAGGTAAGGGGAAGGGTCCTGAACCAGGAAGTGGCCGGGTTCTGTTGGAAAGCAGCAGCCACATGGCAAGCCAGGAGCTGCAGCAAAGTCAGGCAGAGAGGAACCCCCAGGAACTGTATGCAGAGCCACATGGGGAACAGGCTATGACTGCCAGACAAAACACCTGGGTGTAGGGAATTATCAGGGAGCAGCAGCAGCTGGGCAGGGAGCCTGTGCAGAGGGACTCCAATGAGAGACACTAACAGATCCTGGCCTAAAGAGCCCTGATTCAGTCAGCTTGTCCCAGGACACAAACATTTACCACTTCTGCTCACTTTGAATTGTGACTGTTTAAGGGTATTTGCAACCTGGCCCTTTCTTGCCAACCCTAATAAAATACCCTTTCTCTTAGCCATGTGTCTTAGTGATTACTGGGACCCACCAGGGCTAGCACCTTCAAGATTTAGCTGCTAAAGCACCTCCAGCACTTGTCTCCAAGTCGTAGTACACCTGGTAGTACACATAGGCATCTCTGGGGTTTGGTCTGCTCCAGCACTGAGCAACCTCAATAATTACAGTTTGTTTGAAACTTGTTAGGAAAAGATGGGCTCAATCTTGGCAACTCTAGCAGGGGCCCTTGCTAACGTAAACACCCTAGTTGCATGAGTAACAGCTGCTCTCTTCAGTAGTGAGTCCAGGTCAAAAGTGGCATATTGGCATTTTCCTGCATGTGTTAAAGATCTCCCTATAGATTATGATTATGTTGGAGGACTTTTTATTAATAGACAGCTTACTGACCACCTCGGTTATAAGGAGACCAATATATCCTAGAAAATATTCTGTAGGTAAAAATCCTCCATTGGCAGGTGGATGATCTAGGTGACCTAAAAGAAAAGGCCTTTAACAGCTCTAATTTCTGTGGTTCTCCCCTTGGCAGTAAGAGCTGTGTGCAGAGAAAGAGCCATCCCCAAATATTGCAAATTTCCTAAATTATGTTAATATAACTCAAGGCACAGCCTGGTCTCAGTGACCAGGATGTGGGCAGTCAGGTCTAGTACTTAGAGCAGGCATCAGAGGCTAGAGGCCACAGCCAGGTTACTCAGAGTGAGGCAAGGCAGGAGCAGGGCTAGGAACAAGCAGGCACTATCACAGCCATGGACAAAAGCTCTGAATAGCCACTGAAGTAGCGCTAGTGCTGCTACTGCTGCTGCTTCTGGGCTTAAGAGCTGGTCTGCTGACTCCTCCAACCGATCTGGTGGTGTAGCCAATAAGGCAGCCAACTACAGGCCAGCTGCACTCATGAGGTTGCCTGGAGAATGGGTCTGCTTCCTGACACCTGGCTATTCACAGTCTCGATATTTTGAGCTACATTCAGCCCTCATGAAAGCAGATGCATTTCTGTGGAAACCTATTATTATTTGTCTTTGGATAGCACCTAGATGTCCTAAGTAGAGATCAGGGCCCTACTGCGCTAGACACTGTACACACACATAATGAAAAGACAGTTCCTGCTCCATGATCTAATTCACTGTTGTTGCACCAGCTGCATTTGGCTATTGGTCTCTAGTTTCATGTGTTTGGTTTTTTATTTAAATAAAATTTGATTTTGTTTTTAGTTGTATATGTTTGGATTTTTCTATAACTGTATTAGTGTTCAGAGTCTGGATTATGCACATCATCTAAATTAATTTTTTTTTTTAAATTGTGTTGATAAAGTCACATAATGCACATAGCCTTAGAGGAGATGGTGTGAAAATACAGATATGGCCCATTTCAAACAAACAGATGAAAGTTGAGGCAGTAGATATTTAGTAGCTCAGTCCGTCTGCCACCAGCCATCTATAATCAGGAGAATGTCTGGTTTTTGTCAGTTAGTAAAAGGAAGCACAGCAGGATTTAGGAGCTGTTGAAGTACCAAAAAGAAAGGACACACCACACACCATTCATGTCAGATCTGTTATTTGATCCAGGTTCCCTTATCCTTTGCATCTGGTAAATGAATACTTCTTACTGTTTAGTATCAGATAGTACCTAGTTTACTGAAGCAGATCAATATGCCTACTGGGGAACTACTCAACTATAATAACTTTAGGATGCAAGAAAACACCTTAAAAGTACAGTCCTACTATAGTCTTTTAAATATTATATAGAAGTAAAATGGGAAGCAGATATATATGAAAATAATATACTGCACCTCTATTGTAGTGACATCCATCTGTGTATCTCATAGCACTTCACAAGCATTCATGAATTAGTATTGGGGTACCCATGTTAGTCTGTATCCACAAAAACAACGAGGAGTCCGGTGGCACCTTAAAGACTAACAGATTTATTTGGGCATAAGCTTTCGTGGGTAAAAAACCACTTCTTCAGATGCAGGGAATGAAAATTACAGATGCAGGAATTATATACTGGCACATGAAGAGAAGGGAGTTACCTCACAAGTGGAGAACCAGTGTTGATAGGGCCAATTTGATCAGGGTGGATGTAGTCCACTACCAATAAGTGATGAGAAAGTGTCAATTCCAGGGGAGGCAAAGCTGCTTTTGTAGTGAGCCACTCCCAGTCCCTATTCAAGCCCAAATTAATGGTGTTAAATTTGAAAATGAATTTTAGTTCTGCAGTTTCTCTTTGAAGTCTGTTTCTGAAGGTTTTTTTGTTGCAGGATGGCTACTTTTAAATCTGTTATAGAATGTCCAGGGAGACTGAAGTATTCTCCTACTGGCTTTTGTATGTTACCATTCCTGATATCCAATTTGTGTCCATTTATTCTTTTAGATAGAGACTGTCCGGTTTGGCCAATGTATATGGCAGAGGGGCTCTGCTGACACATGATGGCATATATCACATTAGTAGATGTGCAGGTGAATGAACCCCTGATGGTGTGGCGGATGTGGTTGGGTCCTCTGATGATGTCGCTAGAGTAGATATGGGGACAGAGTAGGCAACGAGGTTTGCTACAGGAATTGGTTCCTGGGTTAGTGTTTCTGTGGTGTGGTGTGTAGTTGCTGGTGAGTATTTGCTTCAGGTTAGGGAGCTGTCTGTAAGCAAGGACTGGCCTGCCTCCCAAGGTCTGTGAGAGTGAGGGATCATCTTCCAGGATAGGTTGTAAATCGTTGATGATGTGCTGGAGAGGTTTTAGTTGGGGGCCGTATGTGATGGCCACTGGTGTTCTGTTATTTTCCTTGTTAGGCCTGTCCTGTAGTAGGTAACTTCTGGGTACCTGTCTCACTCTGTCAATCTGTTTCCTCACTTCCCCAGGTGGGTATTGTAGTTTTAAGAATGCTTGATAAAGATCTTATAGGTGTTTTTCTCTGTCTGAGGGATTGGAGCAAATTCGGTTGTATCTTAGGGCTTGGCTGTAGACAATGGATCGTGCGATGTGTCCTGGATGCAAGCTGGAGGCATGTAAGTAAGTATAGCAGTCAGTAGGTTTCCGGAATTAGGACACACACAACACCTCTGAAGTAAGTATTATCTCTACTTTGAAGACAAGGCATTCGAGTCACAGATAAAGTGACTAAGTCACAGGGTGTAGCAGTATCAGAGCTAGTGCTGTGACTTCTATACTGTACCATTTGGCCTTAAAGTTTGTGTGAGGGCAATGATATTTGTATTGCATTCCATTCATTGCAACAGTTCTATACACTTGTTATCAGTGTCTCCTCAAATCCAAGAAGAGTTCCTTTTGGTTGTTTACTGTGTGTAAAATGGTCTTAGACCTCTTGCTAGGAGGAGTAGCTAATGTACTTGCTGACCCACTTCCTGGTCTACAGCAGGAAGATGGAGGCAGGACTAGGAAAAAAGATACATAACATTCAATTTGAGGAGGAGGAGGCAGCTCAGTGATAATGAGTTAACTGGACCTGGATTGGAATTGAAGTGATGTGCATTTATATTTAGATTATACGCTTTTTGGGGCAGGAACCATCTTTTTGTTCTGTGATTGTACAGCACCTAGCACAATGGGATCCTGGTCTGTGACTGTGGTGCCCAGGCACTATTGTAATACAAACAATTAATAATAATGTGCCCACTATTTTCCACACCATGGCTTTTTAGGCTGTACAGTGCTAGGCAATATTTGGTTATCTTCCTGCTATGGGAGTACGCAGGCCGGAGCTCTTCCACATCTCACAGGATTGTGTTGGAAATAAGATTTGCTAGGCAGTTAGACAAATTAATTACCAGATTCAGCCTCAGTATTGTGTTCATGCTGCTTATCCACATATGTCACAGTAGTCCTTTACATCTTTTTTCTTGTTTTAATAAAGTGCCATTAAGTGGCAACAGATAAATAGTTGACTATATTCCATTAATTTGGTTGTCCTTTCTCACTCATCCTCATGCAAAACCCAAACCACTCCTGTAATCTGAAAAGTGTCTAGGCTGATATACACAATATTACCCTGTCCTGGAAGGAAGGTTTGGACTAGAGTCAGTAGGCATCATGAAGAATTACCTCCTCTATAAATAACTCTGATCCAGGTTCCTGCACATCTACCTCAGCCTCACATATAGCAGATGGTGGTACACACTTCAAATTGTTTACATGATCTTTCAATATAATGCAGCCATTTTTGCAATTGCATTGAATTTCTTTTGGTAGGAGCTACATAGTGGTTGTAGTTTAAAGTTTAAGGACTCATCCAAATACAGTAACTCCTCAGTTAACGTTGTAGTTATGTTCCTGAAAAATGCGACTTTAAGTGAAATGATGTTAAGCGAATCCATTTTCCCCATAAGAATTAATGTAAATGAGGGGGTTAGGTTCCAGGGAAATTTTTTTCACCAGACAAAAGACTATATTATACACACACACACACACACACACACACACACACAAAAAGTATACGTTTTAAATAAATAATTTAATACTGGTACACAGTGATGATGATTGTGAAGCTTGGTTGAGGTGGAGGAGTCAGAGGGTGGGATATTTCCCTTACTGCTAAATGATGAACTAGCAATTGGCTGAGCCCTCAAGGGTTAACTCTCTCTCTTCACAAGGCAGCAAGAATGGAGGGAGATGTGCGCATTTCCCTTAAGTGCACTGCCCTGTTAATTAGATCAGCTTGCTGAGATGCAGCTGCTGCAAGCTCCGTGAGTCCTGGTCTGTCCCCCCGCTCTATGGAAGATGGGGTAAGCGGGGTGCAGGAGCAGGGGGAGGGGGACACCCTGACAGCTCCCCTCTTCCTTCCCTCCCTCCCTGCACAGCAAGCAGGAGTCTCGGGGAGCAGCTCCAAGGCAGAGGGCAGGAGCAGCACATGGCAGTGGGGGGAGGGACAGATGAACTGCAGGCAGCTGCTGCACAGGGAACTTAGGGGAGCGGGGAGTTGATGGGGGCTGCCGGTCCACCCTGGTTCCAAGCCCCCACGAGCTAGCTGCAACAGGCTGCTCTTCCTGCAAGCAGTAGACAAAGCAGGCTGCTGCCAAAGGACGTTAGAAGGGAGCATTACACAACTTTAAATGAGCATGTTCCCTAATTGATCAACAATGTAACAATGAAACAACGTTAACCGGGACAATTTTAAGTATTGTTCATGAGGGAATATTTTTTTATATACAAAATTCTTCTACATGACCAGAAGGGTGCATTGTCTGCACAAAATTAATTACTGAGAAATCTGAGAATATGAAAAAAAAAACATGTACCAATGTCTGGGTGGATGTTAGCAAAATATGTATTTCAGTGTTGAAATACTGGCACAAGAAAGCCTTCTTTTGACAGAGTATTGTAACAGTGCACACCCTCATGTGGAAAGCATTCTTTACACCCTATTCATCAAATGGAAACGCCTCCACTGACGCACTAGAGTTGCAAACAGAAAAAAGTTTAAGAGCCTCACACAAGAAAACGGACCCTACAAGTATATGGTACTGCTGAGATTCCTGTTGATCTCATGTTGGCAACCAGTTGATTTCTTCACCATCTGGTGCTACTACTCTTGATCAGGTTAATGGTGACTGGATCCTGACATACTAAAGGGAGAAGGCCACTTCCAGTCTGCTCCTGGGGTGCAGGTCAAGAAGAATGCAAAATACTATCAGTTGTTCTATATCAATAGAATTTGGAATGGGCATCCTGCCTAAAAACCCACTGATTCCAAACAGTGTCCTGCAATCAAGGCTATTGTAAGTTGAATTTGAGGAGCTCAAATATAAGTGAATGAGTTGGCATCCCAGATGTTCTGCTAAAACTGGCATGCTATCATCACGCTGGTACTGTCGTGAGAGTGTGCATTGGTTCATGGCTTCCCCCCCATTTTTACACAATCCTGGAAGTGCAGCAGGGGTGCATTCTTGCTCCAGCATTATTCTGCCAGGTTATTGACTGGATATTAGGATTTGTCACTCCACACGTCGGAATCAAGTTTTGTCAAGGAGTATTTACTGATCAAGACTTCACTGACGATGCTGCCCTACTTGTGAAGACGTCAGAGAATTTTAGCCCTACCCTCCAAGGTTTCCAAGATGCTGCTGGCACTACGTGGTTGAATGTCTCATGGCAGAAGATCAAAGTCCAGAATCTCAGAGTTGGGCCACCAGACCCCCTGGTGCAAAAGGGGTCAAGTATGATGGAAAGCATTAATGAGTTAATCTACCTAAGTTGTAAGCAGAGTTCAAATGGTCATAGCCACCTGGATGTTCCTCAAGGAATAGGTCTCAACACCTCCTACATGAAGTCCATGTCTTGCTTACAGATGTAAAAACATTTTTGTGCTGAGACAAAGTTCAGGATCTGTCAGGCTACCTGTATTGCTATATGGGTCAGAAACCTGGACTTTCTTATAGCAGGACTTGGAGCAGCTACAGGTATTCCATATGCACTGTCAGCAACAAATCTTGAGCATAAAGTGCAAAATGTCACAATGTCACAGAGTTTTGGCCTTCCTGTAGTTGCTCACATTCAAAAGCAGCATTCATGGTCTTCAGTCGTGTCACCAGGATGGACAAAAATGCCCCAGTACATCATGCTCTCAAATTCTTCATTGATGTGTGAAGGATACATGCCCAGGTCTACATGGCCAGATCTACCAGGCCGACCCAGAGATTTCTGGATTCATAGGATTGAAACAGTTCTGGGAATTTTGCTACACAGTGCTTGGTTTATCTCCATCAACTGCGGCCACTATGTCTGGCCCAATGGTCCTCAGTAGACTGTGAATGTTTGATGATGATGATAATAAAATGTAGGTGAAGATTCTTCTGCAGTGAAGTCAAGGTGCTGCAATGCAACATTTTACAAAAATGAAAACAGCATACATTCATCGTGGTTTCAAGGAAACAGAAAGGGAGACAGAAAACATGCACATTTCACATGGAAAGCAGGTAGTTTCATCAATAAGAAATGAGAATGTACATAAGATGTCATGTTTGATGGATAATTTACTCATGAATGCCCACAAGATTCATTAGCTGGATAGCTAATGTGTTGCTGTGTAGCTGAAACTTGTATCATGTAATTATACTTGCCGAAAGACTTTGTGGAGCTTAACGCACAATAGATACAGTTGTTTCATGGGCAAATTAATTGGGAGCTGATGCCCTTTTAATTCTTATTAGTGCTTTTTTTTGTATGTGACATATTTTAGAGACAACTGATATCCAACACACAGCTGCTTTCAATTGCCTTAACAATTGAAGTTTTGCTCTTAGCTCAGCCTTTCAAAACTTTCTTTTCTTTTCTTTAATTAACAAACCAAAAGGAAATTCAGCTAGGAATAAGCTAGTGTGTGTGCCACACCAAACTATCATGTTTATTTGCCAAGAACAGATCCAGTGCAAAGGCCATTTCTCAAGAAATCAAGACCCTACCATGAGTATCCCCGCACTAGAAAATAGCCCCATAGTTTAGACCTGCCCTCAGAAAGGCTTGTTATTTTCCAATATACTAGTGGGCTAAGTCAACCTAAGTTACGCAACTCAAGCTACATGAATAATGTAGCTGGAGTCGACGTACCTTAGGTCGACTTATTGTGGTTTCTACACCACGCTGGGTCGACGGGAGAAACTCTCCCATCAACTTACCTTATGCTTCTCATTCTGGCAGAGTATGGGAGTCGATCGGAGAGCGATCGGTGGTCGATTTAGCAGGTCTTCACTAGACCCGCTAAATCGACCCCCGGTGGACCTATCACCCCGTGTCAATCCCCCAGTAAATGGAGAAAGCCCTGACTGTCCTAGTAATGCTCAATTGAACCACTGCAAAAATGTTTTACAGATACACAGTTCAGATTTAAAGTCTTTTATATAGACAAAGAACATAGGCTGACAGGTGGGCAAATTTAAAAAAAACAAAATCTCTAAGGCATAATTCTTGCTCTGGTACAATGAGTTTGTAGGCTACATTTGTTTAACTGCTATCTACCTTGTTTACAGTTTCTTCTACAAAAGGTGTTAAATGTTTCTACTCTATTTGTCAAGGGGAAGCTTTGACTCAGGACAAAATTGCAGATATGACTATTTTTTAAAGGTTAAACCCAGTAGAAACATTTGGTTTACATTTATTACAAAGGACATCATTGGTGTTTAGCAATAGCTGCATTAATTAAACTGCTACCTGATGGTATGATGGTATCCCACTAAGTAGGGATATGGTATATAGCCAAGCTTGTATTTCAGTATCTAGACAACTGAAAATGCAAGTACTCTGAACAATATAAACTTAGAGATCTATATTCTATTATTCAGTCTTTCCTTTCCTGAGACATCAGAGTACCCATGTTAATATAGTATATTTGCTCACAATTTATATTAAGAGTATGGTTTATGAATATTTTATAAATGATTGATACATAATTATGTTAGAAACATGTTATATGTGTTATAGATGGCTGTAGGCATGGAGAAGGGGTTATGTATGGTTATAATCAACCTGTTGGATTCCAACAATCTTTAAGTGATTATTCATTTATTAAAACCTGTAAATCAGCATTTGTTGACTCTTTCTGAACTATTTATAAATGTACCATTAATATAATTATAAAGTATTTTATCTTTAACATTCCTGTTACTTCTGAGTATTGATTAGTCTGGAAAGATCAAAAGATCAAAAGCAATTAGAAGGTTGGGTCATCATTGAAAAGTAATCAAATATTATACATCAGTTCCTATCTATTTAAGGTACTTATATGGCCCATTACACTGCTCCTCAGCCAAAATGCTTCTGAAATAAATGTAGTCAAACTTTACTAATTCTGGGTCACTAAGAACGAAAATGATGCTTAAAATTGTTGATTGGCTCTAGTTTTCAAGATATGCTATTGGGTCAGTATATATGACCCTTGACTTGGGAATGGCGGAAGCAAAGTGAGTTATAAAGGGAAGGGATCTCAATTTAAATCAGAAATGACTAAAATACATCTTTGACTGGATCTATGAATAAATCTATGACTGGGTTTGGACAGTACTTGCTTTTTAGGCAAAACAATGAATGATGCAATCTGAGGCTGGTATTGCATCATACATGATATGAATTTCATCATGTTATTCCTAGAAGTCATGGATGATGCAAAGGGACACATTTCTGTTTAGCCAGAGTGAGCAGAGATGCCTCGTACTTGTGTGAACAGTGCAGATAACTTCTGCTATGTTTGTGGTGAAGTGACTTTTGCATCACAAAAGCGCAGTATAACCACTATGGTTAAGAAAGCCTTGCTTGGTCTGCAGACTGGATACACAAAGTAATGCTGTTTTCTCTGCGAATGGGATAGTCGTGCAAGAGATTCCCACTACATCAAGAAAGATTGGCCACTCCGACAGTCATTGGAGCCTGGCAGGAAAAGTGTTCAGCATCCACCACTTGTTGAATCAAAGAAGATTTTGTTACCACCCTTACACATCAAGCTGGGTCTGATGAAGAACTTTGTCAAGGCCATTGTCAAAACACAAGCAGCTTTCAAGTACCTCCGTGGAAAATTTCTAAGATTAAGTGAAGCTAAGATAAAGGAAGATGTCTTTGTTGGTCCTCAGATTCGTGAACTTCTTCAAGATGATGCATTTGACCATGCACTGCGTGGCAAGGAAAAGATGGCATGGAAAGCCTTCCAGTTAGTGGCAATACATTTTCTTGGAAACAACAAGGCAGACTACTACAGGTTGTTGGTGGAAAACTTCCTAAAGGCATACAAAAGCCTTGGTTGCAACATGTCACTAAAGATACATTTTTTGCACTCTCATCTAGATTTTTTTCCACCGAACTGCGGAGCAGTAAGCGACGAGCATGGCGAGTGATTTCACCAGGACATTGCAACAACGGAGAAACACTATCAGGGCAAATGGAGCCCATCAATGCTTGCAGACTATTGCTGGACAGTGACAAGAGATGCTCCATTTAATGAATTCAAGAGACAAGCCAAGAAGCACCGAGTAGACACTGAATAGGACTAAACTATGTACATAATAGTTTTTTGCCTTTTGTTTCATAATAAATTTTATTTATATAACCCTTTTGCTGATTTTTAAAGTGTTACATAAACAGGAGAGGTGAAATATTATCATATAAAGCAACCATAAACACATGAAAACTCTACTATCTACACAATATACATAGACATAAAATGTAAAAACTTAAATATCTTAGAAACAGTAGCCAATCAGTTGTTTTAATTGTCATATTTGAATTCAGCACATCAAAATACATAATAAATAGCACATTTTATCTCTGAAGCAGACAACTTCTCAAAAATTGTAGACCAATATTGTCAGAGTATCTTGGCACCTAAAATCTTCAATGTATTAATCCGTAGAATGCTCATGAGATAGGGAAGTGCTATCATCCCCATTTTACAGATAGGGACCTAAGACATGAAGAGGCTAGATGACTTGACCAAGGTCACATAAAAAGTCTGTGACAGAGCAGGGAATTGAACCCATTTCCCCCATCCCCAAATTGTACTTTAGCACCCTACCGGACCATCCTTCACTCTCTTCCTAAAAGCTTTAAGAACCAACTCTCTTGTTCTTCAGATTTACAGTCCTTCTTCAATCTATTTTTAAATCTTCCATTACCCGCAGTAGTCCAGAAAATCTGGTATCTCAGGGGTATCTTTTTTGTGTCTCATTATATCTATCACATCTCTAAGGATCTTACCACTGTGGTATCTTAGCACCAGGCAAAATTAAAGGGGCCAAGTCCAGAAGGGCCTGAGATCTCACAACCTTCTCCATTCACCTTTACAAAAATAAATTGTATCTTACATTTCCCTCCTTCTCTCACAGTGCTTTCTTTACTCCTAATTTCTCCTCTTCCCCAGTGGCAAGGCCTTGTTAATGAGACAGATCCTAGGTTTGGAATTGAATGTGATTAAGCCTGGACTCATTTTGACCTTCTCATGTAATTTGTTCCATAGCCATAAACCTGTCTCTATAATGCTTTGGCCCCAGTACCCAAGAAAACCTTATTCTGGGCCTCTTTGGCTGTGAAGTATTGGCCTTTTGGTGGGTCATGGATGGACAAGTGTGTCTACCTGCAGCCTGATCCCAGCCCATCAAGGACCTTTTAAGTGAGGGATATGATTCTAAACTACCTTGCACCCTCAATAGTCATTTACACTTGTGAAAAGTGAGTGTCAGATGTTACCATTGTAAGTTAGTAGCTTGTTACACCCCATGTGCCCAACAGTGCACAAGACTTAAAGCAGTAGCGAATCTGACTTCAGAACTTTAAATTCAGCCCAGATGTGAATGAAGGAGTCAGTGCCTGATTGACTCTGCCTTTAGCTGTTTCTTATATAAAATGATTAAACTCCTTCCATAAGGAATTGAAATCTTTCAGGTTATCATTAATTCTCTTTGTTAATATACATTTAACAGTTACCTCTGCCATCTCTAGATATCAGTCCTTGATTATAGTATCTGCATGTGTTTTAACAAAAGAAACAGTAATGGATAGTCATCTTCTACAGATTCTGAATGTCACCTTCAATAAAGAGAAATCATGCAGCATAAACAAATGTTCCAGCGGGGTCAATCTCAGATTTTTTTTCAGGTTTTATATATAGAGAGAGAGAATTATAAAAATGTTGGGACAGGACCAAGTGATGTGGGTGAGGCTACCATTCAGCCAATCCTCAAGCAGGAATTATTCCTAGGCAGTCCACACCAAACATGTGGAAAGGGCTGTTCAATCAATGCATTTTGTTAAGTATTTAGATATACACCAGTTTAAATTTCTCTTTCTTCATTGCTTCATTTCTGAAATCAAGTTTCTAGACCCTGAATAAAAACTCCCCATCCCATTTTATCCTAAGAACTATCCTAAGACACTAAAATATCAGAGTTTCTGTAGCAATGACTAAATCTGAGATAGATCGATAATCTACAACTCGCTGCATAAGAGTTGCTAGATTTACGAATTTACCTTATTGTAGAAAGTCAGTTTTTGCTTAGGTAAACAAATTACATGATGAAAAGGGCTACTTTGTATTGTACAAATTGTTTCTTAAGTGGATTGTAAGACATTTTAGAGACACAAGCAAAGCAATATTTTTAGTTTCTTTATAAAATATTAACCTAAAATAATAAAAACCCAAGAATCAAATTCACCCCTGTTGTAACTACACTGAAGCCAATAAAGTTACACTAGGGGTGAGTTTGGACCCAGAAGTCTAGGTTATGACCAAATGTCTAAAAATTCTTTTTGTTTGTTTTCCTTATGAGATACTGGGACATGATGTTACTGTTATTTCACATCAGAGTAATTGAAATGTTTTATGGTAGTGGAGGAGGTCAAAAAGGAGAGGTGAAAGGAAGTACTTTGAAAGAAAGTGGAAGCTCAGAAATTTAATATCTCCAGAGCTTGGTCTGATCAGAGGGAGGGGTGGCCAAGAAATCTTTTGATGGATGATTGTGGTTTTTAATAACTTACTGACTTTAAAAATAGGGAGCTCTTTATCCCAAGCCTCTATACATTAAAAACAGTGATGGTGAGAACGGGTAAAAGAGAAACAACAACAACAACCACAAAACACCTTCTGAAAATGATGTCAGTCACTTGCCTCTGTTGTGTTTCATCACTTTAAGGCTGATGAGGGAAGACTGTATATTCTCTATAAGGAAAATACCTCTGGAACAAACAGAGCTCAAAGTTGTAAGGTTGGCTGGAGATTCTCCTCTCCCTCCCTTGAGTACTCAGAGAATGATGGGAGCTGTAGTCCCAATGTTGCTAAGAAATATAGTCTGGAGCAAGGCATGCTGGGAAAAGATGCTACATAAATTCTGTCTTCTCCCTGATCAGTGGGAGAGCCAAGAGGGATAAGAGTCCCTACCAGAGACAAATAATCTCTTTCCATTTGAATTTCATTTTGTATTTAGAACAGGAGTACTTGTGGTACCTTAGAGACTAACAAATTTATTTGAGCATAAGCTTTCGTGGGCTACAGCCCACTTCTTCAAATACATAGAATGGAACATATATTGAGGAGATATATATACACATACAGAGAGCATGAAAAGATGGGAGTTGTCTTACCAACTCTGAGAGGCCAATTAAGTAAGAGAAAAAAAACTTTTGAAGTGATAATCAAGCTAGCCCAGTACAGAGAGTTTGATAAGAAGTATGAGAATACTTACATGGGGAGATAGATTCAATGTTTGTAACGGCTCAGCCATTCCCAGTCTCTATTCAAGCCTAAGTTGATTGTATCTAGTTTGCATATCAATTCAAACTCAGCAGTTTCTCGTTGGAGTCTGTTTTTGAAGCTTTTCTGTTGCAAAATTGTCACCCGTAGGTCTGTCATTGAGTGACCAGACAGGTTAAAGTGTTCTCCCACTGGTTTTTGAGTATTATGATTCCGGATGTCAGATTTGTGTCCATTAATTCTTTTGTATAGAGACTGTCCGGTTTGGCCAATGTACATGGCAGAGGGGCATTGCTGGCACATGATGGCATATATCACATTGGTAGATGTGCAGGAGAACGAGCCCTTGATGGCATGGCTGATGTGATTAGGTCCTATGATGATGTCACTTGAATAGATATGTGGACAGAGTTGGCATCGGGCTTTGTTGCAAGGATAGGTTCCTGGGTCAGTGTTTTTGTTCAGTGGTGTGTGGTTGCTGGTGAGCATTTGCTTCAGTTGGGGGGTTGTCTGTAGGCGAGGACAGGTCTGTCTCCCAAGATCTGTGAGAGTGAGGGATCATCTTTCAGGATAGGTTGTAGATCTTTGATGATGTGCTGGAGAGGTTTTAGTTGGGGGCTGAAGGTGACAGCTAGTGGTGTTCTGTTATTTTCTTTTTATTTAGGCACAGGAAAAGGAACCCCCTGAGAGAAGCTGTTTGTTTTAAACTTTGTCACAAAACCCCACCGAAGAGATTGTGCATTATCTACATGCATCAGTTTAACTTAAATTCTGATTTTATACCAATTTAGTTATAAATCGGTGCAAATGACTATGTGGACCAGGTTACTTTAGTTAAATTTAAGCCAGTTAGGAACAAGTTTAAGTTAAACTGAAATAAGCCATTTTAAAGCCAGCATTCATGCAGAGATTTGCAACCTCTTAGCTAAACCACTGCAGGTGTATGTAGATAGGAAGCCCTGGAAGGAAGAGCATACGTTTCCTTGAAAAGGAAACTCCATGGGTGCGGCCTTCCGGTTTGTGCTCATTGTCTAGACTGTAATGTGCCTGGGGCTGGGAATATTATTTGTATGTAAAGAGCTTTGGACACTTCAAGTGCATTGTAAGTAATTAATAACAGAAAAGTGTTGAAACCAGTGTGACTCAGAATTGAAAAAATGGGCAGGGATCTTGCTTCTCTGCTGGTTGTTCTACCTGAACAAGGCAATACTTTTGACTCTGTCCTTGAATCTTACCCTTAGGAAGTAATATGAGGTCATTGAGGAGCAGAGTGATTTACTCACATGTTTGAGACTCTCCAGAGATAATTTTCCAACACAAGGATTTCTAACAAACAAACAAAAACACAAAACTCTGATACAAAGGGTCTTGTCAAAAGGAAGCCAGAAAATATTTAGCTGACATAATCCTGTGTCATTTTTAAGTTATATATAATAACAGAGATTGTTACTTGCTGGGCCTAACTCAGCCCTGATGTAAGTCCACAGGAGTCAATGGTTTTTATACCAGGCATTTTTATACTAGCCCAATGAGTTTACAGGTTATCATAGATTTGGCAGAGCCTATCCTCAGTGAAGGGCCTATTCCTTTACTTGTCCAGGCTATAGTGCAACCTTTGTATGTGGAGTGGGACAGCATCTCCAAAAATTAGGACAGGAGGCAAACATTGTTTTAATCTTTCCTGGCCCACTGCTTGTAATCAAATTTTATTGAGAAGTTGGATTCTGCTAAATGAGAAAGCTGAATGTCTAATTACCAATATGGAGGTTTTCTTATTGTCACTGTAACTGGTTGGTATAAATCACGAGTCTCTAATGATTGGCAATAAAAACAAGCTTTCTAGAGTGCCCAACTGCCAGAGCTGATACATGTTTTCTTATGGCTTTAAAATATCTTGTTTTCTTTTCAGTCAATTTTACCGACACAGAGACAGGTTAATATTTTCAGATATTCCTCCTATTTGTTGCAAGTTTGCTACATTTACCAATCTCTTTATATTTATTCATTTTGAATAAGGACAATTGCAGCATGTATATCTCCTTCACTTGCTTTTGTAACACGATAGTGATGCTCTACAAGCCTTCCAGACTTTAATTTGCGTTGGAGTTCTTGCTAACCTGGTAGTAAAGAAAATTGCTGGTGATGATCAGAACCCAGTTCCGTGTCTCCTTGATAGCATTTTCTTTCAGTGTTCCACATTCACATCCCTGGATACTCTACCGTGTTGTTACAAAATTTCAAGACATCAAATTAAATATAACCCACACAAGTCAGATAAAGGGGAAGACCTTTAGGCTTTTTTGAACAATCCTGCTGCAAATACAAGATTATTCCATATAGTGTATCCTTGATTGCTTTTCCATTCCATTTTTTAAAAGGGATTGTTGCCAAGAGGTTTCCATTGCTACCCTGGGGAGACTGTTCCTCATCTGTTAGATTTCTCACTCAGAGAGCTGTTCTTGCTAGTCAGTCTAAATTTTCCTTTGCTCAGTTACATCCCATTACCCCAGTTACATTTCATCTAGATTATGCAATTCTGTGATAATATTGTTACATGTGGCAAGTACAGAGTCAGAATCAGGCCCAACAACACTCCATAATCCTAGGAAAATGTAAAATAAAAACAGATGCAACTATATCGTCCTTCATCATGTTAGATTGTGCATGGTACTCACTCAATAGCAGGCTGCAATATGGTTTGAATTACTTGTGACTTGGCTCCTTTATATTTCCATGCCGTATTTTGCATTTTATTTATCACCCAATGTGTTATGCAATCTTTATTCAGTTAAAAATACTATCATTAGGAAATATGTGTTAATACTAGCAAAAGTCTGATTCTACTCCCACTGAAGTCAATGGCAAAATACCCTTTGGGCAGGATCTTGGTCCCACCAGTTTTGACTGAAAGGCAGACTGCACTTGAGGGCTTCAAAATAAAGCTTTGTGCCCTTTTTTTATTCCAAGTAAATTGATAGATGCTGGTGGGGGAAGGGAAGAAGGAAGCTATTCCTGTTTGACACTGGTTTATAATTTATTAGCTAATAATTCCAAAAGAGTAGAATTCTGAGGAAGCTTTGCAATAAACATTACATTGAATGGAAAATGGTATATGAATTTATGTATAAAACATAACTAAGCATTACATTTGAGCCCTAATCCAATAACTGGTCGTTTAAATATGGCTGAAAATCAGTTTTGGGATGTTCAGACCATAAGCTCTCAGAAAGATCAGAAGGTCTCAGAAAATCCTGGTCTGGAGACCTTCCTCCAGAAAACCTCTTTCCTGTGACAGTGATGCTGCCAGAAGGTGTAACTACAGGTTTCAAAATGTGAGATGACTCAAATCCCTGAGCTGTTTGAAATAAAAAATAATAATGCAATCTGTGCAGGCAACATGGTTTGATTTATGTTGGACAGAACTGAAACCAGAGTTCCATGAAGAACAAATATTACAATTACCACATAAAGTAAGAAGTGCTATGTGTTTTCTCATTCTGCCGACCTTCCTTTTTCTCGCCTCCTCCATTCTGTTCATGCTCCGCTGTGGAAACATCACACCTATTTTAAAAATAGTTAGTAGTATGGGGAGGTAATAGTGGTAACCCTAGGAGGAGAAACAGCAGCTAGGCACAGAAGAAGAGGCCCAAACGATGGGAACAGCAGGAGCAGGTAGTGGTGCAGGGTGAAGGAACAAATGCAGATGGGTAAAGATTGAAGAGGACAAAGATCAAGAAAGGGATAGGAAAGAGGAAGGAAATTTGCAAAGGGACAGGCCCTCATGTTGGCAGAGAGGAGACTAGCAAGCTCCTCTGGACCTATTCAACACCAATGAGGCGTGTCTGCAAGTCTTGTTCTGCCTGGGGTGGGGAAGAGCTTAAAAGGGAAAACCTGCCACAGAAAGAGGCAGCGAAAAGGAAGAAGGCTGCCCTGCCTCAGACAGCTGTGACAAGCTCACAAAGAGGGGGCAGCAAACAAGCCTCACCACTCCCAAAGCTGCATGACCCAGTCTCAGAGCAGTATGCCCCACGAGGAGGGACAGGAGGTAGACCCCATTTTAGATTAAACCCAAAGGGCTGACCTAGGAAGAATCATAGGATTGGAAGGGACCTCAAGAGGTCATCTAGTCCAGTCCCCTGCACTCATGGCAGTACTAAGTATTATCTAGACCAGGGATCGGCAACCTTTGGCACGCGGCCTGTCAGGGAAATCGGCTGGCGGGCCAGGATGGTTTGTTTACCTGCAGCGTTGACAGGTTCAGCCGATCGCAGCTCCCACTGGCCACGGTTCGCTGTTCCAGGCCAATGGGGGCTGTGGGAAGGATGAATATAAACAAATAACACAAGTATGTAAGGGACAAATTTAGAAAGGCCAAGGTACAAAACGAGATCAAAATAGCTAGAGACATAAAGGGTAACAAGAAAACATTCTACAAATACATTAGAAGCAAGAGGAAGACCAAGGACAGGCTAGGCCAGTTACTCAATGAGTGAGGGGGGGAAACAATAACAGAAAATGTGGAAATGGCAGAGGTGCTTAATGACTTATTTGTTTTGGTTTTCACCAAGAAGATTGGTGGTGATTGTACCTCTAATATAGTGAATGCCAGTGAAAATGAGGTAGGATCAGAGGCTGAAATAGAGAAAGAACAAGTTAAAAATTACGTAGACAAATTAGATGTCTTCAAGTCACCAGGGCCTGATCAAATGCATCCCAGAATACTCAAGGAGCTGACTGAAGGGATATCTGAGCCATTAGCAATTATCTTTGAGAAGTCATGGAAGACGGGAGAAATTCCAGAAGACCGGAAAAGGGCAAATATAGTGCCAATCTATAAAATAGGAAATAAGGACAAACCAGGGAATTACAGACCAGTCAGCTTAACTTCTGTACCCAGAAAGATAATGGAGCAAATAATTAAGCAATCTGCAAATATCTAGAAAATAATAAGGTGATAAGTAACAGCATGGATTTGTCAAGAACAAATTGTGTCAAACCAATTTGATAGCTTTCTTTCACAGAGTAACAAGCTTTGTGGATGGGGGGAAGTGGTAGATGTGGTATATCTTGACGTTAGCAAAGCTTTTGACACTGTCTTGCATGACCTTCTCATATACAAACTAGGGAAGTGCAACCTAGATGGAGCTACTATAAGGTGGGTGCAAAATTGGTTGGAAAACCATTCCCAGAGAGTAATCATCAGTGGTTTACAGTCATGCTGGAAGGGCATAACGAGTGGGGTCCTGCAGGGATCAGTTCTGGGTCTGGTTCTGTTCAATATCATCATCAGTGATTTAGAAAATGGCATAGAGAGTACCCTTATAAAGTTTGCGGATGATACCAAGCTGAGAGGGGTTGCAAATGGTTGCAAAATGATCTGGACAAACTGGAAAAATGGTCTGAAGTAAATAGGATGATATTCAATAAGGACAAATGCAAAGTACTTCATTTAGGAAGGAACAATCAGTTGCACGCATACAAAATGAGAGATGACTACCTAGGAAGAAGTACTGCAGAAAGGGATCTGAGGATCATAGTGGACCACAAGCTAAATATGAGTCAATAGTGTAACACTGTTGTAAGAAAAAGTGAACATCATTCTGGGATATATTAGCAGGAGTGTTATAAGCAACACACGAGAAATAATTATTCCGCTCTACTCCGCGTTAATTAGGCCTCAGCAGCTGTACTGTGTCCAGTTCTAGTTGCCATACTTTAGGAAAGATGTGGACAAATTGGAGAAAATCCAGAGAAGAGCAACAAAAATGATTGAAGTTCTAGAAAACATGACTTATGAGGGAAGACTGAAAAACTTTGGTTTGTCTAATCTGGAAAAGAGAAGAATGAAAGGGCACATGATAACAGTTTTCAAGTACATAAAAGGTTGTTACAAGGAGGAGGAAGAGTTGTTCTTCTTTACCTCTGAGGATAGGACAAGAAGCAATGGGCTTAAATTACAGCAAGGGAGGTTTAGGTTGGACATTAGGAAAACTTCCTATCATAGAATCATCCCTTTCTTCGGTACTCCGTCCTAGGCAGCCATTTCCCATTTTGTATGTGTGGAAATAATTGTTCCTTACAATGTGGAATACTTTGCATTTGTCCTTATTGAATTTCATCCTATTTATTTCAGACCATTTCTCCAGTTTGTCCAGATCATTTTGAATTTTAATCTTGTACTCCAAAGCACGTGCAACCCCTCCCAGCTTGGTATCATCCATAAACTTTGTCATATTTACTTCTCTTTGTTGTTCTACGGACTCCCCTCTTCCATAAGGAAGAAAAAAGGGAAGAGGATTTTTCTACTGTTTGATTGGTCTAAGAACCCCCACGGGCATCTGCGGGGGGGAGGGGGAGGTGATAAGGACCTGAAGCAGGATTTGAAGGGGATTTGAGAGGACCCTGCCCTCCACAGAAGTATAAAGGGGAAAAGAAACAAAGTGATAGTGGCATCATATAGGGATGCAGGACACATTAATTTTATGCAACAACAGTCTGACTTAAAAGCATGAGCATTTCACAGTCTCAATTTTGTCCTGAGGTTTCTATCATCCAACCTTCTAATGATACTGCAATAGTCCCAAAGTGGGAGCTATTCTCTGACAAGTGGGAGAGTACTTATTTTATTTTCGGGTGTGCTTAGCATATTCAGTATATTCATTTAAAATGGAATTTATTCTCACAAATATCATTTTCTATCATCAGCACTGAAGTTAAGATTCTATTTAAAATATTTTGTACTTAAAGACCCCCCCCCACACACACAAAATTTACATTTTAATTACTTTAATAATTGTTTTAGGAGATTGAAATCAACATTTCCCTAGACACTTTGTTAGTTCCTCTCTGGCATGTACCTTTTTCTTCTGTCCTCTCCCCCACCCCTGCCGCCCATGTGTTTTGAATAGAACCAAAGTTAAACTGGCCTTGTTTTGTATAACTTTCTGTACTGGATCTACTATATTCTCAGGCTAAGTAGAACATCTTTGTGAACCAGAATCTTACTGTTGTCAGCAGAGCTCTGTGGATAGCAATTTATTAACTGCTGCTTGAAAGCCAAGAGAGGGGGAGCTCAGCATTGTTTCTGTGGGACTTACAAGACAATAGGTAATATTTATTTTTGTAATTTCATTCAATGATTGAGTCACAGAGATAGAAAGCAGAAACTTGACTGAATCCAAAGGACTTTCCTCCATCATATTATAACATACCAAAATTTAAACTTAGAAGTACTTGCATCTAAATCATTTAATAAAACTTTTTCCTTGTAACCACAAGTTTTATACTAGTTAATCAGAATATACATGTATTTATTCTACTGTAAGGGATACACATGTAAAATACCCTGAAAACATGCATGAAATCATTTCAAGGTAACAGTAAGCTTTGGGGGGGCGAAGGTGATTTTTTAAGTCTACAGTTTCTATAGGGCAAGTACAATTAATAAAATGCATAAGAGTTAATGTGAATAATGCAACATTAAGGCTGAGAAATAAAGCACTCAAAGGTCAGGAAATTCCAAATATTAACCTTTAATTCTCCCACATTGTGTATCCTGTATATTTTATGGTAGATCATTAATAACACTATGATATATTAAGATTTACATTTAACAATGAAAACAGGAATAGAAAATAATAGGTCTGCAACTTGGCCAAGTTAACACTTTGGGAGAAATCTTAAATTTTATTGTTTCCTGAGTATGCATTTATTCAGGATGTTTTAGATCCACATCTGGATCCAAATGATGTGACTCAGACCCCTCTTGGACATAAACCTATGTGATAAACTACTTTTCTTTTTTACACTCACATAACTCAAAATGCTCAACTGATTTTACTCAAACTTTCACCTTTGGGCTGAGACCAATGATGGTAAATTCCAGACCCAAAGTAATATCTGAGAAAGTTATAATCAAATGAAAAAAAGGAATGAGGGCCTTAAGACAGAAGTTGGAACTCAGTCTGAATACAATGTATACTACCTTGTGCCTGCTATCATATGCATATATAAAAAAGGAAAATTGTAGTAGGTTTGTAGCCTTCGTGCCTGATTTTGATCTCACTGGTATATTATACCAATATAATTATATTAACTTCAAGTGAATTACTCCTGATTTTACACTAGCCTAATGGAGATCAAAATCAGGCCCTTAGACAATGTTTGGTATGCAAGACCAACCCCTCCAAATATCCCAGCTTGTCTTTTTGAGAAGAAACGTCTGCTGTGCCGTTCTTAGTAATCTTAGCAAAAAGCTACTGCAGTAAGCTCCAATCTTCTCTTTATCTATATAAAACAACGGTATCTTTTCTGGGGCTTTATTGGTGTTTGTGGAATGCATACCTCCCATTTGGTTTAAAGCTGTAATTTTGAAATAATCTAGAGTCACACTTAGAGTGCTGTTGATATGCACGTGTGTGCGTGGATGCCTACAGACTGACACCCTATCTTTAGATGCCCATGATAATAAATGAAAAATCCAATACTGAGATAAAATCTGACATACAGTAAACAAAATACCTTACTTAATACTGACCAGGTAAGAAATATGCTGTGACAGCTGCAGACCTCCTGGAAAATGGGAATTTCCAGCTACGAAATACTGAAGGTTAGGTCTCATTGGGGCTGGGTGACTACGATTATGGTTTCAAACAGGAACAAGTTACCATGCTCATGTCATTCTCTTGCCTTTCCTTACTTTGACTAGTGGTTTTCTTTCCAGGAATAAGATATTTCTTCTACATAAGCAGGGCTTGAAGGAAAGCCAGCATAACTGGCATTGACATATTTTTATAGTTTGTTGTACTATGAATTCTGGCAGTGCTGGCTCCCAGCTCAGCACTCTCTACAAAACAGCAGTGGAAGTCAATTGAAAGTTAGAAAATTTACAATTTCCTTTCCCTGTTGCACACACAAGTAGTAGAGTAGCAGAGTCTGAAACCAGTTAAGGGGCCAGGAAGGAGGCTAGGAGGGCACAGTTTCTGGACCCAATCTGATGCCTCTTCATGTCTCCTTGCATGGCAGGCAGGCTAATTAGGACACCTGGAGCCAATTAAGAAGAAACTGCTAGAATCAATTAAGTCAGGTTAATCAGGGCACCTGGGCTTTAAAAAGGAGCTCACTTCAGTTTGTGGTGCAAGTGTGAGGAGCTGGGAGCAAGGAGCTGAGAGTGAGAGGGTGAGCTGCTGGAGGACTGAGGAGCACAAGCGTTATCAGACACCAGGAGGAAGGTCCTGTGGTGAGACTAAGGAAGGTGTTTGGAGGAGGCCATGGGGAAGTAGCCTAGGGAGTTGTAGCTGTCATGCAGCTGTTACACTATACACAGCTGCAGTCCACAGAGCCCTGGGCTGGAACCTGGAGTAGAAGGCGGGCCTGGGTTTCCCCCAAACCTCCCAATTGACCTGGACTGTGGGTTCTTCCAGAGGGGAAAGTCTCTGGGCTGTTTCCCAACCCACATGGTGAATCTCTGAGGCAAGAAAATCCACCAATAAGCGCAGGACCCACCAAGATAGAGGAGGAACTTTGTCACAGTACCTTACCCAGATTTGAAGAAGAGCTCTGCATAAGCCTGAAAGCTTGTCTCTCACCAACAGAAATTGGCCCAATAAAAGATTACCTCACCTACCTTGTCTCTCTAATATCTGGGGACCAACATAGCTATGGCACGGCAATTTAGCATCTGACAGAACAACTTCAGTATTCATAAAGTAGGAATAACCCTAGAATTCCTTCCTGATCAGGGGGGATCCAGGCCTTGTCCTTCCACATCCCAGAGCCATAACAAGTATTGAAGTACTTACAGTATCAAAGTCAAACATAAATAATCTTCCCAGACCCTGGAATTAACCTCCACCTTTTATTTCTCTTTGGTATCATGGCTTTCCATCCCAGGTGATTGGCTAAAACTCTGATAATTCAACAGTAACATAATATTGTAATTCACTACTTACCATTGTGCTTATCTTGCCCCACAGTTCCTGACCAAAGCCCTCTCTGTTCCCACCATGTCTTCTACAGGATGAGTGATTGGGGTAGTGAGGCAAACTGTACTAGAGTAACTTCAAGAATGGAATGAGAACTCTCTCCTTGCTTTAATCAAAGTCTTGCAACCTTCACACAACCATCATTGTGCAAGTGCTAACAAAGGCTTCCAGAAGAATCATTGTTTAGCTAAGAGGAGACCCAGAGATCAAAATGGAAAGTGAGTCACTTGTTTCACTGACTGGAATGGGATTTAGGACAGAATGTACCAACGGTGACTAACTTTACTGTCACTTTTGAGTCTGTTCCCCAGAAATCAGTAATGAATTTTGAACTTTGAATTACTGAACTTTGCTGCTGCTGTTGGTTTTTTCTGTTATTTTCTTTAGTGCAGAAGATAACTTTGATGAACTAATCAAATTAAGAGCTTTGAATTGTTTTCCTTAGTATGTTCTGATACTATAAAAACTTCAGAAAACTCCATAAGCTCTTTTACTGTAGGAAAATAATTTCACTAATTTAATAGTCTGACATTTTGCACACTAGATTTTGGCCTATCTAATCAAGCCCAACCATGGACATCACTGCTATGCAAACTTCTTTTGATGAGATACTGATACAGGTTCTTCTTGAAGCAGTTGTGGAATAAAGTGATCTCTTCCCATAATACAGGACAATCCTCAGGGGTAAAATTTTTATACAGAAGGCACTTCAGGCCAAATCTTCAGTTGCTTTGTGCTTACATTTTGGACACCTGAGCAGAGTGGTCAGGGATGAGGAGGAAAGGTACCTTTCTATTCCCTGAATCCTGGGCTGATACCAAAATGGTGTCCAGTGGTAGGGCTGCTCTAAGTTACACCAACTATAATAATACTATTGGAACCACTGGACCAGCCAAGGGTCAGGTGGATGTGACATGCTCTGCTCTTCCAGCCCCTGGGTTACTTACTTAATTTTTTTTTTGCTTGGACAAAATACTGTATAAATAAGTATCTTTATTTGCTACCCCATAGAAATGGGAACCCTGGTTCATGCCAAGCTGAAGGTGCTAAATAGTCCAATTCCCAAACGTGGGTGTTTAATTTAAGGCAGCTACTCCACAGTCTGCCCTTCAGATCTGCATGTAGGCACCTGTAATGGGCATCTGATAGCTAGTTGTCAATATGACAGCCCAAAGGACACATCCCAGTATAGGGGTGTTCCAATTTAAATACTGAGACTTCAATCCTAGCTATCCAGGTCTCGAGAAGAGCAATAGTCATTGCCAGTTGCGTTATGGAACAGGAGTTTTTGAATGGTAATGCTCCTCCCTCATAGGACATGCACAATAGCCTAATGCAAAGCTGAAGTCCTGATCACCTGTGATTGTAAAAGATCTATATGATTTTTTTTCCTCCAAGGTGTCCTGGATAACTGTGAGTTTAGTATCGGGGGTAGCCGTGTTAGTCTGTATCTACAAAAACAACAAGGAGTCTGGTGGCACCTTAAAGACTAATAGATTTATTTGGGCATACGCTTTCATGGGTAAAAACCTCACTTCTTCGGATGCATAGAGTGAAAGTTACAGATGCAGGCATTATATACTGACACATGGAGAGCAGGGAGTTACTTCGCAAGTGGAGAAACCAGTGTTGACATGGCCAATTCAATCAGGGTGGATGTAGTCCACTCCCAATAATAGACGAGGAGGTGTCAATTCCAGGAGAGGAAAAGCTGCTTCTGTAATGAGCCAGCCACTCCCAGTCCCTATTCAAGCCCAGATTAACGGTGTTAAATTTGCAAATGAATTTTAGTTCTGCTGTTTCTCTTTGAAGTCTGTTTCTGAAGTTTTTTTGTTCAGTGATAGTGACTTTTAAATCTGTAATAGAATGACCAGGGAGATTGAAGTGTTCACTTACTGGCTTATGTACGTTATCATCAAAGGGGCTGACAAAGGAGGTGCTGTAGTCATAATGAACAGGTCGGATTATGAACAGGAGGCTGCCAGGCAACTATCCAAGACCACATTCTACAGGCCACTATCCTCTGATCCCACTGAGGAATACCAAAAGAAACTACACCATCTGCTCAAGAAATTCCCAGCTACAGTATGGGAACAAATCTACATGGACAGACCCCAAGAACCCAGACCAGGGGTATTCTATCTGCTACCCAAGATCCATAAACCCGGAAACCCTGGACGCCCCATCAGCTCAGGCATTGGCACTCTTAGAGCAGGATTATCTGGCTATTTGGTCTCTCTCCTCAGACCCTACACTACCAGCACTCTCAGCTATCTTCGAGACACCAGCAACTTCCTGAGGAAACTACAATGCATTGGTGTTCTTCCTGAAAACACCATCCTGGCCACCATGGATGAGGAAGCACTTTGCACCAATATTCCACATGAGGATGGACTACCAGCTGTCAGGAACAGTATCCCTGATGAGGCCACAGCACGCCTGGTGGCTGAGCTTTGTGACTTTGTCCTCACCCACAACCACTTCAGAACCAAGTCAGTGGCACTGCTATGGGTACCCACATGGCCCCACAGTATGCCAACATTTTTATGGCTGATTTAGAACAACGCTTCCTCAGCTCTCGTCTCCTAGTGCCCCTCCTCTACTTGCACTACATTGATGACATCTTCATCATATGGACCCATGGAAAGGAGGCCCTTGAAGAATTCCACCTGGACTTCAACAATTTCCACCCCACCATCAACCTCAGCCTGGACCAGTCCACACAAGAGATCCACTTCCTGGACACTACAGTTCAAATAAGTGATGGTCACATAAACACCACCCTATACCGGAAACCTACTGACAGCTATACGTACCTACATGCCTCCAGCTTCCATCCAAGACACATCACACGATCCATTGTCTACAGCCAAGCCCTGAGATATAACCGAATTTGCTCCAACCCCTCAGACAGAGACACACCTACAAGATCTTTATCAAGCATTCGTAAAACTACAATACCCACCTGGGGAAGTGAGGAAACAGATTGACAGAGCAAGACAGGTACCCAGAAATCACCTACTACAGGACAGGCCCAACAAGGACAATAACAGAACACCACTGGCCATCACATACAGCCCCCAGCTAAAACCTCTCCAGCGCATTATCCACGATCTACAAGCTATCCTGGAAAATGATCCCTCTCTCTCTCAGACCTTGGGAGGCAGGCCAGTCCTCGCTTACAGACAACCCCCCAACCTGAAGCAAATACTCACCAGCAACTACACACCACACTACAGAAACACCAACCCAGGAACCAATCCCTGTAGCAAACCTCGTTGCCTACTCTGTCCCCATATCTACTCTGGCGACACCATCAGAGGACCCAACCACATCAGCCACACCATCAAGGGCTCATTCACCTGCACATCTACTAATGTTATATATGCCATCATGTGCCAGCAATGCCCCTCTGCCATGTACATTGGCCAAACCGGACAGTCCCTCCGCAAAAGAATAAATGGACACAAATCGGACATCAGGAATGGTAACATGCATAAGCCAGTAAGTGAACACTTCAATCTCCCTGGTCATTCTATTACAGATTTAAAAGTCACTATCACTGAACAAAAAAAACTTCAGAAACAGACTTCAAAGAGAAACAGCAGAACTAAAATTCATTTACAAATTTAACACCATTAATCTGGGCTTGAATAGTGACTGGGAGTGGCTGGCTCATTACAGAAGCAGCTTTTCCTCTCCTGGAATTGATACCTCCTCATCTATTACTGGGCGTGGACTACATCCACCCTGATTGAATTGGCCCTGTCAACACTGGTTCTCCACTTGCGAAGTAACTCCCTGCTCTCCATGTGTCAGTATATAATGCCTGCATCTGTAACTTTCACTCTATGCATCCGAAGAAGTGAGGTTTTTACCCACGAAAGCTTATGCCCAAATAAATCTGTTAGTCCTTAAGACTCCTTGTTGTTTTTGTGAGTTTAGGTAGCTTTAGAGATGTGCAAACCTAAGAGGATTTACTGTACAGGGTTTTCACTCCAAAGTCCACTTGGAGCTTGTTTTTGTGTGAAACTGAAAGCTTAGAGTGCCCCCACGAAAACCTCCACTTAAATAAATTAACAGATTTTTACCACATCTGTCCCTCTGAGATGACCCCATCCCACACAAGAGGGCCAATGACCCTCCTTGTGCGCACATATGCACACACCACCCTCTTCCCACAAAAGGGCCTCAGATACTCCTGGGAAACTACGAACTTTCTTACAGTGTTAGCAAACAGGCACATCCCTTTATTACATACTTCTATAGCTTTTCTTTTCTTACTCTTTCCTGTTCTAACCAGATTTTCCTGGTGGCTATTTTTCCCCACTTACATCCACACACATCGTTATGCACTCTGACAAGTTGTCAGCTTGTCCTTTTGTGCTTTTCAAGCATTTGCCTGATTATGATTTATTGTTCTAATTTTATTTAAATTCATTTTGCAGACAGATACCTCCAGGTGTTTTTGTTCCTAAACAGTTTAGCCATATGCAAATATCATCATGGTCATGTTGCCAAGGTCAGTGAGACTGGATGAGTAAGTGTTGGTCACAAAAGCTAAGGTTTCCCAAGTGTACCTTTGATGTAACCACACAGCAAACATTTTAACCAAGATTTCATAATGTTTTGGAGAAGGAAATATTGCTGTTGGATCAATTCACCTATCTTCCCTTACTTTTTTGCTTCCTCTTTTAAAAGTGTGTATTCATCTTCTTTGTGAGCTGGCATGGTTCCCAACATATAAACAAAATTACAGGAAGGAATTAGTTTTGTACCTAGAAATCCAAGCATTTCTTTTTTGTTCAATAGCCAGAGTAGAAACACGGGTTAAGAGTCCTATGTTTTTCTCAAATTGTTATGTGTTGGCACCATATTCTAAATAATATTCTGCGCTAATATACATTTGTGATAGTTTGGAATTTAAATCTTTTCTTTTAAAAAGGAGTATTTATGGTATTGATAAAAACAAGAAGAATTTTATATATTGAAAATGACTTGTTTGTTAATATACTTACATCCAATATGCCTCAAGCTTGTTAGCAGACAGCAAACAGCTGATTTTTTAGACTATGCAGTATTGTTATAGCCGCGTTGGTCTGAGGATATTAGAGAAACAAGATGGGTGAGGTAATATCTTTTATTGGACAACTTCTTTCAAGAAAGAACAGGAGTACTTGTGGCACCTTAGAGACTAACAAATTTAATTGAGCATAAGCTTTTGTGGGCTACAGCCCACTTCTTCAGATGCATAGAATGGAACATATATTGAGGAGATATATATACACATACAGAGATCATGAAAAGGTGGGAGTTGTCTTACCAGCTCTGGGAGGCCAATTAAGTAAGAGGGGAAAAAAAAAAAACTTTTGAAGTGATAATCAAGATAGCCCAGTACAGACAGTTTGATAGTAAGTGTGAGAATACTTACATGGGGAGATAGGCTTGAATAGCGACTGGGAATGGCTGAGCCATTACAAACATTGAATCTAAGTTGATTGTATCTAGTTTGCATATCAATTCAAGCTCAGCATATCAATTGAAGCTGATATGCAATTGAATTGCATAACATAATTTTTGCCTGATTAAACTTCCACTGAGGCTTTGAAGTTCAAATATCATAGAGGAGAATGGTGTTTGGAAAGATCTTTCATGACCACAGTTTTCACCTGTACTGGGTATTCAGGAAGCTTTTAGAAGAATTTTGTTAACTATATCAATGCAGTAATTACAATCTCTCTCCTGCCTTAGTCCCAGAAGAAGTCTGAGAATGGAAGGCCCCGTACATTAGGATGGATAAAAAGAATATGTAGCTTTCCCATACATGTGAGGATGCAGAGGTGGGGGAGTGGCTCAGAACAGGTTTTTTTAAAGTCATTTACAACTTTTGTTTCAAAAATTCTCTCTCAAACCTAGCAAAGTGTTGGTTATATGCAGATTTTAAATTTTAAACCCAACCAAAAAGTGTGTGTGTATATATATGTGTGTGTGTGTGTGTGTGTGTGTACACACACACACACTTTTTGGTTGGGTTTAAAATCTGCATATATATATATATATATATATATATATATAAAAAATAAAATTTTCCTTTCCTATATATAAAATAAAGGGAACTTGTTCCCCCCCACCATCACCCCATTTCTCTAAATTTAAAAGTTTAAAAAACTTTACTCAATTTAAAAGAAAAGAAAACTTTTTGCACAGAGACACTAGTCGGGCATCATGAAGCAATTGTAACATTTAAAAAGCTGCACTGCTGTAGCGCTTCAGCGAAGACACTATCACACTGATGGGAGAGCTTCTCCCGTCAGCGTAGTTAATCCACCCCCACATGGGCCGTAGCTATGTTGATAGGAGAAGCTCTCCCGTTAACCTAGCCCTGGCATAGACAGCACTAGGTTATAGATCAGTATAATGGTGTTGCTCAAGGGTGTGGATTTTTCATACCCCAAAGTGACCAAGTTATACTGATGTACATTTGTAGTATAGACCTGGCCATAGTCACAATTGCTCTGTTCCCCTTCTTGCTCTGGGAGCAATGGGTGGCAGTAAGTTACTTCCCCTCTTTTTCTGAGTACAGGTTACTCCCCTCTTCATACTTGGCTAGCTGTTTTGGTCAGCATGTTGGGGGAGGAGAGGCACAATCTATAACTTTGCCCTCTGCACTGGCCCATGGGCAGCTCTTTCTCTCCCTCTTTCCCTTCTCCTCCGAATCCAATCCCCACTTCAAGCTGGAAGCTAGGCAGCCCTAACATGACCACATGGGGGTTTGGTGTCCTTGTTAACCCCTACAACCATGTTGTAGCTAGATACAATCACACCCTAAATGGCTTAGGATCTGGCTATGTGAGATCACCTCACTCCTCTTGGGATACCACTAAAGCTGTGATCTGTTGATGTGCTCAAGCAAACCCCTAAGAGTTAAAAATGGATGGGTCAAGTAGTAGGACATTTTCTGTGCTGATTTGCAGAGCACATTGTGTATTTCAACCATATTCTTCAGCTTCTCAAGAAGGGGTGGGTTGAGGGATGACTGGATGAAGGAGTATTTTATGGCAGATTGTTAAGAGTGATTTCCTTTAAAGAAAGAGGGCTGGCCTTTAAGAGGCAGGCAAGTGTTTTGTACTCTGGCTATTAATCCTGGTATTTTTTAATATTGGTGCTTTCCAAATACATTTAAACAAATGGGTATTTACAGGGTTTTGTAAACTGAACATCATTTTTATTTTAACTTTTTAAATTGCTATTGCTTTATAAATGAAACTTTTGGTAGCAATTTACACTGTAAGTTGTGATTTGTTTACACACACTGAAAGTGAACATGTGTTTGCAGTTTTATGGGTATGAGTTTAATGGATGCCCTTACAGCACAGTTTGGAATTCATATTTATAAAATGTGCTCTTTACTGGAATAGCTCTTAATAGGCACAACCACACTTGTTATTCTTTGTAGCATTTACTCAGTGTCACTAACAACATACAGTGGGATATGCTGGAATGTAAGTGAATTGTATGTTTCTTAATTCTTTAGAGGGCCCTTCCCTCTCTGTATTGCTTCAGAATTTGGAAGCTGGCCTCAATGTACATTGTTCCATTATCCAAACCATATATTACCCCTTCATAAAATGGGACCTCCACTAGATCTGAGATTCACTTCTCCAGTGGTTCAGTAATCTCTTTCTGGTGGCTGGCGCTATTCTTTTTGACACCATTAAATAAATAAAACCCAATTAAATTTTGTCTCTCGAGTGCCTGCTAATACTTAAAACATATAAGAGGAAATAAATGGAGCTACACCCATTCATACCAGCTGAGGATCTATCCTCTTGAATTTAACTGCTCAGATTAGCTCAAAAGATAGGGAAGGAGTTACACTACTTACAAAAATAAAAAATGTAAACTGATGCAAGTTAAATGTATTTCATTAATTTCCTATTGCACAAGAATGAAAGAAATTGCTTTGAACAGTTCCAGAAGTGAAACAGGCTCCTAGCACATCCTTAAGGGTTTCCTGATTACAAGGATATTCTCAGATAGCCTTATCATTAGCACTGCTTGGGAATTTTCCATTAGAATGATTTTTCTGACAGAAAATCCACTTTCCACAAAAATCAAACTTTTCTATGGGAAAACTTCAATTTTGCTGGATGAATTTGATTATCCACTGGAAAATCATTCCCAGTTCTGCAGCTCCCTAACTCCACTATAGTCTGCCAGGTGAGCAGTGGGGATCATATTTCATTTTGGAAACATCATAATGTTCCTGGAATGTTTCAGTTTGGGGGGGGGGGGGGAGAATGAGATTTTGAGATTTTGTCCTGATTTGGGATGAAAACATTTACAAAAACTCAATTTTTTCTCCCAAAGAACGGGAATTCCTATTCCCAGGCAGCTCTCATTTTAATTAATAGTAAAAGGGAATATTCTTGTCTTATTTCTGATGAAAATTTCAGGTAACAGTTTGATAGTATTCCCTCTGTTATAATTCACTCAAAGGTTCATACAGATTTTTGGTCTGTATGGAACTTTGCTTTGTATTTTTGTGTTATATCTGTAGAGCAAAGAATACCAACATATCCATGTCAGTACTTGTACAGTGGGAAAGGACAATGACACTAAAAATGGGTCTGAACCAAAATTTTCTATCTATACACTCCCAATTTGTTGGGGGATGTTTCACCTTAACCTCAGGCCCACATCTAATTAGCATGGATATTTCTATTAATAGTCATCTACATACAGGACCTTAATTCTTCTTAAACAGTACAAGAAGAATTTCCCCAAATCTTGCAAGATTCTGTTAGAAATTCCTGGTCTTTTAGGACCTGTTTTTCCTCCCCATGAATGGGAAGGTAAGTTCCCAAATCTCCTTTTTTATCAATAATGTTTGAATACATAATTCCCAGTCCACTGCACTGTGATAAAAATATAACCCCCACTGAGGACTCCTCATAACAAAAATAAACAGATTGTAGAGGAGTAAATGATACACATACTCTGCGACATGTATACAACCTGCTGTGTTGAATAAAAGGACTGAATACTAGACACATGGATTTCACTAGAGCTGAAAGGGAGTTACTGTATCGCTGTATTTAGCTTACATCTACGTAAACAAAGGTCATCCCAAATACATGACTTTAACTGACGTTCAGCAATACCAAGTATTTGTTTGTGTGACCGAGAAATGAAGCACCATGTGGTTTTAGACTCAATAGAGTCATTAAAAAGAGGTTGCTAACACACCAAACTAAAGAAAATTGCTTACACTGTTGTATTACTGGAACTGATATTATGGGTTTCAATTCAGACATTGTATTCCTGGCTTCATGTTTTGCAGTTTAGCCTTTTTGGGGAGATCGGCTAGTTGCTGTGTGTAATTTTGCTCACTGACTGTAAACAGTGGGAAAAAAACCTTGCCCAGAGGAGGACCTTCTGCAAATACCATACTTATAAATATGAAGAAATATGTGAGGGTTAGCTGTTGCATAGAAATATATGGAACGCATCAGGAACCCAACATTCCAGAGAGGGGTAAAAACAAATGAGGACTAATGTATGCGGCATCTTATTTAAGCATCGTACCAATATTACCCTGATAGAAGATAACATAGTGCCCTTATCACCCACTGTGATGATGTGTTACAGGTCCCCCTCTCTGCTAATCCATAGAGGATATGAGTTGTTTCAGCCATCAGCTATAGAGCCTTAGCTTTTCTACTCAAGCTGTAGAGGCTTTTAGGTCTGGAGGTTTCCTGATTTAATCCCCAGTGAATTGGTCACAAGGATTGCCATCACCCTTCTCATTAGATAAGATAGCACTGGGAAAGGGGAATAATGGAGACTAGTAGGATATGGCCAGATATTCTAAAGAGCTCAGCACCCTCAATCAGGACCAGATTTTGAAGAGAGCTCAGTTCTTATTTAGGCACCAAACTAAATTGCCAAATTTTCAACAGATCTCAGCACATTGGGATACCTCAGTCGAAGCTGTTGTGTGGATAGCATATTTGAAATTCGGGGTCCTGAGCACTTGAAAGCCTGGTCCTGAATTCTTTTGAAAATCCAGCCCTTAAAGAGTATAGACTCCTGTGACTTGATAGGGTTATACACCTGCAGCAAGTCAAGGGCCTGATTTTGACACTTAAGTTGCACCTACAAAATATGTTTGTGTACCTGATGGGCATGCAAACCCTGGATATGAATGGGTTTTGAAGGTATAACTAAGGCATTATGCCTGAGAAGCTAGGTATAAAGTAAGCAAAAGTAAAAAAAACAAGGGTACATTTACACTGCAATTAAAATCCCACTGCATTTAGTCTCAGAGCCCAAGACAATTGACTTGGCTTGTGGGGCTCGGGCTGCAGGGCTAAAAATTAAAATGTTCAGGTTTGAGCTGGAGCCTGGACTCTGAGAACTACCCTTCTCTCAGGGTTTCAGAACCCAAGCCCCAGCCTGAGCCCAAATATCTACACTGCAATTTTTAACCCTGCAGCCCAAGCCCCACAAGCCTGAGTGAGCTGATCCAGGCCAGCCACAGCTATACTGCAGGCCTTTCATAGATGTACTCCAGTTGTCAGACGTGCTGGTTCCTACATGTGTTGAACTGCCTGGCCGTTATAGAATAGCTACTGAAGAAACCCTGAATGCTGGCTGATGTTACTCTCATAACCATTATTGTATTTGGCATTATTGTATTTTCACATGATTCATTTAAATAATTAATTACTTGCTTATCACTTTCTTACATTTTTGTTTTTCAGTCTGTATTATGTCTAGAGCCCGGTGATGAAGCTGTGGTATAGTAAATTATCTCAGTGAGATAAATGGGAGAACATGCCATACAAGATGTTACTACTTACCATCTCCAGAAGCAGACCAAATGCCTAGTTTATTTGTCAGAACTGATTTTATCAGTAGCTCTCAGCAGCTTAAGCCCTGACAGATAAACTGTCAGGATGTACTTAGGCAAGAGCTCATCTGAAGTAGCAATGTAGTTTGCAGCCAAGTTATTTTTAACTTAACTCAGATGATATAATACATAGGAGCATTGTCACCAGTGAAAAAGGTTTCTCTACAAATGTCATTAGCGGCAACAGTGCCAGGACTCTCTCTGCTAGCCACTACGCTAACAGTTGGTATGTGTATTTGTTGCACTAGAATAATTAAAAGTATCCAGCCTCTTTCTAGTCTGATTGTAGGCTCCTGAACTTTAGACAGGAGCTCCTGCTTTATGTCAAAGAATTACCCTGGGGTTATGAACTCCTTCTTATATCTGAAATCAAGTAATGCAACTGGGATAAAGCAGGTGTCAAGAGCACTAGAGCAAAACCTCTGCTGGAGTTGGTCTTTCCACAAAATAATTTCATTTACTGAAGCCAAGAAATCCCACCCACCCAGACTAAAGCTGTGGTACCTGTTAGGGAAAGCTCTCTTAGGGAGACAGATCAGGGGTGAGATCAGATTTCTTGCTCTTCTTTAAAGAAGATGAGTTAAAAGGTGGTAAATGTGAAACTGGCAGACTTGGGCTCTGGGAGGATGAAGTGATCTACTTTCTGTATTAGCCAGGTTACTTGTTCTACTCTGCTAGTTATCAAACAGACAGTGCCTCTATAGATAGAGGATAAAACAATAAATGACATACAAACATAGTTGACAGATTTTTTGAGTCATCTGGACTATCTTTTAGTGGGACCAATGGAGCAGTAAATGAGAGAACCTACATTAGGATAGGTGAGAAGATACCATTAGTAAAACAAGAAATTTGCTGCAGGGAAACATGATTCAATACAGTGTAGTTCATTGTCTGAAAATCTTGGGCATGGGAAAATGAAAACACATAGGCATCAGTTGTGGAGGCAACTGCCCACCTATTCCCCTTCTGTTGGAGGACAACTGCTACATAGAGGACATTTTATAAGAAAGGATGCAGAAGAGATATCTCAGAGGAAAAGCAGAGTCAAATCAAAATGAAAAATTGCAAGTCTTAAAGATTACAATTTGGATTGATGAGATTCTCTTTCCCGAATGACAACGTGCAGATTAAAGAGCTTTTAACTGTTCTTGATGCAATCATGAGGTTATGGTCTTCTGCTAAAAACTGAGTTTCAGCCATAGTTTATGCAAGTTGTTCACATTACTCACCCTGTAATGATGTACTTGGCTTCATTGTTTGCGGTCTGGTTCTCATTTGTTTGGCATTACATTCCAAGATTGCAATTACTCATAAATTTCCTTTAGTTTTAGAATAAAAAGAACTAGTACGTATTGCATGAACCATCACAAGTTTAATCACTTGTTTGAAGTCGTCTCTTGCAAGCCACTCAAGCAGGTGTATAAAAGTGAATAGCTATGCATGCAGAGTTAGAGAAATACAAGCTAACAGATTCATTTCTAACATAATTACTTTGGGGAATCACTGAATATAATACTACTTTTTAATAATAGAATATTCCCGAGTAATAATTTAATCATAGACCATTGTTACCAGTAAAGCTGGAGATACACTTTGCCTATCCATTTTAATGTAACAAACAGCATGATCTACATTTATTTATTCTTAGGCTTTATTTAAAAAATGGGAAGGGGGAGAGAAATATCCAGGCAGAATAAACAAAAACTATATATAATCTACTAGAGAGCTATTCCCAGCTGACCTTTGATAATCGGTACTCAGGCAAAACACTCATTGAAGTTCATGGGACTTTTACCTGAATAAGGACTGTGGTATTTGGCCCTTGTGTGTGACAGTATTTTTTTTTTTTACTTTAAAAATGAGATTGATACGTACTGTACTTGGTTTTAAGTCAAACATTTTTTTGCTCTGTAAATAATCCAAAGGACTCTTCCGAACCTTAGTTTTCATAAAGTTGAATTGCATCAAGAATTTTAGTAGATTTAGGGCTAGGTTAGGCCTGTTGGGCACAGCCCTGTTATAGGTGACTACAGGCTGAACCACACTGCAGCACAAGGCCCAGGAGGAATTCTGGCTGACTCAGAGTTCAGTCTGGGAGTGCACTGTAACAGCAGGTCTGACACCCTTTGAAAGGGTGCTTCCTCCATTGGCCCTGGAAGGCCAATTTTCTGGCAAGTGGGGCCATGGCTTCCCTCTCCTCCCACCACACTCTGCTGCTTTAGGGAGTGTTTATATTGTCCGCTGTGCTACTCCTGTACAGCAGCCAAGCTTCTCAGCCACATTGGGGCTAGTGAGGGAGATTCCTTGTACACCTACATAGGCTTGGTCAAACAGTGGCCCTGAATGCTGTTCTGTAATGACTTGGTGTTCATTAAACAAATCAATGAATGAGAAAGGAATAAAGTTGTTATAAAAAAAACCTACACAAGATTATCTGTGGTGAATTGAGGTACACAGCTACATTAGGTTCTGCTTCAAGGGCACATCTAAAAATTCCTACATTCATAATACTGTCCCTTATGAGGGAGCCTCTATACATTATATTCTTGCACAAATGTATCTCTATAGTTCTACAGAAAGGAATTAGTCATTGTTATTGTAATCAAAGTGCTAGATAGTCATGACTGTCTTTGAAGTTCCTAAGTCCACTTTACAGATGCAAAGACAAAAAACCCCTCTGAATGTGTAGCAGACATACCAGGGATTTAATCAGGGACCACCAGAGCTATAGCATGAGCTGCTACAGCTTGAGCTAAAGAGCCAGCATTCTGTAATAACTCATAGCCACTACAGATTGACCCAGACAAGCACTCAGCAGTGGATTACAAATATACACCTGTGCTTCACAAATAATTCTATTTGGATAATGAATTTGTTTAACTCTCTCTATTACTTACTGCTGCACATATGGCCATGTTTGTTGTATCTTAATAGAAATGAGTAGATAACATATTAGATCACCCAGGCCAAAGGTAACAAGAAAATATTTTTTCTCACCAATCTGGTAATTCTGATGGTTTATATAAGTGTTCTTTGGATCATTCCAAAAATTGAAGCTTGTGTTGTCATCATTCACTGACCAAACCATTATCTAGAGAATGATAATTCCCCATATTATGTGCAAGCTTTGCACATGCACATGCACTTTTTGTGCCTGTTTTGTTCTTGTCTGGATTCACTTACATCGTCCCAAACCATGCAGGTAAAAACCCATCATATTTTTATTTTCCACAGAAAAATGGCACTAACACAAGAAAGAGAAGATAATGGTCTACATTGTCTGATCCAGTACTGCAATTCTTATATTCCTATGTAAAACTCACCTTATTGCTACAGTTTGTCTTTATTTTGTTATCTTTCTTTTGCTTGTTAATAAAGTCCAGTCCAAGCCTTCTCCCTCAGACTTGGCTGATCCTAGAATTCTAAGCTGCTCAGCCCACCCTCTAGGCTAGCTCTGTTAGCTATTTATTTTCAGAACAATCTTTACAGGAATATTATAGCTTCAGGAAGAGCTATAAAAGTAAAAACGCATATTACATAATGCATTGTAAAGAACTTGCAGAGATTAGTTGGAGTTGAAATACACTCAGATAGACTGTAATGTTTCTGATTCAGAAAGATCACTTTTAAGACTCAGATTTCATTTAGGCCAAAGCCTACCCTCCTTACTCACGTCAGAAGCCCAGCTGGAGCCAGGGGAGCAGGAGCTGGCACTCCTGATAAAGTCAGGGTGATACAGAGAAAATACGAGCTGCTGGTTCCTAAACCGCAATCTATTTCTTATCAGGGATGGGCCTGAGACCCAGAACTGAGATCTACAGTCTGAACGCTGCACAGACATTAAGGATCCAATTGTGAGCAGCCCTTAGATGGCTGCACAGTAGCAGCTGGGGCATGCAAGGAGCCTCACACTTTGTGCTGTTGCAGAAGAGCCATTCACAGTAGCAGTCCCTGCATTCCCGGGGACCTGAATGCTGAAAAGCCAGCTTCACCTTAAAGGATATAGCAGATTGCATGTACTCAAAGGCACATGCAAGGGGCAGCATCAGAAGAGACTGTGCTAGTCTGAGGTACAATCTCTCTGCTCCTCCTCATGGACTTCATGCAGTCCTCTTTCCTCCCCAAACCACAGGCTCAAAGCTGTGAGAAGAAAGTTAAAATCTAGCCCTGATTATTTATAGCACAGAGGCACCCAGACAAGGATCAGGGCCCCATTGTGCTAGGCACTGTAGAAATGAAGAAGTAGACACAGTTTCTGCTCTGACTTAATAGTTCAGGATTTTGATTTGGCCTGTTATAGACAATGGAAGCTATTCATTCAGATTTGAATCCAGATTTTGATTCCAAATATTCTCCCAAAAGTTCTGAAATATTTTCATCTGGGTTTTTGATACAGATTTCTATTAATGATGAGTTTTTTTAAAAAAACACTTCTCAGATTCTCCTTCTTCCATCACTACTTATTTTTAAAATAATTGTTTGTTGTAACTGGTTGTGATTTGTGGATTGTTTTTCTTCCATAGTGTCACTTTACAAGGATATGTATCAGAGGGGTACCCGTGTTAGTCTGGATCTGTAAAAAGCGACAAAGAGTCCTGTGGCACCTTACAGACTAACAGAAATATTGGAGGATAAGTGGGAATTCACCCACGAAAGCTTATGCTCCAATACTTCTGTTAGTCTATAAGGTGCCACAGGACTCTTTGTCACTTTTTACAAGGATAAACTTTCTACCTTTGACTGTGATACCAGATACAGACATGCAATCATTAACCAGGTAACCTTGGATTCACCAGTAACATTTATTATCCATGCAGAATTATTCATGAGATTAAGGATTAGTGGCAACTCTGAGAATCAGGCATAGATCAATTCAGAGAAGGTCTTGGATAAAGCTTGTCTTGTACCAAATAGCTCCTCAGTAAGATCCAATTAGTAAAATTAAATCTTTATGACAATTTATCAAACTAAATATCCCAGATGCCATAATGAACACAAATATATGGAAAATAACTAAAAAACAGAATACAGCATCTTCCATACTCAATAATGAGAGATTAGGAGAAAAGTGGCCAAGGAAGTAAACTGAAGCTCCATTATGTGCTCAGATAATACACACTTATACAGCCCAGCCTCTTCTGTTGAGAACTAACTCAAGACATTATGGCACTTTTTACATCCTGTCATTGGATTTTTTTTCTTACCCCTGGACTGCTAGCAAAGAGCCTGATGACTTCTACCCATTAGTCCGTTCCCACATGAGGAAATCTCTATAGATCACTTCTCTCGAAAGTTTCTTCCTATTCAAGGCATGTGGGGGGAATGGGGCTTCAGTCATGGAACAGGCTGCAGGGTCAGTCTCTGAACCCTGCAGATTGTGGAGGCTCCATGCAAGGCCATAGTCATCCTGACAGAGACTCCACAAGTCAATGATGGTACTAGGAATCTTGCTGACCCTTTCCTCCAACGGTGCTCCCTGTAGCTTCACTGACAGGGGACCTGCAACAAATGAATACTCCAGAAACCTCCTCTGTGAGGAGGAGGGTCACTGCACGATGGAGGAGATGCAGAAATATATCACCATCTGGGCTGGATTGTGGGCTGGTTTTGTTTTTCTGTTCTGAACTCCATATTTTCAGTAGGAGAAAGATGAGAGTCCATCTAGCCTCACTTGGCATGCCTGTTCCCCCCATGTGGATCCTAAGAGCAACCTCCCTGATATCCTAGGGAAAAAATAAAGGTGGGAAAGGGGCAAGACATATTTTCCCATACCCCATCTCCTCCTCACACACAAATCAAGGGGGAACAATCCTGTCCAATGACAAGTTGCAGGGACCGTGGTTTAATGTCTCATCTAAAAATGATGACAACGAAGCCCCATTAGCAGGGATGGGCAAACTACAGCCCGCGGGCCACATCTGGCCTGCCAGCCAATTGAATCCAGCTCTCAAACTGGGGAGCAAGGTCTGGGGCTTGACTCTGAATGAGTGACCTGTCCTCTTCATTATTTGCCACTCCCCGAATTTTTGTGTCATCTGCAAACTTTATCAGTGATCATATTATGTTTTCGTCCAAGTCATTGACAAAAATGTTAAATAGTGTGGGACCAAGAACATATCACTGTGGAACCCCACTGGAAACACACCTGCTCGATTATGATTCCCCATTTACAATTACATTTTGAGACCTATCAGTTAGCCAGTTTTTAATCCATATTTTGTAATCAAAATAGTGTGTGGTTCCAAGTCAAATTCCTTAGAGAAGTCTAAGTATAAACTTGGATTATGATTATTTTGTTTATTTAATTTTCTGAAATGTTTGTACAAAATCCTTGTTAGTTTGAAGATATCTCAGTAATGTAGTCCTGTTTCAAGACAACTACATTAGCACGAATGAAAGAACTTTAAGTTCACGCTTGCAGAATCCGCACAGGGAAGTTACAGTGCAGACCTCTGGTGTGCACTGCTATTCCCTCCCCTGTAGTATGAACTGGAATGCAGTATATACATGCCCTAAATCCAGCATTTATGCACCACTGGCATTCACAAAACTTCTGCTCAGCTACCAGCTAACTCTGTAGGCACCTAAATTTCCACTGTTAGCTTCCCCGAGGTGCCTACATTAGGCATATATGCCTAAATCCTGACACCACCCAGCAGTGCCTTGCCTAATTCTTCCCTAAGCCCCAGTGGGATGCACAAACTGTCTATCTTGTCTTTGGATCCTGATGCAGTAGATGTGCTCATAGCATATCTAAACCCACACATAAGATGTCAGAGGAGGTGTTCCCCACCTTTGTCTTATACAGTTTAGTCCAATGATTAAAGTATTCACCCAGGATGTGGAAGACCTAGGTTCAAATACTCCCTCTGCCTGATGTGAAGTAGACACTCACAGCCCAGAGGTTAGGCAAATGCCTGGCAGGTGGGAAGTGTCCTGGGGCAGGCTTTGCTGTCTCCTGTTGGAGCTATTCTACTGTATAAATAACTAAATATTCATTGGAGCAGGGGGACTGAACCTGGTGTCTCCCACCTCAGTACCCCATAGAGTCTTTCCCACTCTGTGCCTACTGCCACTTGCCCCTCATCCTCATTTTTTCTTTAAAAACAATTTTCCTGGAGTGAGGCACCTAAGCTGGGTCAGAGTTCACAGCCCAGACTTAACTGAATCCCACCTTAGGTGTTGCAATGCTGACTGTTGCAGCAACTAAATCCCTCTTGTGAATCTACCCTAAGAAGCAGGATTCTGCCACCCTTACTTATGTTGAATAGCCCTTACTTGGCAAGTGGTTCCAGTGATTTCAAAGAGAGATCTTCCAGGATTAAGCACTACTACATGTGGATAATGGATGCAGAATTGAGCACTCTTTTCTTTATCACCTGATCAACTGAGGTGAGGTTTGCGTCCCTGCACTTATCACTGACTTTGGCACTCACCCTTCAATACCTTGCATAACTATCAAGAGGAACATCAGTCAGTCAGGATATATTAAGAGCTGATGCTGAATCAACTGTGGAGACTAATCTATTTAGAAGAGTCATAAATAAAGATGAAATTAAGTCAAGGAAATGTAGTCCGAACGTCAGGAAAAAATTCCTAATAAGGAGATCTATTAGACCATGGAATATCCCAGTGTTAAAACTAGTGGAAGCAATAGCGCTTGAATAATTTAGAACTATACTGGAAAAAGCTCTTGAGACTATAGGAAATGACCCATCTTCATTGGCTTTTTTTCTAACAGGAAATTTTTACTCTAAAAAAAATGAAAATTTCACCTGAAACCCAAACATTTTTGACCAAAACGTTTGACAAAAATTCAAAGTTTTCCATAGAAAGCATACATATTTTGCAAAAATTTCACATAGTCAAAACCCCAATTTTCTGTCAAAAACAGTTTCGACAGAAAAATTTTGATCATTTCTCATTGTGCCTCATGATCACATGTGAGGAATCCATCTTCATTGCTCTGTAAAGATGTTTGGCATTTGTCCTTTTATATCAAAAATATCTGAAACCTACTTATCTGTAGGCATTTCCAAAATTAAAAGAAAAGTCTCATTTATTCATTTAAATGAGTAAATTATGAGCTATTTTTATATCTTTCTAGCTCTCTTATAATCCCCAAACAATACGATGACACTATGTTTTCTACCTGGCAAACGTCTGCATCAAGAGAACCCTCTAATGTTTTTTGAAGCAACTCATAAGGTGAATACTTAGGAAAATTACACTCCCTCTCATATGCTTTGTGTGTTTAAAGTAGGAATTTATTATGAAACAACACAATCCCATGTCTGTGAGTTCCATCCCTTAACTATTAGCTACCTTAAACATTAATTATGCTTATTATTATTATTATTTAATATCTATATTGCAGTTGTACCCAGAGGTCCTAATATGGATCAGGGTTCACTGTGCTTGGTGGTGTACAAACTCATACAAAGACCTGTCACAATTCCTATAATTTCGTAACTTTTTTCAGGATCTTAACCACACAACTCCCATTAAATTCAGCATCAATCACATAACTAAAACCCTGTGAAAATCACTGAACATTTAGCAGCGTATTCAGTAAATAGATCCAGATGGGCCAAACTCAGTTCCGGTGTAGATGGGCACAATGCCATTGAAATCAGTTGAGTTGCAACACTAGAGCTGATTTTGACCTTATATTTTTTACATGGTGCCAAATAACTGCAAAAACAAAGTCATTTGTACTGAAGTTCAAACAAATTTAGGGGTCTCATTCTAGACTCTAGAGGGCATTTATTTATTCAGAGCACAAAAGCATCACACAGTTTGGCACTGCTTTCCACCACTGTTCCACAGAGATCAAGGACTAGAGCATTCAGGGCAGTGCAGGTCAAGAGTGAAGGAGGTGAAGTGGGAAAGCTACAAGAAGAAGACAGTGTGGCACTTACCCAATCTGCTTGCCTCTTGCCAGCACTCAGTTCCTCATTTTCATAATTCACTTTAATGTTTTAACAACAACGATTAGGAATGGCTTTTGAAGTCTCAATGGCTCTGTGTTGACCCTCACCATGGGCAACTGAAGTCAGTGATATTTCTCTGGATTTACACTGGTGCAACTAAGAGCAGAATTTGTCTTAGCATAACTGTTAACACTTTGCATGTAAAGTATCTTTCCTCCGAGGGTCTCAAAGGTCCTTACCAAGGGAAATACTATTATCAACCTTGTTTTATGTATGGACGAATCTGAAGCACAGAGATGATTAGGAACCACATTTTCAGACATGTGTACTTGATGTTAAGCACCTACATCCCTATTTACACACCGAAAGAGGAGACTTGAGGCTAGATCCATAAAAGGACTTAGGCACCTAACTGCCACTTTAGTTGCCTAAGTCCAACATTAAGGCACCATTAAGATCCTCAAAACCCCTGCTCAGCTGCCTCCTGCCTTGATAGGTACTAAAGTCCCTGGGTGTCTACATTCCCATTGTTAAACTCCTATAGATGTCTCAAAGTCTGCCAGCAGACATGACACTGGTCTCAACACTAGCACCCAGCCTCCTACCTCACATCTAAGGTCCAGCAGGATCCTCATGTGGTGTGCCCCTGCCTATCTCACCTGTGGGGCCCAATCTGGTAAGCATTCTCAGAGGACACCAAAACAGCTAGAGTGGGTGATAAGGTAGTGCCCGCCTTATAACTTGTAGCCCAGGTATAACAAGCACTCACCCAGGATATAGGCTTCAATTTCCACCTGCACGTGAAGGAAGGACTATGAGTCTCCCCTCAGCATGGCCTAACCATTGAGCTATGGAGTATTCTCAAGCAAAGTGTTCTCAATCTCTCCCATAAAAGCTTTTCCACTATGTATAAATAATTAAGGGAAAGAGGGGGAACTGGAACCTTCATCACCTACTTCCTGGAGGAGTGCTCTAACCAGTAGGCTATATGCCCAATGGATAGTTTAGTGTTTGTAACAAGTGGCAACCTCTGCCCACCATAAGTTTTTATTGCCCCCTTTTGTCTTTTCCTCCCATCACTTCCCTCTAGCTAATCCCTTTTTCTTTTCTTCTGATGTATCCTCTTTCCATCATGTCTTTGTCAATAGCTTCTCCTCCTCTTTCATTGCCGAAAGAGTCCATCCAGCTGGAGAACATGGATACCATACAGCTGCCTGCCTTGAGGCTTTTTAGCTCTCGCCTGATCTTAGCCTAAGTCTAAGAGAGTATTTGACAGTGTAGACTCAACATAGTTGAAATAGTCCAACATTTAAAAAATGGGTGCAGACATGGGTGAAGTCAGTAGGAGCTGCTGTCAATTTAAGTGGCTAAATAAGGACCTATAGGGTGCTTATCAAAAGCACAAATGGGAGATGGGCACCTGACTTCGCTTTGTGCCTTTTAAAATGTTCTCTAACGTTATGCACCAGTTTGGAAAATGTTGGCCTATTGCTTTTTGGGTTTGCAGCTGGAGTTTTTTGTTGTTGGTAATTAAAACAGATAATTTTTCATAGAACATTATTAATATTCTGGAGAAGAGTCATTTTGTTCTCCAATAGAGATTCCTATATAATGTGTTATGAGCAAACAACCAACAGGCCACATAGTTACAGCAATGTGTGTATTACTGAATATACCTGCACACTTATTTGACAGCAATGAGAGCAGGCTTTGACTCTAAACAAGCCCCATTAAATTACAGTTGAATTAACCAAAAAATATTTTCTAAAACATAGTAAACCTTACTTTTCCACAGCTCCTGAACCCCACCTCTGTCTAACAGTTGGCAGAGCTCCTAGTCTTCCTTACATTCTGCACACCCGCTGGCTAGGTGGGGGCGGGAAGGGGTGGAGGGTTATTCAGGAAATCAGATAGAAATAGGGAAACATTTATTTCTTTATGATTCACAAATCAGACTAGATTTTTAATTTAAAAAGACATGCAATATAAAATTCAGTTGAAAAAGTTTCAAGCAACTCTTTTTTTTTACTAAACATACTTTTTTACCAGGAGCTGGGAAGATTGAGTTTTCCAGGTAGCAAGGTGGCTTCTGTTTCCTGGGGAAAAGGTTCTTATAAGTGATTAAAAATTTCCAAACTCATGAGCCAGCACAGGATGTGTAATTAAAGTGTAATTATTAAATAATTAGTCTAAGTCAAAACAAAGCATTCACATATATGCGGGTATCACTTATGATATTGAATTGGAACTCAATGCAGACTCCCAATTTTCCTCTTTTCCTTTCTCAGGGAGATTTCAGCAAAAAATTAAATTGTGTCCCCAAAATATGGCAGCCCCCAAATCTAATTCTGAGCCCTTCCGAGGCCAATTCTGCATTGCAGAAGCCAAACTTTTGTTGTTGTATTTTAGCTAAATCGGGCCATTGGATGCTTTTGCAGGAGGAATAACTAACTCACGTTACCTCCATCTTAAACTGGGATTTTGGCCTCTCACAAGCAAAGTATAGCTAAGTCTAGTAAAAGCTTGGACTGAAGACTTCCAAGGCAAAACTGGGATGCTTAAGAAAGTAGGTGCTGCTGATTCAGTAGATCACACTCTTTCCTGCCAACCAGTACCAAAACAATACCCTGGCATAGTGTTAGAGGACAGTGTGCCATTGGGAGACTCTCTCCCAGATAAAATGTAACACTTGGTCATTAAATATCCCACTTTGCTTTATGAAAGTAGAGCATTAAACTATATGTCCAGTGCCAGGCTTATCCAGTTTGTGTAATTACATTGTGCCTACCCAGGTTCTCCAACAATTTCAATTAGATATTTCTGTTTCACTTCCTGCCCCAAACTCTGTGTACTGTTGCTATGTGCTATTGGATAGAGGTAGATATAGTCATTTGTGTTTATCTAAAGGGCAATCTCTGAACTCTCATTTAAATCTGGGGGTCCCATTAAATTCAAGAGAAGCCCCTTAAAATACTTAGGGAGAGAATTGGCCCATCGTTTATTAAAGTCTTTGGTATTCTTTGTATGAAAGATATTATATAAATGTATTACAGTCTGTACCCCTATGTCCACCCTTTTTACAAAACTATAATGGATTTTGTACAAAGTATGCCTTGTGAAGTCTCATTTGAAAACTCATAATTTGCTGATCATTCTTGTTTTCTTAACGTAGGTGTGGCAACATTGTATGTAAATTTATAAGATTTTACTGTATATCATTATTGAGACATGTTCCAAGTTTAGAAAAGCAGGCACAAACCAGTTCCTCAAAAAAAAAGAGGAAAACTGATGCCTCAACAAAATCAGATGGACTATCACCTGATTAAGTGCCATTTTTTGGCAGGAAAAGGGGTGGGAGAGAGAAATCTACATTTTGGCTAAGAAGCAGCTGGAGGTTTCCTTTCCCAAATACTTCTCTCTCCTGAACCTCAGCTGAAGATGATTTTCAGAGAAAAATAGATCTACAAGAAAGGGGAACAGATGCCCCAAAATATTCCTCCCCTTCTCTCTGCCAATGGCATCAATAATATCTGAAGGACAAGGTAATTAACACTGAACTGGGAGAAGGGTCCTAGCTGAAAGGATTCCAGCCAGTAAGACTGCTAAAGCATGTGGTGAAAGAAACCTTTGCTTTGAATTCATTTATCTTGTTAAGTTAAATATTAATTGTGTTTTAACTTTTTATTTTCTTGTAACCAATTCTGACTTTTATGCCTCATTACTTGTAATCGCTTAAAATCTATCTTTCTCTAGTTAATAAATTTGTTTTGTTGTTTTATCTAAACCAGTGTGTGTTTGGGTTGAAGGGTTTGGGAAACTTCATTTGAGATAACAAGGTCTGTACATATCATTTTCTGTTAATGAAATGACAGACCTTATATGAGCTTGTATTCTCTAGGAGGGTGCTGGGCAGTGCAAGACACACATTTATGAGAGACAGTCTGGGACTGGGAATTTGATGATGTTTCCCAGCAGTGTAACTCTTGGCTGGCTAATGCACTCATACAATATAGCTTGGAGTTATTTACTTACTGGAGGCTGTATATGAGCTGACCAGGGGTGGTTTCTCTCACAGCAATGCAGCACAAAAGGCGCCGTAGGTTGGAGTATTGAAGGGATACAGCTATCCATCAGTCCAGATTGTGCCCTGGGGAATGCCACAAATGTAAGGTATTATTTATTATGGCAAAGACTGGGCTAAAATCACTTTGCCGTGCCTTGGGAGCAATGGGAGGTGCTTTGCCTCATAAAGGTAGCACCAATGAAAAAGTAATTTGTAACATCTCTTTATGTATATTTTCCATCCCCTCCACCCTCATACATGTTAACCAAGTTGAAGATAGTGTATAGTGGGGAAGAGCCATAGTTCCTCCACTTTAGACCTCTCTCTACTTCTTTTTTTGGTGAATTGCCAAATGGGAAGTGCAGAAGCTCACACATAGCTAGATTAATCCAATGTTCATAAACCTCCAGTCTTTGGGTATGTCTACACTGAAATTAGACACCCATGGCTGGCTCATGGCAGCTACCTCAGGCTGGGGGCTCTTTAATTGCAACATAGATTGGGTTCCATTTGGTTTGAGTTTTGAAGAGCTGCTGATTCTTACTGTATCCAGATTGGTTCTCAGAATCTTTATCACCAGTTGTGATGTGAATTAATTTGATTTTTTAAAAATATTATTTAAAACTAGGTAGAAATCATCCCCGCTATATACCATCAGCAGTTAAGTTTTGTTCACTGTTTCAGTTTGTTAATTTGATCCTGTGAGGGTATTTGCAAGACTTGTCTCCTCTATACTCTAAATTATAAATTTATGGAAAGGGCCAGTAAAATGTATATAGGTTGCCAAATTATAATCTGATCCTGCTAACCTTTGTTCACAAGTAATCCTCACTCAGTGGGTCAATGGGACCAGTCAAGTGAGTCAAGGTTTGCAGGACTGAGTCCACAAACTAGTAATTTCTGCCATATTTAAAAAACAACCATACAAGGGTACATACACATCTGTGTAGTGCTTATATAGATAGGGGACAGGATTGACATCCAGAAGAGGTGGGCTGTATTCCTGATTCTGCCAATAATTTACTTGTGGCCTTGGGTAAGTTTTAACCTGTGCCTCAGTTTCCCCATTTTTATGAAATGCTTTGATTTGGTGGACAAACCAAAAAAATCTAAAAACGTTTTTGTTTTGGTTTGACTGAGAAAGAGAAGTTTGTTTTGTTTTTTTCTTGTTGAAACAAAAAAACATTTTTTTTGTTCAACTGAGAATGATTTTCTTTTAATGTTAATTATTATTTTCTTTCTTTTTGTTTCATTTCATTATCAGGTGAGTTTTTTACCCTTTTTTGTTTGACTTTTTAAAATAAATCAAGCTAAACTTTTAAATGAAAAGTCAAAACATTTCATTTGCAAAATAAATCAATTTGACTTTTTAAAAAAATCCATTTGGGGCTGAATTTTTTTGCCTGAAATTACCCAAATCTGTGAATAGTTTTATAGACAAATATAATTACTACTCAGGAAATATGACGATCTGATAGGGAAGATTTGTGATTGCCTTTCCTTGTACTTCCAATGGTTATTCTATTTATTAGTGGCACAGCAGAGATGCTATATGAAACATTCAGATGACACTTTGTTTCCAAACTCTGATGACAGTCGCTTGGAATGCCAACCTCACCTCCAAATTATCCTCTGGGAGCATTACTAACATCTTTCCTCTAGCTCAATCATTTTGTAGGCTCTAAGGATTAAAAAAATTGAGACAGGAGATCCCTTATAAACGGGAAGTCACTTCACATTTATCACTTGTCATTAGTTCTTACTTGTCATTAGGTTTTAGGCAACTTGATCGTGTTTTGCAAACATGAAATATTATGCGAGTAAAGTGACTGAACTGATAAATGGTGCTATCCTTAAGTACTGTATATTATTGAAAATCCTGTCTTTCTAATGGCAGGCTTAACTAGTTTTCAAGTTTTGAAGCCAGAAAAAGCCAAAGAATTTTTTAGATATTAAAAATTATACTTTCCAAGCACGTTTGAGAGCCAGCTAATTAGATGCAAATATAATATGATATTTAGTGAAGAAACACCCTCAGGTTTGGTGTGTCTTCTTAAGCAGAATAATGTTTGCTACAACAGAAAGGTATCAGATTTACCATGAACACATTTCCTGCAAGGAACCTTTCTTTTTAATAATACCTGAAATGTAACAAAGAAATAGTTCAAAAGCCTGTTTCTTATATTATACCCTGCAGGTATGGTATTTAAAACTCCTCTTAAATTTTCTCTGCCTTGTTCTTTTCACTTGAAAAATAATGAGTACAGGCTAGGTAGCCAAGGCAGAGCTTGATATGGTTCAGATAGCAGGAAGGATTACAGGACAATAAGAGACCACAGCCATGCCTCATCGCAACAGCACTGCAGTCTGCACGACTTTATGCTCTATTTAGGAGGGCAGGTTATGGCTGGGAGGAGGGGCAGCCTCCAAATGATATATTTTAGCACTTGAGTCAATTTGCAGACATCAAACAGTTCCACAGGGTTGTTGTACTAACACTATGCCATTTGTTGTACTCTCATACTCTGGAGAAAACTTTTGAGTAACACTGAGTTTACTTAGCTGAAGAAAGTTTGGTGAACTTCAGTTCAGACTGAGGCCTGTTAACAGCAGGAAGAGTCCAGCCTACAGCTACAGAGGATTCAGTGCTCGATGACATTAATAAGATCCAGATCCATGAGTTAGACAGCTGTGATCTCCCTTATCCTCTGCCTTGCAACGTGAGTATGTTAAAGCTTTTCATCCCTTTTATAGTATTCCCCCTCCCCAGTCCAGAACCCAGGGTAAGGGAAAAATAACAGAAGAAGCAGGCAGAAATTACTGTTCTAATTTTGCATTAGCAAGAATTTGTAAACCACCACTGGAAAGATAAAGCTAAGTGGGACTGTTGCAAAGATACCAAAATAATCAACTCACTGACTGTTTAACAGATACATTGATTGGAGGTGTAGAAGCAAAAGCTTCTTACAAAAAAATAGGAAAGAAATGTGTATGTAAGGAATCTGACAGTAGTTTCTTAGATAAAGTAAGGGTTCTGAGAGCACAAAGTATAGCAACAAATGCTAGAGCTGCAGTAAACATATTTCATGACATATTTCTGTGGCGTATAATGAAAATTATTTTAAGCTCTAAGCATTATAATATGTTGAAATGTTTCTTATACATGAGTTTTAATGTTACAGTAAGAAAGTGATAATGAACTAAGACATATTGCTGTGATTTTTAACGTTTAGTTTTTACATATAACATTATAAAGTTGTCTAGAAAAGAAAAATAGTATTCCTTGGTTATTTTTTTTTTTAAAGTTTAGTCTTTTCAAAATTCCTCCCAGTCCCAACATGAATGAAACAGTTTGCTTATTTAAAGAATCATTTACATATGTGCATGTATCTGAAGGGATTACATGCCACTGTGCTATTCAAGTTAAACTATTCAAATTAAGCATTCAAAAAACAGTGAGGACTTGACCCTTCAAAGCCTTACTCATGTGAGTAGTCTCAATAGGGCTACTCCTCTGAGTGGTTGTAGAGGATTGGGCCCTAATCTGTGCACCTGACATTAAGCATTAAAGGAAAATCCATACAGACAACAGATGTTTATTCTAAACGTTAAGAGTTAGACATGCTAACCACATCAGACATGTCGGGAAAGCCCTTTGGAACTGTATTTATTATTGTCAGAAAACGTATGCCTTTCATCTCATTTAGCTTTATATTTTTGCTTTCTAAAGCTTGGTTAAACAGGTGAAACAATTCAATTCAATAAGAAATAGTTGTGTTCCCAAAATATGGTAGCCCCCCAAAAATAGTGACATGTGTCACTAATGTTCAAGTTCCATTGCTATAGTTTTTTGTTTTTGTTTTAAAGCCTGAATATCAGTAATAGGAGCTGCTGCTAAAAGTGAATAAAGAAATAAAAGGGTTTAATCAATAATCTCTTATTCCTACCTTCTTGTTTTTCAAATCAACATTTCCAGCAATGTGCTTCTCCAGTTTATTACTCGACTCAAAACTATAATCACAGCATTTTTCATTCATACATTTATGTTTCCTTCATTTTCTTAAAAATCTCATTAACTGTCTAGTTTCAAAATAACCTCTGTTATTACAAATGAACAGCAGTTAATCTTTATAGATACGTAGATTTCAAGGGGACCAAAAGAGACTATTATATCATCTATGTAATATTTATTTTTCCTTTCCATGATGTCTGCCTTTCTATAGGTTCACAGTAACTACATGGAAATAACAGCTGTATAATTCAAAGTTGTTACCCATGTTTTGGGACAGACCATAATTACAGGATTGGGTCCTTTAATAGTTGCTATTCTGTTGAGCCTAACTTTGGTAAAAATTAATGCTTTCAAAACAAACAGTAGATTAGGCTATAATGGTTTGAAATGTGCAGTAGGCATGAAGTTCAAAGAGTTACAGATGGTTTTTATCAAATGGATGATACTTGGACATAGCTTTATTGGAAAGCTAAATATTTACAAAAATAATTGGTTTTGGTATTTTAAGGTCATTTAATGAAAGGAAAAAACCTTGCCATTAAATTAGTAGCAAATGTTTCTAAAATTTTGATCGTTGTAACATATAATTAGTCAACAGAAAACTGAATCATGCTTCTCAAATTTGATTTTTAAAGCATTAAAAAGTGTCATCAAAATAACCTTGGGCCATATCATGTTACTGATGTTAGGGGCAACTTTTTTTTTATTAGAGTTACAAAGCAACACTTGTTGAATATCCCTTGAAAGATTAGTTTTGTATCATGACTAAATTTGTCTAATTTTAATAAAATTAGATAAAAAAGGTTCTATTCTAAACTCACTGTTTCTTTTATGTATTAATGCAATCCCCTGTTATCTACACCCATGGCTGTTTAATCATTGGTAAGATTTTATATTTTTCCTCCTAATGGTGAATAGTATCACTATATTTCCCATTAATTTTCACCACAATGTAATTTGGACACAACTGGACAAATTCTACTCAGATTTACATACTGTGGAATCCCCAGTATAGTCAATGAGACTGCATAACATGGCCCAACATATATCTGTCGAAAGGTGACATTGCAATGTGTCTGTTTGCCATCAGGGTACTGTTATGTTAAAAAAATAATATTACAGTTATCCCCAAACACCTTTTCAAAGCAAATACTCTTACTTTGAACCTTTTATGCAGGGGTTACTTCAGAGAAAACTTATTCTGAATGTATAGAGCGTTAATTTGATCCCTGTAATTTAGCACCTTTGTAGTACAGCATTGTAAAGAACAGATAACTCAGTGGTTTCAGATGTGAGATTATAATGAGATAGGATGGGCTCCTTTAGGACAGCCCCAGTTTTGTCTAATTTAACAGCTTTGAAGTCCATACCGTTTTTATTTTGTTGGTTTTGACAAGGGTTGTTTCATCTTATTTAATGCCCTCTTGATTTTGCTACAAAGAAGAATAGGCCTACATTGAAATGCATGTACATCAGCCAGTGTTAGACCCAGCTTGATTCATTCTATGTGAAATTGATTTAATTAATTAATGTATATGTACCGATGACCATGCGTTCTGCATCAACGTGAGTCAAGTTCTTTGTGATTTAGCATGCTAGATGGGTGCTTTAGAGAGTCCAAATAATGAGACCAAAACAGGACTAAACATACCGGTTTCAATGACTGTAGAATCACCTCTGCATCAGAACATCTGCTGAGATGTGCTACTTTAGTGATATTTTTCTGCTTTTCTTTGTAGTATAATATTGGCATCTAATGAATACAACAGAATTTAGTTTAATTTTAAAGTTGGCTTTATTTGTGAGGTGTTAGTCCTTGTTATTTTGAGTACCATTAATGGCAATTATGTATATCTTTGACTCTGCTTTGTCCACATTGGACCCAATCCTTCTTCCAATGAAGCCAATAGTGAAGAAATACTGTACAGTATATGTGTAGCTCTGGAATACTCTATCTGTGTACCCAGGGACCAATCTTATTTCAGTGAAATGTTATCCTTTTGTCACTGCATATATTCACTGAGAATATCCGAATGTAAATATTTCCAGCAACTGAGGCTCAATTGTTTAGAGACCACCATACCTCTTTATTCTCTAAATAGTCCATCTATAATAGCATGAGGCCTCTCTGGTCTGCACTGACCCCCAAACCTGCCTCACATACCTTTTCTCTGATGCACAAAGACCTCAGTTGTCTACACCCATGGATGTTTAATCAGAAATCGCTCATTTATTTTAATCAATGATAAGGTTTTATATTTACTCAGTAGGATAAAAATTACAGGGTGACGTGGGAGTTTTACCATTGACTTCAATAGGGTCAGGATTGCACCCACAGTTCCTAACTCTACTGGCAAGATAGAGAAAGATGCAGATGTCCCTCAATGCTGTGAATTCCTATGGCTCTGTTACAGTGCTGTAAATTTGAACTTCACCTGGGTGAATAGATTTAGTCCAGATATTCACTGGTGTGACCCAGCAAAATTTGTCCCTTCTGGGTATTTTACAAAGGCTGCAACTCTCAGGGATTCCCCCTCCTTCCCTTATTGACGAACATTGTAAAGCTCCTGTTGGGAGCAGGAGCAGATCCTTTCAGATCTTTAACAGTGGTTAGAGCCTGCTATGTGTCTTTTTGCAGTATAATCACCAGTATCCAAAGAGACCATTTTTGTAATGGGAATTACATGAAAAATGAGGCCTCTGAGTATTCATAACACTGTACAGTATCCTGAGTAGACAGCTAATATTGTTTTCTTAACCCCTAGCAATTGGCAGTCTCGTTCAGTCCCAACAGGCCAGTTGTGTTTTCTTACTTATGCTTATGGAAAGTTCAACATCAACAACATTTAGTTTAAAAATGCTCACAGAATGGGTGTAAGTGAAACAGAGTCTCTTGCTTGTTCCTTTAGCCATCCCGACATGGACATTTACTCAGCTGTCACTCTGGATAACATCGATGAATAACACAGTAACCCAGGCAGGTAGCACAGCACTCATTTCATATCCTCATCAGACTGCGGTGCAAGCTGTCCCTTTACCCCAGTAAAATGGTTGAACTCTTCACCTAGGCACTTCTTACAAAATGCTAAATCTTGGGATAAAATCATGTCTAACACTTTCATAATTAGTTTGAGCTCTGGCTGTGGGGTGGAGGGGGGGGGGGAAGAAAAAGATTGTGTGTTAAATATTGTAAGACTTCCGCAGTTTTATATGTAACATCAGAAAGAGGGAACTCCTGCATAAAGTTGTTCTCATGGTTTTCATTATCACATAGAGTTAATCAAAAACACTTCAACCTCCGGCAAGGATCGCACTGCAGTGAGGGTATTTAGAGGGTATAAAAGCATCTTACTCACTCAGACACTAATTAACCTGGTTAAAAATGAAACCGTTTTTTAAAAAGTCTTGTATGTGTCAGGCAGGGCTGGGTGTTACCTCGGATTTACTGTGTGCACACACACAAATGAAAACCAACCCTACTCCTATCAAAGGTAATGGCAAGATTCCCGTTGACTTCAGTGGAGTCAGGATCAGGCCCATAGCCTTCGTTTTAAGTATAAAGAGAAACAGAATTACCTTATATACAGTTGTGCTTTATATTAAACAAGTTGATTGATTGTGAATTCAAAAATCCTATACAAACTCTGCCCTCAGTTATGCAGGCAAACCCCAACGAAGTACAGGGGCACAGTGTATTCACTTCAGACTCGGTTGTGATTTGTTGTATGTAGCTGCTGCTTAGGGTGACCAGATAGCAAGTGTGAAAAATGGGGACAGGTTTTTTTTTGTCAGGGTGGGGAGGGTATAGTTGCCCCTAGTATCACGATGCTCCTGATAATATTGGGATGTCTGGTCACCCTAGTGCTGCTAAACTGCACCCCAGAAGCTCCCAGGCCCTCAGAGAGAATAACCCAATGCCACGCCTTTTCTGGGGTGCCGCATACTCCCTTTTGATTGCTAGTCCCTCTCCATGGGCCATAACAAAGGGGCAGAGAGACCTTGGCCCCTGCCTCTCCCCACCCCTTTGGGGGCAACCTGTATCTGCAGGAGAAGCAGCAGTCTCTCTGCCCTCCTGAATGCAGAGATTTAAACTCAGCGTGTCCTTTATGTTATCTGTACAAGAGGAGAAGGGGAAAATTCCTTGTGCCCTCTACCTCCATTGTACACCCATGTAAGAATCAGTCTTAACCTGGCTCTTTGTAATTTCAGTTAGCCTCGAGAAAAGGGGCCAAATGCTGCAGTAGGCAGGCTTCATTGTGAGTTTTGCCTGAATAAGGAGCAGGGTGCATAATTTGGCCCAAGGAGAGCTTATGGTATGTTCACCGGCTCCTAACTTAGGCCTCAATCTTGTACTGAGAGCAATGTGGCTAGACACCTATGCCCACATGGAACCCCATGGAAGTCTGAGAAGCTGTACATAGGTGCAGTGAGCTGCCCGTGTGATCCTCGGTGGAAAATGGTGGCCTTAACTTGAAACCCTCCAGCTCTGACATAGAGTTAGAAAACAGTAATAACTGAGCATAGCTAAGTGTGCTTTTATTAGAGTGCCACACTGAACCTTGATTATTTTTAGACATAAGTTCTCATTGATTTCAGTGGGCACTTCTCCTTAAAAGCTTCAGGTGCAATAGGCCTTTAGTTTAACATTCTGTGTTACTGGTGTCCATGATATTGTGGAACAGTTCAAGAGTTATTCTGTTGCACTGATTAAAAATAAATAGAGCACAGTAGAGTGCTCAGCTTTCTCTCACATGAAACTAATCCACACATACATTATTTATAAATAATGCACACCTCTCTAGTTCACAGCATCTAAATTATACAGAACAAGGAACAGCTGATAAACTAATTTACAGACCTATGTTTATCCTAGTGGAGATTACTACATTTTTTGTCAGGGTACTTGATGGCCCATAATTTAGATTAAAGCATAAATTGGTAGATGCTGCTATCACAGCAAAGCTAATGTAATTTTGTTAATTAAAAACTAATATTAAACATCTGTCTAGGCAGAAATCTAACTTTAATCAAATAAACACAAGTCTTAGTATTAAAAACAAATCCTTTGCTTAGATAAAAGGGACATTTTAATTAACTTAAATATATATATGGAAAGTGTAGTTTGAAAGCATAAATGCAATTTAATTTAGTCTTTAGTCAGCCTTGTTAGAAAGTTGAAAATTTAACATGCATTTCAGAATGGATATTAACTTATAGAGCTGTGTCACAACATTGCATTATACTGTACTGGATTGTTCTGTCCACAATAAACACTATTTTGCTACCATGCACACATTCCCCTTCTGTTTGTACAAAACTGTGTTTATTTTAGTGAAGGAATTCCTTAGATGTAGTCAAGGGACACATGTCTCGGTAGTAATGAAATATTTAGTTCAATATTCACCTGAGAGAATCACTTAGCATGGATTTTCTAAGCAATAATATTTGGTTACATTTGCATTGGATTTCTGATAGGAAGCAGGAGTTTTCCAATGCAAACAGGCCAAATTCATCCCATCAATTTAATGGAGTTACATCTGGAATGAATTTGGCCTATTCTTCATTGAATTGTAAGGAATTAGGTGTATCCCCAAACTTAATTTAGATGGAAATAATTACCTGCATAAATGCACACAAAAGAATGCCCATTGTTAATGCTATAACATTAACAAGACAGATATTTTTCTTGTTTTGCGTAGAGTTTATTATACCTTATGCATTTTATCACTCATAGTTAGGCAACATAGATAAGCCGTTCTTGTGGTCAGCTGTTGTTTTTTTGATCACTGTACGAGACTGAAAGCCCTAAAAGCAAGCCATTCTTTGGACACTGAAATCCAAATCCCATTTTATTATGATGCCAATGAACTGCTGAGATTCTCCTTTGCTTGTTAACATGATAGCAGACAGATGAGTAGAAATAAAAAGTACTGGCCTGTGAAAGCCAAATCAAAAGGGGAGATTGAAGGGATTTCTCGAGTTACTCAGGTGAGTCTTTAAGCCCCCACCAGTGACCCAGCCAATGGTCAGAATGATGCAGGTTCCGTTTGGTTGCTCCAAACGCCTAGACATGGTATCCAACTGTCTGCACAAAAGGCTGAGAATTTGCAGTTTCTTTGTAAGCCTACTGCACAATAAACAAAAGAAGGGAATCTGATACTAACTAAACAAAGAATGAACAGTCAATAACATTGTATAAAGTTTTTGAAGTCACAAATCATTATGTGGCAAGAGGGGCTTTGCATATTCCTAGAGTTCTTTACTGCAAGGCTTTTGTTGTTGTTGTTGTTGTTATTTTATGGTTTGGTTTGGTTTTTCTTTCCATCTTTTAGGTGTAAGGTTTATTTTTCTAGACCTTAAGCCACACCTAATAATAAAGAATTGGATTATTCCATAAATTACATAGAAGAAATGTATTTTGTGGATTAAATTAAATAAAAAAGGACGAGGAGATAAATTTTGTATAAAAAGTTCCTATAATTAATAAGGGAGAAGAAAATATTTTGCAGGACACCTGTATTTATGTTCTTCAATAACATAGTCCATGTTTGCAAAACTGAAGATTCCCATGAGAAACTGGTACTATTTTTGTACCACTAGGTCTCAACTTCCTAAACTGAAACAAAAATGCAGCATTTAAAAATACCTTGATCAAAATGCTCTTTCTATCATAGGACTTGTCATAAGAAATTCATGTGGAATAATGTGTACAACTGAAGCACAATTCACTAGCATTTATAGGCCTGAATTTGAGTCCTCTTATAGTGGAAACATTATTATGAGCTCATCAGAATATATTTTTCTCAGAATGCATTAGCTGTCAAATTTAAATAATATCTTACATGCCCTTTTGTAACTTGTAGAATTAACTTTATGAAATCCAGCTGTTTAAAATAAAGTCTTGACTAGCAGTGCCATCTAGCATCTCAAAAAAAACAAAAAACAAAAAAAAACACTGCTACCACCATGCAGCTAGAAAATTGGTAGGTTAGTATTTATGAAAACTATCAATCTATGTAACAAATCTGTGTAGCAAGTTGTAGTCAAGTGAACAATAGCACATGTTTTGATAATATAACATCTGTACACGTCACAAACCATCTGGACAATAAAAGTGTCACAGGCAGAACTTTGATGTATCCTTTAAGAGAGCTGAGATTAGAGAGTGGGGGGAAAGGGTTGCATTTAGTAGTTTCATGTTGTGTCATAATAGATTAGAAACAGAATGAAGCTGTGTTAAAAATGGGGAGGAAGGGACAGCAAGAGTTTATCTCCTCAAGGAATTTCTTTACTTTGAATATAGAGAGCATGAATAAAAATATAATGCATCAGATTAACAGAAAAAATTAGAAGTTTTGCATGTACAGTAATGGTAAACATCTGCTTTATATGGTTTGATGACTGAAATTCCCATGCTTTACTGCCCCATTCAGAAATATAAGGGGTTTATGTTCATTTTACACATATTTTGGCAAAGATCCAAATCCTTTGCATACATACATATACTCTTGTAAAGTGACACCAGATTTATAGGAATATATGAACAAGTAGAATTTCACCCATAATATTATTGTTTGTTAGGCACTAGCATTGCTTAGTGTTACATAAGACAAAGCGTGAGCGTGAAGCCAGTCCCTGCTTTGAAGATCTTAGAGTCAAGAAGACAGGCACAGAAAAGGCAGGATGTACTGGGATGTCACATGAGATATGTTTACTAATCATCATTGTTGGCTCTGTTCTTGTGGTTGTCAGGGAAGAAGTGAGTCCTTAGGGGAGCCCTGAATGCAGAGAAGGGTGGTTTGGCAAACCAGGATGGGGTAGGTATTCCAAGCATAAGGAATCACATGGAAAAGAGGCAGAGAGATAGAAGTGAGAGAAGATGACATAGCAATTCCCAAAAACATCCCTTTGAGAGTCTCTTGCACATAACTATATACCAGTAGTCATGCAGCCAAAACCTGTTTTGAAGTGTGGAGACGGGTTGGATGGCTCAAAAAAATGCTAATGAAATCCTGCATCTTTCACTTCTGGGTTGCTGTTGGAGATGGAATAACAGTAAGAAAAAAATATGGATTCTGTTGGTGACATCTAAACAGATTTTTGTTTCAACAATGTTTGCCCCACTTTTTTGTTCACTTTTGCATACACTCTCATGAAGCAAAAATTGTTAACATGACTATCCATGGAAGATACATTTTGCATAAACAAATAAATCTTTCATTTTCTCAATAAAAGATATTCTCTTGGGGCAGAAGCAGAAATAGTGTATGTTTAGGTCAGATAATCAAGGAATAAGGTCATTTGGGAGAGCAGTGAAGTAGTTCCAATATGGAATACTCCCAGCAAATAGTCTATAAAAAACTGCAGCCTGTGGAGAATGCAAGTGCTCATCCTGGTTTGAATCTAGCCCAGGTCAGTTACCTAAAGTTTTCAGATAGCTGGGTGGTGACCAATGTGAAATGAGTTATTGGGATTGGCCTAATTCCCAGTGAGCAGGTGTTGATATGACAAAATTGTCAGCATGCTGGCAGCATGAGAGAGAAGCAAACAATTATATGGAAACTATCCTGCCTTCACATACCTAGAGATTGCCCCCTCAAATAAGTTAATCTTTCACAAGTATGAAATTCACTTTATTATTTTATTTTTTGTTATTGTACTGTTGTGCCTAATCCCAGTGCTGGACCAGGACCCCATTGTGCTAACAACGTACAAACACGTTGTTAAAAATTCTGATTGCCCAGTGTGAATGCTTGGGCCATTTGTTGATATAGCAACAGGCAAATGCACTTCTGTTTCTCTCAAACCATCTTTCGCACACTGCAAAATGCTACTCCCCTAGTATCTGTACCAGTTATTTCAAAAATACTGCAAATATGCAATATTTTCAATTTGAGCTGTATGTTAACATACAAAAAAGTCACTGTTGAAAAGAGAACTTTTATAGCATTTTATTCTGAGGATTTATTTCTACCTTTAGAGACTTTAGAGGGCTTGTCTACACTTACCAGAGGATCGACGCTGTGGCAGTCAATGCATGGGTGGTTGATTTAGCGGGTCTAATGAAGACCCACTAAATTGGCCGCTGATTGCTGTCCCATTGACTCCTGTACTCCACCTGATTGAGAACAGTAAGGGGAGTCAACAGGAGAGCATCTCCCTTCAACATCGTGTAGTGTGAGCCCTGGGGTAAGTAGATCTAAGCTATATCGATTTGAGTTACGCTATTCATGTAACTCAAATTGCGTAGCTTAAATCAACTTTTCCCTTTAGTGTAGACGAGGCCGAATACACACAAATGACAAATTTTGGTGGCTCGCTGCACATTTTAAAGTGTGATGGAGTCCCTGTTTTTGTGCTAGAAATTAAGATATCTTATTGACATGCTTCTATAGGAAAATCTTGAAGATGGTGGGAGTGGGTATTTTCTAGGTAGTTTCTTTTTTTCTTATAATTGCTTATGTCACAGTCCATGGAAGGGAAACTCCCATGAGATGGGTGGACATGAGTCTTTTCATTTCCAGTACTGTAGGGTGCTTAGGTTTTGTATACCTTATATCCCAAGGTGAATGTGCAGCTTACTTTTTTCCTTTTCTTTATGTTCCAGTTGCTCAATGAATTCCTCTTCTTTTCCCCTCTTTCATTTTCCTTCTATTGTGACAAGTCAGTGGAGATGGAGGACAATCCCCAGTGAAAGAGACCCAGCCTATAGACGAACATGGGTGCCTCTGCAGCACTAACATAGCTATTACATTTACATGAGTCCCATCAATCCAATTAAGGAGTTTTGTAATACAGTTAAGGCCTTGCCTGCAGTGGTTCTTGTGCCTGATTAGGGAGTTCTCTCATTTGTTGAATATGTCCTCTCTTTTTATGCTTAAAGAACAGGGATGCTAAAACAGACAGTGAAGGCAGAGGGTAAAATTTCCTATCAAAAGGAGGGGTAAAAAAATAAAAAATTCAAAACTGCACTCCCTTGCACAACAAACCCACTGGCATAAACCTGATTAGCTTCCTAAGGCCAGCAAAAGCACAAGAACAGGATGTTTTCCTTAAGGGAGGAGGGGATACGCTGACCTTTTAATTTATAAAGGGAAACCACACACCTAGGTGTGGCAGCTCTGCTGACTAGGAGCAATTAGGACAGAATCTGGGTTGTTTATTCTGCTGGGCTCAGAAGTCTTTGTTGAAAGATCAACAAGGGCTTTCAACCATTCAGAAAGTTTAGTATATTTCACGCATATGCTGTTTTTTAAACTGTTTTGTGTGTTGATACTATGGATTTGTTCATTCTTTGAAAAAACTGTCTCTTTAAAAAAGCAAGACTGCTACCATATAGAAGTCTGGCTGCCTCTTCACTATAGTGGTAGATTCTCAAGGGACATGCACTTGAAATGAATCCTTGTCCATATAACAAGTTGCACTAATTCAACTAGAGAGGTCTTTCTAGAACTGATTTAGTTCAAACTGGTGCAAACTGCTGTGTGGACTCTTAAAATCAATTTAAACCTGTTTTAGGTTAATTTAGTTTGTCAATTCCTTACTGGTTTAAAATAAAATGATATAAGCCATGTTTAAATTGATTTAAGGGGTTTGCACTAGTTTAACTAAACCAATTTAAAAAACAGTTTTAAACAAACTAATGCATCTTATACTATAGTGTTCTGACAAGATATAGTAATACTTTATACCTAAGTATGACCAGATTTGGATACCCTTATTCATGTTGAAAAGCACCCTATTCTATGAATAGCCCTTTTAATTTTAATTACTCATGAAGTAAGGTGCTACTAAGCATGAATATGAGAATCAGAATCTTGCTGATGATGGTTTGCATCTTAAAATGTTTTATTTTTATTTAGATTTAAAATACAGTACTTTTAAAAACCTATACCTCAGCTCTAGGTGCTCAGACAGTAATTACATTTGCAATTCCTGAGGCAGAATGAAAAATGAAAAGTTAACACACAAACTAGAAAGTATAGCAGCAAGGTATACCCTTCCACAGAAGCCCTCTCAAATAGATGGTTTTCATGGCAGGTCTGATGGCCTATCACATTCAGTGTTGTTGGAGCCCTGCTGGTTCCCGGATATGAGAGAGACAAGGGCGATGAAGTAATATCTTTTATTGAACCAACTTCTCTTGGTGAGAGAGACAAGCTTCAGAGCTTGAAGTTGATCCAGTAAAAGATATTACCACACCCACTTTATCTTTCAAATTCAAGCTATTTCAGGCCAGAAGAAATATGAGTTCCACAGGCTAGGGGCTTTCATGGAGAACCCTAACCACTTCTTTCTCTTATAGTGAGACCAGGGTTAGGTATCTCTTCTGATCCCAACTGTGGGTGTATGGCACAGGGAGAAGGGTGGTATTTCAGGTACCTAGGTGTATTTCAGTATCACTGGAAGATGTTTGTCTCTGAGACAGAGGATGGCAGCCAGTGGGGACACAGAATATCAGAGAGGAGATGGAATTTTGGCCAAGATACCACGTCTAGGGTGTCCTTACACACTGGTGATTTTGCACCTCTGCACTGACCCATAAGAGCTATTGTAACAGGACCCACACTAAGGCAGATTTGTCCCCGATGGTGGTGCAGGGATGAATTTGACCTTAACATTTTAGTTTTGCATACATTCCAAAAGCCATGGTGGTGGGGGAGGGCAATTGGAGGAGGTGATTGGACCCACCTGTCTTGCTTTTCAGAGTAGAAACTGACATTTAAATATGTTTGTATGATGTCTAGCACACTGGGGCTCCAAGCTGAATATAGACACTTCCCCAATATTAGTGTAGAGCAGTGTTTCCCAAACTTGGGACGCCGCTTGTGTAGGGAAAGCCCCTGGCGGGCCGGGCCGGTTTGTTTACCTGCCCCATCTGCAGGTCCGGCCGATCGCGGCTCCCACTGGCCGCGGTTCGCTGCTGCAGGCCAATGGGAGCTGCTAGAAGCGGCAGCCAGTACTTCCCTCAGCCCACGCCACTTCCAGCAGCTCCCATTGGCCTGGAGCAGCGAACCGCAGCCAGTGGGAGCCACGATAGGCCGGACCTGCGGACGGGGCAGGTAAACAAAGTGGCCCGGCCCGCCAGGAGCTTTCCCTACACAAGCGGTGTCCCAAGTTTGGGAAACACTGGTGTAGAGTAATAAAATATTTATAAATATTCCCATTAAAAGGTTTGTCTCTATTGTCTAAATTGTAGGTATTCATGGTAATTGCACTTTGAAATGCAGTCAGTCATTTACAAAACATAGAGTTATTTTCTTACAAATAAAAATTTAAAATTAGGACTAGATTCTTTCATCTGCTTCTGCAAAAAGAGGAGGATGCTAATCGTGCACATTTCCCAGCAATCCCTTCTCCGTGGATGCTGTTCTACAGCAGTAGAAGGAAGCCCCAGCCAACAGTAGTCCTGGGGCAGCTTTACTTTTGCATGGGCCTCTGTGGACATCTTGAGATCTGTGCAGAAAGATGTCAGTAAGTTAGGTTGGCCCACGGAATTACATCATTCCAAGAATACCGCATACAGGGATAATGAAGTCTAAGGCACCTGTCCTGTGAAGACTTGTGTGTGTGCTTAAGTTTACATCCTGTGAGCCTGTTCTAAAGACCATGGGAGTTATGGGAGTCTTTCCATAGACTTCAGTGGGCTTTGGATCAAGCCCAGGGAGTAGCTCCATTGACTTCAATAGGACTATTTGCAGTCTATAAACCTAATCGTGTATACGTGTTGTTGCAGGATTGGAACCTAAGATGGCAGCAGCAACTCAAGATATGTTGGGATCAGACAGTCAACATACCAAAAGGATGTTGAACTACTAACTTTTTTATGTAGCAAGGCTATCTGTTTGTAAGACTAGTATTTGTTTATTTTATGCCATTAAATTCAAACCAAGGTAATCTGGATGTTGGGTTTTGTCTTGGCCCTTTGGAGTGGCTTAAGCATTTTTAAATCTTTCTTTGAAGCAGAAAAAAATAGGGCTTTCCAAAAGTGTTCAACCATCTCAAACTTTTGAACAAGGTTCTAAAAATTTGGTAAAACCTACACGGTTTTTAGGCCTCTCTACGAAAAAAAAAATAAAACATTAGAAGTTCAATTTTCTTTCTAAAGGAAATAGCACATGAATAAATTTGGCACCACAACACCAGATTTACTTTACAGTTTCCTTCCTCAATTCCAAATGGAGAGAGGAATATGCTGAGTAATCCAGACTTCTGTAGAAATTTCAGTCCTCGGTTATACAACTTTGTTTAATAAATTATGGGGTTTTTTTCAAATATTAATCAGTTCTGCCAGTTTAGCCAAAGGGAGCAAAACTTGTTAGTATGAAATAAAATACATGGAAACTCATTTCCTTTTCTTCATAGCTAAGAGTTAATTTGTTGTGAGACAAATTGAACAGGAAAGGAAAGATAACTCTTAATTTTGAATGCATCTGTTTTAAGAACATGTACTAAGCCAATTTATAGCTTTTTTCCTATAGTTGGAAGAGTTTTAAGTCCTGCCCCCCCCAAAAAAAAATCTAATGAGATTAGCAAATAAAACATATTTTTGGATAAAAAATGAAAATAGCTAAGTATATTAACTGTAATCCAACAGCTTCACTTTTAACTTACTGTAATTGAAACATGTTTACATTATTTCAGTTTTGAATTATTACAGCAAGGATGTTGTATGGGTTTGGGACATTTTGAGGTTCATAAATCAATGGATGTCTTCCTCTGATCTTGTTAGCATCCCTGGCAACTCTGCTTGAAGTCTGTTTTGGGGGAATCCTGAAAGCTTTTTCAACCACAAATTACTGGGCTAGATGTAGCAATCACTAGGTGAAATTCTATGGCCTGTGTTACTCAGGAAGTTCAGCCTAGATCAGCAGTTCTCAAACTGTGGGTCGTGACCTCATTTTAATGGGCTCACCAGGGCTGGCATTAGATTTGCTGGAGCCTGGGGCCAAAGCCCAAGTTCAAGTCCCTCCCTCTCTCCCTCCCCTCACCCCTCCGCCCCCGCCCAGGGCACCATGGTTCGGGCAGGCTCAGCTTTGGTCCTCCTTCCTGGGGTCATGTAGTAATTTTTGTTATCAGAACGGGGTCATGGTGTAATGAAGTTTGAGAACCCCTAACCTAGAGCATCATAATGATTCTTCTGGTGTTAAATTCTATGAAAGGATTAAGAGGAAAAAAGCTATTTTTGTGCACAATTTATATAATTTTGCTTCTGCATTGAAGAAGCTTTGAATATGCATTGAACAGGAAAACCACACCCACTTTCCTCACACTAGCCATCTGACATTTCAAAAGACAAGTACGTCTCAGCACAAGATAACTGAGAAATATATTCAATTTTGAAATTGTTTTTGATCTTTAGCTGCATAATATAGCAAAACAGGTAATATTTTAAAAAATGTTTTATAGTGTGATGTAGGTGAACATTACAGAGGGAGGTGCAAGCAATATTCTACAAATGAATAGCAGCAAGAAATGGAGAGTTGAACCAGTTTTATCTCGTGAATAGAGCACTAGACTGGGACTCAGACCTACTTTATATTCTCAGCTCGGCCACTGGCTTGCAGGGTTACTGTGGGCAAGTCACTTCACCTCTATAAAATCGGGAAGATGATACATCTCCGTTGGGAAGCACATTATGATCTACTGATGAAGAGGGTTACAGACCCAGATGTGGCAGACGGACAATTTTCTCCAATATTTTGAATGAATTTTACTGAATTGAGTTAAACCTTATTGACTTCCTTTTGGCTGATTCTTAATCCTACTTTGGCAATCTCATGTTTGATATTGATAATGGTCTTTTTAATGGCACTGTCATCTGTGTCCAACAGAACAATGTCATCTGCAAAGTCAAGATCTTGAAGTTTTCCTCTACTGCACAACTCCTGAATTTTACTTTGATTTTGCTCTTTAAATCATAAAATCTGTCATAATGCAGAAAAGATAGGGTGGTAAGATACAACCCCACTGCACTTCAGTGATGATATCGAACCAGTCTCTCCACTCTGTCCTTACAAAGCATTTTGAGCCCTCTGACAGCAATTTCACCAGTGACACCATCTTTCTAGGAAGCCCAAATTGATGTAACATCTTCCATAGTAACTACTAATACAGTTGAAAGTGTTGGTGAAATCTATGAAGTTCAAGACTAATCTTTCTGGAAGATGAGCCCTCTCTCAATCTACTGTCTCAGAATAAAAAGATTTGGCATTCATATGATCCTTTTGGTCTGGAGCCTGCTTGCTCATTACACAGTTTTTCCAGCTATGACCAGTTTGATTCTGTTCAACAGTATACTGCAGGGCACTTTTCCAGATACTGAAAGTAATGTTATTCCTTGCCAGTTATCACACACCAGCTGGTTGCCTCTTTATTAATTTATAGATCACACCTTTCTTACAATTCTCTGGGCAGAGTTCTTTCCCCCAAAACTATATTATGAAGTTTATAGTTATTACAAAGTTAGTTATTGAAACAACCCAAATACAAAAGTCCATCTCAATTAGCCAGGCAGAAGGAAATCACTGAGTTGACAATAACTGAATTTGAATGGAAAGATGATGGTGGTCGACCAAACTCATGAGGGATCTTATCACCTGAAACAAAATATTCTAACAGCTTGTCACGGAGCACAACTCCTTTCGTGCCTTCTCCCTGCAGAAACTGCACAGACTCCAGTGGTTGTGCCTTCACCATATCCTTTTATCTTAAGGTCCCTCCCCCATTTCCACAATTCCCATGCAGCAGTCTATTTACAGCACCAACGACACGTTTTGGCCTCTCCCCAGGACCCCAGGCTTAAGGCTTCTGAATAACTGGTCTCACCCAGCCCTAATCCCCTCACTCCTCCTTGGCACTTCCTTCCTGCCTCTTCCTACATGAGCACTTATAGAATATCATGTATCCAGTAGTGATCTTCCCCACTCTCTGTTTATAGCAATGGTATATGGTATGTAACAGGAGCGCCGGAACCTTAATGGAAGTTGGGGGGCAATGAGAGGGGGAAGAAGAAGCCCTGCTTTGTGGCCAGGCTGGAAGCCAGAGCCAGACAGCAATAAGAGCCACCCAGGGAGCCTGGGCTGCTGTGGGGAGCCCCAGACCCTCCACCTGTCCTGAGTGGGGGGACACAGCCCCCCAGTCTGTGTCCCCACCCCCTGGATGCACCACCCAGGGCAGGTGGAGGGTCTGGGACTCCCTACAGCAGCCCAGGCTGCTTGGGCAGCTCTTTCCACAGCCCGGCTCCAGCTTCTGGCCTGGCCAGGGTACGGGGCCTTGGGCGGGGAGAGGTGTGACCCCCTCTTGAACTCAGAGCTGGATTTTAAAATCCCTCCTAATTCCTGGGACAGGCATTGTTCTTACATAAAATACCATCTCTTTTCTTGTTGTCTGTCTTTTTAGCTTTATTCTGAATGTTCCGATGACAAGACAGTGAAGTAAAAATTTGCAGGTGGTCTATATGCCAGTTAGAAAGTTAGACAACCTCCACACTAGCTCAGCTGCAGAGGAAAGGGAAGAGCACATTTCAGTTCCCTGTGCTGGAAGTCACAAAAGTCCCTCCGAGTTTTTTCCACTGAGTGGCTGACCTTCCTGTTCTGTCTTGGGAAGCCATGCAGGAGACATACTGTCACTGGTTTCCCTGGTTGCCAGATACTCTGGAATGTATTCAGTGGCAGTTCCACAATATGAAGAATTTATGTTACTGCCATTCAGGCTTTCAAGGTTTTGCACTGAGTTGTAGGAGAGATTCCACAGCATCCAGTTCACCATGTTGTCGCTCCCATTTTCATCCCATGTCCTGAGAGCCTGTAGTACCAGAACCCATAGCTTCCGTGGGCAGTGTGCCACAACGATGGTGCTCTGCCTTCTACGCCTCCCCAGTTAGGATCTGTGGGTTCAGGCTCTTGTCTGGTCATAGAAGGAGATGGGAACAGTTAGCTCAGTATTTAGAACTGTCATTGATATCAATGGATTGAATGCAATGTACAGGTCTGTTTGCACAGTAGATTAGTGAGGAGAAATAGGTTAAAAAGGTGGCCATTGCAGATGCAGATGCTAAAATCCATCATTAACTTTTTCATGATCCAGGGTTATCACATGGATACCTGTATCGGTTTTATCACTTTTTAAACAATAGCTGAAGTGCTGTTATAAGACATTTTATATGCATTTTAAAAAGAAAATCCTCAATACAAACTAATTGGTTGCAAATTTTCATTTTAAAAGTGAAAGTGATATTAATGCAATATTGAGTCTTAAAAATTTACAATTTTGTTTGTGTTCCCCTCTAAATCAAATTCACCCAACAAAAATTATGGAAAAATGTCATCACTTACAAAAAACATTTTTAATACAGGAACGAATTTGTATTCCAGAATTACATAAACCTTTAAAATTTAGCATTTACATAGAGGATAACAACCAGGGTTGGCCTTACCATGAGACGAACTGAGGCAGCCGCCTCAGGTGCCAGACTGTGGGGGGGGGGGGATGCCACTAGGACCCAGAGTGTAGAAAATTGTGTCTGCTGCTGGTGCATATGTATTCTCTCTGCTCAAGATGCACAGAGATGGTGGAGTGCTGTGCTGGAGGAAGGAGGGCACAAGAGACATAAGAGGCAGTCAGGCGATGCTACAACAGTTAGTCTTTAAGATGCCACCGGACTCCTCGTTGTTTTTGTGGATCCAGACTAACACGGCTACCCCTCTGATACTTGAAATTGACTGGATTATCTCAATTGTTTCTTACTACTGTTCATGCCTACAGCTCCTGCAATCACTTTTCACTGCCCTCTCCCTCTCTCCCCACACAGGGTCCCCTAATCTCCCTCTCAGTGGGGGCTCTGTGAGCTCCCATTCTACCCTCCACCATACCTGGATCTCCCAATCTTCCCCCTACCAAGGATCTGTGTGTCCCCCATTTCCTCTCTCTCTCCATACCCGGGTCCTCCCCTGCAAACCATGCCAGGGTTATGGGAATGCCCCTTATCCCCCTTGCCTTCCCCCTGGCCCATTCTCCCCTTCACACACACCCTGACCTAATTGTCTTCATTCTTTCTGGAAGATAAGTCATTTAGAATGTCAACATATTCAGCTCTATTAGGGGAGATGACCAGAGATGAAATAGAGCATTTTTTACTAGAAGGTTTCCACAGGTGCCACCAACCACCTGTTTGATCTAAAGACAATTGCAGAGGTACTTGAGGCTATGCTAATCAGATGGCAGGGGTTCCATATGTTTCCCATTTTTGGTTTTCCCCAAACAATCTGTAGAGTTTTGGCTATTGATACCTAAAACATTCTCTGAAATTTTGGAATTGATCAGATGCAGCATTCAAATTTTATTGCATTACATACAGACAGAGAAATTCTGTTGGGTTGAGTATAAGGCCTTTACAAGTTCAGCCATTTAATAACTAAACTAGAAGATGCAAGTGTTCAGCCTCTCAGAAAATCAAGCCCATATCCCAGCATTCTCTGTGGAATTAATAGAACCATAGACACGTAGGGCTGGACGGGATCTCAAACAGTCATCAAGTTCAGCCCCCTGTGCTGAGACATGGACAAATAAACCTACACCATCCCTGACTAGTATTTGTCCAACCTGTTCTTAACAGCCTCCAATGATGCAAATTCTACAACCTCCCTTAGAATTCTATTTCAGAGCTTAAATACCCTTATAATTAGAAATCTCTTCCTACTATCTAACCTAAATTTCTCTTGCTGATGATTAAGACCATTACTTCTTGTCCTAACTTCAGTGGGCATGGAGAATAAGTGACCACCATCCTCTTTGTAATAGCTCTTAACATATTTAAAGACTGTTACCAGGTTCTCCCCTCAGTCTTTTCTCAAGTCTAAACATGCCTAGTTTTTTTATCCTTTCTTCATAGATCAGATTTTCTAAACCTTTAATCATTCCTGTTGTTCTCCTTTGGACGCTTGCCAATTTGTCCACATCTTTCCTAGAGTCTGCCAACTAGAACTGGATACAGTACACCCACTGAGGCATCAGCAGTGCCACATAAAATGGGACGATTAAATGCTCTGTCTTACATACAACTCACCCGTTAATACACCCCAAAATGCTACTGGCAGATGCAACTTAATTATTTAGTTTTTCTACATTCTCCTTTCTAAGTCTACTCTTTACAAGTTAGTGCCCTACAGCATGGGCTGTGAGCATTACGAGTGAATGAAATGGTTGCTGTTTGATATTCATATTTCAAAGTCCTTGTGAAGGAGTGGACTCATCACTGAAGCACCTCCTCATATCTGGATGGGGCATAGCAGCTCTTTTCCTGTATAGTAGCCCCCACCAACAGCCACTCTGGTCCTCAGCCCTACAGTCAGGACACGATTTAAATCCACCCCTTCAAGGGTAGCCAACAAACCAATGTCCAAAACTTTGTATCAGATCTCCAGCCTCAAATCTGGGCTTCCGTGGTCCTTATACTCATCTCTTAGGGTCTCCTTCTCAGAGGCTTCCCCACACCTTTTCTGGTGGCTAGTAGGGAAAACCTGGACCTTCTCACTACACCAGGTTCCAGCCAAGGGACCCTATAACCAGCAGCCAAGGTCTGGTCCACATAGCTATTTGCTGCTTCCTCCCTGAGCATTTTCCTATGAGCCTCTCTCAGGCCTTCTTTCCCATTACCTCACTAGATTAAGCCCTCTTATAGGGCTGGGACTCTCAGAGCCCACCCCTGGGATCCCCTAACACAACCCCCAACATAAAAAGTATAAACAAAAATTCACTTCCATCCTTCTTTGGCTTAACCTTACATCTCTCTCAGTTAAATGCCTCTCAGGGCTCTCTCCTTGGAAGTCCAGGTTCTGCCCTTTTGTCAGGGCTTGTCACCAGACCCTGGTCCATGCCACTCTTCCTCTACTTAGGTGAGACTCCCAGAACTTACACTCTGGCCCTGGCCTTCTTTCTTGACCCTCCCACTCTGTTCTCTCTAGTCTCTGATCACAGAGAACAACTGCAGAGTTTCACCATACAGTCCCTTTCTAAGCTGTACTTCCTCTCTTTAAACTAACCACCCAGCTCCTGCCCAGCTGGGCTTCAGCCTCAAGCCTGCTTGTCACTCCAGGTGCAGCAAGGTAGCCTAACTGGCCTCTCAGGGGGCCCACATTAACCCTTTCAGGGGAACACATCCTGTCACAGTCGTATTAACTTTGAATATTCAGATGCATAAAGCATAAATGGCCCAGTCTTAGAAACCCTTACCAGGGTGAGTTGTGTGAGTAGAACAACTCAGGAGAGCTAGGGTTGGCAGGATTAACCCTTTATCATGAAAATAATAGGGTTAAAATGTAATGAGACTGGGCAGCCTCACAAGAGCAGTCAGGGAGAAGGAAACTGAGATTTCTCTTTTTCTTTTCTTCTGCGGCCTGCCTGTTTGAGTGTGATCTGTTCCTCCAGTTTTCTGGAAAATGGTTAGAATTAGCCTGCATTGTATGCATAGGCCTCAAGTGCTTGTTATGGTCAGAAATACCTCTTGTGTTGGCTAGGGTTACCATATTTCAACAATCAAAAAAGAGGACGGGAGGACCCCCGCCCCCACCCTAGCCCTGCCCTAACTGCCCCCTCCTGAGACTCCCCTACCTGTACTCTGACTGCCCAAAACCTTACACCCCCAACCCCCAGACAGCCCCCACCCCCGAACTCCTGACCCATCCAACCCTCCCCCTGCTCCCTGTCTCTTGACTACCCCCTCCAGAACCTCCCTGCCGCTTCTCTGACCCCCTGGCCCCCTTACCGTGCCGCTCAGAACAGAGTGCTGCAGAGCAGCGCGCTCGGCAGCAGGGGGAGGGGAGCAGGGTCGGAGCTCCAGACTGCTGGAGGCCCGAGGCGAACAGCCGGCCGGCGATCTGCAAATGCAGAGACGGGGGGGAGGGAGGGAGAGAGAGGAGGGGAGTGGTCTCAAGTTGCAGGGGAGTGGAGGGGGAAGTGGAGGAAGGGCTCTGGCTTCCAGAGCCCCGTGCGAGTGGCACGATCCGGCCGGCTGCCCTGTAAGCCGCGCACGCTCTGCATGGGGGGGAAATCCGGACATTTACAAATTCCCCCCAGACGCTATTTTTAACTCAAAAAAGCCGGACAGGTCTGGGGGAATCTGGACGAATGGTAACCCTAGTGTTGGCAGACTCTGCTGGCTTTAAAGGCTATGCATCCCTGAGCAGTATAGTGGAGGTTGGAAAAATGCCTGCAGAAATGCCTAATATTTAGTGAATACCCAGGGAAGACATTTGTGTCCATTTTTAACATGCAAGAGGCAACATAAGTTATTTTTAGTATGCAAATGCCTTCTTTTGCAATTGAATGAAGGCTACATAAAATGTCAAATTTAGGGAATTTTGCATTTAGGGCTAATTATCATCAGTGACTTGCAATGTGGATAAAAACTTTAGTAATGTGGATCTGCGTGGATCTGTGTGGCCAGTTGTTAGCTATACTATAAAGAAAAATTATGTCTCTAAGGCTAGCAGGATGGATGACTTCACTTCAGAGAGTTTCCTAAATCTTTAACATGTTGTATACATTTTAAATAATCTTAGAAAGAGGATACCGTATCATTATCCTTTGCTTATGTATTTTGATCTTAATAGAAACCTAAACAATTTGCTAATAAACATAAATCATGACTAAATTGAATTTCTGAGATTTTATTTTAACTTACATTTAACGAGACATAACTAGCTCACAACTGGAACATACCTTCTGTAAGAACAAAAACGTCTTAAGGAAAGGTCATAGTTAAACTATTGGCTCTCTTTGAGGCAGGGACCATGAGTAGTTTTGTGTCTGTACAGCACATTGCACAACAGGGGACTTATCAGAGCTTCTGCACACTATCAAAATATAAGTATACAATAATAATAATAAGAGTGTATATATTTGAGTGGTCATATTTCGTCATGACTAAGGCCCTACTTGAATCGTGGGGTCATTGTCAAATAATTGCAGCTGAGTTGCGGACAAGACATGGAAAATGGACGAAAAGTAATAATGGGCCTTTATTAATTGCAGTAATTTGGAAAAGCCAGAGAATATGAATTTGTTTAAGAAAAATTTGCTGGAACAATATAAACACTCAAGTATTATGTTATGCCTGCTCATTTTTTTTGATAACCAGACATTTTGCTGCAACTATATTACAATTATTAATGCGCAGGGCTGACAGCGGGAGCCCCATCATGCACAGGGCTGACAGTGGGACCCCGCCCATCAGCCACACAAGGATGACAGCGTATGGCAGGACTCCTGCTGTCAGTCAGCCAGCTGACAAAATTGCAGTGGAAGCCTAATATTGTGGGATTTACAATTTCCGCAATATCACAGATTAAGTAGGGTCTTAGTCATGACTTTTTTAGGTAAATAGCTTCAAGAGTGTGATGCTGTCTTCAGATATATAGAGTACCCAAAACCAGAAAACATGTCTGAGTAGACTCCACAAAAACTTGGTGCTGTGCGGGGATGCCAGTATCCTTCAAATTATAGTAGGTGAGATATATATGTGTTCTACACCTGTGAAAAGATTTGATCAGAAGTTTGGGGATGGGGGAAGGGTTTTCAGCTCAGCACTTTCATACACACCCCATTAGAATCTAGTGTATCAAGAGCATACTATGTTCTATGTCCTTTAAAGACCATAGAACCTCTTTAGGGGCCAGATCTTGCACCCACTGGTGTATGAGCAGGATATAGATACACATTAAACTTGGGGCTGTCCATTGCTTACCTATTATTTTACACATTTCCCAATTAACACAGGACTCAGTTCTGCAACCCTTACTCACACTGAGCAGTGCTTACTCTCAGGAGTAATCCCATTGAGTGCTACTCATTGCCATAGTCAATAAGTGGGATGCCCCTGCAGTTGTGAAATAACAAAGAGGGAGCCTGGTTTGCTACCCCAGTCATCTATGGTGAGGGGAGTGTGTTCAGCTGCTGTTTCCACCTCTCAACTCCATTTCAGACAGTGCCACTAGCACCAGCTAGAAGGAACTCCTTCCCTGAATTCCGATAGCACTCAGCAGGCACGGAGCCTAGCCAAGATGTTGATCTTTGGCCAAGCAATGTGCCCTCTGTGTAAGAGGATCTGGATTTGGTTCAAAGGAAATTGTAGATGGTCAGCATCCTTCAGGGACCAGGACTTTTTTGTATAAAAGCTTGTGAAACTACAGGTATTCTTCTTATTCATGTAACCGTCTACTTTTATTTTTAATCTTCCTTGAGTTATATTCTACAGCAGGGAGTTAGCCCAGCTTACTATATGTTGGATTCAAAGTAATGAATATGATTTTATATACTGAAGGACCAGATTATCCCTATGCAAGGAAAAACTTGCACAGGGACTAGGAAACTCCAGGGTTTTCATTACACCAAATTTCCATCACAATGTTCCATTTGATGGGTCTGGCTTCTGGGAATGGTTGGGAGTAAGACCCACCAACCCAGTGGGTATCCCAAGATCTGTGAGAAAATTCCATAAATCTTGAGATATCCATGGAGAGAGTGGGAATTCACACAAAAGGCTCGGTATCTGAGACGATCAGCTTTAACGCTCATCTGGAAATGTGTGTGTGTGTGATGCCACAAGGTGCAGCCATCACCCACCCCTAACGTGTATGCGCAGACCCTCAGATCCCAAGCTCTGCAGACTTGGAGTGGATGGATTTAGATGGAATTGGGTGACAGAAGGGAGCATCTTGCAGAGCCATTACTATCCTCTTCTGCCCATCCTGTCCAGGGTCTGTTAATTTTGCTTCCATTTGTTCATTTTAGTGGAAGACTTCAGCAGCCTGTATTTGAGGGAGTTCTGTATGCAGAGAGAAAAGAAAATATACTCTCTGAGGGTGGTAGAACTCCCTGCAGATTCTGTCCTTTAAAGTAGATTTTGAAGATTGGAGTATACGGATCTGGCTGTGGGCATGCATTTCTAGAGTCAGACAAATATTACCAAACATGGTCAGTGTTCAACCCATGTGCATGGCTATTTATGGGACTCTAGTTAAGTGTTTTGGGGGCTGCTCTGCAGTCTGTTCCACCGGACCCCAGTAGAATGAATTTCCTACTCATTTCTTTTTTAAAAATAGCATTATTTATCAAACAAAAATTACATGGATATCATCTCTATGTGGCATACATATATTATTTTACAAAGTTTACCATACTTTCTTTACCAGACATAAAATAACCATAAACATAGACTGGGAAAATAACCATAATTAGCATCTTATGAAGAATAAACAATCTTCTAAATCATCTGCTTAATGTGCAGAGTCCAAGCATCTTAGCCAATACATTTGTGACAAAGAAACACACTAGATACAATACAGAGGTCCAGTAATTATTATATATTATTCCATAATGGAGCTTGTAGCATGAGTAAAGCAAGAGGCTAAAAAATGGTGTGACAGCCCATGCATCATGTTCACTAACAGGTGTGCCATGAAATGCTGCCATGTGCACACCTCTCACATGTTGTTTAAGCAATTCTATTGTCACAGATAGAGTGTGGCAGTCATGCCTAGTGGGTGGAACCAGTCAGGCCTAGTGGGTAGGGCCAGAGACAGAATTGAAAGCCAGGAACCAAAGCCAAGGTGCAGGCGTAAGAGCAGAATCTGTCATAGCAGCCAGCTGAGGATCCACCTAATTGCCCAGATAAGTCTGGAGGGGACACCAAGAAGTTAAGTAGTGCACCTCGACCAGTCAGGGACCCTGGAAGCACTACCAATCAGGCCCTCCATGGCTGTCACAAATCCTGTGGCATTTGGCTTCACAAGCATCACAGCCTGTCAGTTGCTGGTCTGCTGTGGCTGGCAACAGAGAGGTTGTTAGTGAGGAACCAGCAGTTGCAGGTTCTTCCCTTTGGATCCTTACATCTATTCTATTGCATTCTCTAACAGTTGGAGCCTGGAAGGAATAAAGCATATGGAGTTTAATGCTATTTTGTCTGCCGCATTTGAAAAACTATTTTTATGGATAACAACAATCCATTCATTGATTTTTGCACCAGAAGTTCATGAGGGAATTTCACAAATCTACAGGATGTGCCAAATCCAGGTGGCTTTAGCTGCATATATCTCTCAGCTTTTCATCAGTAGATCTCAAACCACTTTCAAAGAAGGTCAGTAATCATTATCCCAATTTTAAAGATGGGAAAATTGAGGAACAGAGAGGTGAAGTCACTTGCCCAAGGTCATCCAGCAGGCTAGTAGCAGCCAGGAATAGAACTCAGGTATCTTGAGTCCTAGTCCAGTGCTCTATCCCTTAGGTCACACCAATTTAAGTACTACAGTTTACATTTGTCTCTTTAAAAACATGTATAAAACACTAACATGAACCAGATAATTACCATATAGGAAGGTCCAGGACTTATTCTCCACTCTCCTCCCCAGCTCCCCTCTAGAACAAAAAATCAATTATTTATTCACACTTTTTGAGATCTATTACCTTCTCAGTATGTGCAGCCAGCTGCCATCAATGGCAGTTTTGCCTGCATATTGAGAGAATAGACCGTTTAAAATTGGTTCTATCTCAGACAGCAGCAAAGAAAACTTTAACTTTCTGTCCAAACCATGTCCCTTTTGGATATCTGTCATTGCAAATTCAGAAGACCCGTGGATCTGGTAACCTGCACTTTTTGGAAGATGGTACAATATTGGTGGATGATGATGTAAAGTCAGAGACTGCTATCAGTTCCTGAAATACTTAAGAATACTATCAGGGACTTTAGCTGAAAATGTAAGTGAATTGGAAGAGTGGAGAGAGCTTTTACAAAATCTAAATGTCCTAGAACTGTTTTAAGGAAACTATTTTTCATTTCAGTAAAACAATTTTTGTTTGAATTTAAATATCCCCTTGCAGTGTTTGCATCTCCCACATTGCAGCACTGTGCTAGTGCATGAGAACTGAAAAGCAAAATTGCCAACTGGCCAAATCCTACTCCCACAGAAACTAATGGGAGTTTTACTATTGACTCCAGTAGGATCATCACTGGTCCAGAGGGCTGAATAGAAATAAAAGGAAAAGTGAGTCATCTGTTTTCATTGCCCTTGCTGAGTGAATTGCAAACAGAATCTTGGATATTTAAAATTCTTTCAGTTTTATCCATCGAAGGTGCTCCTAGTAATACAGTTACGCAATATACATGATTTTTAAGCTGACAGTCTCCCTTTAACCCTCTATGTTTTCATTACAATATCGCAGTATGGATCTAGGGCAGAGTCAGGCCTGGATTAATTCAATTTTGTTTATTTCAGACTTGCTGTTTGCGTGTGTTTTCATGGTTATGACTGAATTAGAAATTCAAGCTCTTTTTGGAAGATGAATGCAAACATGAGTTGAGCTCTGTTAAAACTCTTAATATAGTCCTTGCTCGTACACAAGGAATTGTGTCAGTTACTCAGCTGAAGATTCTAAGAGTGTACAACAACTCAAGGGTTGCTCAAGTGTTACAAAAGGTAATATTACCCATGCAGTCATCTATATTGCAATAGGCAATGTATACAGCAATGTGCAACTACAATCTACTGGATTGCGAATTGGTCTAGAAATGAAAATACCTAGGTTTTTTTCCCATCTCTGCCACTTACTCACTGTGGATTAAATTCACCCATGTGCAGAGGGCTGGTGTCCAAGGTCTATGTATCACTTAAAACCCAATTAAGTGGGTCTTAAAGGGTGCATTGTGCTGGTCTTATGCATAGGAATGAGTTTCACCCTGTGTGAACCTGAGCAAGTCACTTAGTTTCTTTATACAGTAGAACCTCAGAGTTATGAACACCAGAGTTACGGACTGAGCCGTGAACCACACACCTCATTTGGAACTGGAAGTAGGCAATCAGGCAGTAATACACACACACACACACACACAAAAGCAAGTACAGTACTGTTTTAAATGTAAACTACTAAAAAATAAAGGGAAAGTTTCAAAACAAAAAGTTGACAAGGTAAGGAAACTGTTTCTGTGTTTGTTTCATTTAAATTAAGATAGTTAAAAGTAGCATTTTTCTTCTGCGTAGTAAAGTTTCAAAGCTGTATTAAGTCAGTGTTCATGAAAGAACAACCATAATATTTTGTTCAGAGTTATGAACATTTTGGAGTTACAAACAACCGCCATTCCTGAGGTGTTTGTATCTCTGAGGTTCTACTGTACCTCACTCTATATGGAAAATGGGAATAATAATGTTTGCTCACCCTTGTAAAGCACTTTGAGATATGTGGAAAAGCACTATAGAAGGACAGAGAGAATTTTTGTTATGTTGCAGATTATTCACAGGAGGACCATAATGGTGACTTGTCATAAACCTTAATTTGCATAAAATGCCACAGATTGCATCTGCCCTCATTTATGGGAGTACATCATATGGTGTAAAGGTTTCAGTATGCAGTGCTCTGTCTGACTGGCCTGCCTCACATTAAGACAGAGTATTGCATGCTGGGACTTGTGGATTCTACTTGTCATACCACTTTTGTACAGGTGGGATTGATCATAGACCACATTGCAGAACTCTGCAGCTTGCATTTGCCTAGAGACTGCATTGTTTGCATTATCACTGTCATATAGCATTCTTTGCATCATTTCTGGCAGCACTCTCACTACAAATGACATCACTTGCCCAAATCTGCTCTTATTGCAGTAGCTGGCAAAATTCCTATGGACTAGAATGGGAGCAGGATTGGATCCAATAAGGTGAAGACACATCTCTAATTACACTGTCAGAAGCAAATGGTCATGATTACTATCCAGCAGTCCAAAGTCTGCACAGGAGGCTGGTGGTATTTCAGAGTGAGCTGACTAAAATAACATCTAAAGATTTAAGAGAGACAAGATGGGTGAGGTAATATGTGTTATTGGCTCAACTTCTGTTGGTGAAAGAGACAAGCTTTCAAGATCCACAGAGCTCTTCCTCAGACAAGTTTATTACCTAAAACAACCTTTCAGGGTTACCCGAAGAAGAGCTCTGTGAAAGCTTGTCTCTTTCACCAACAGAAGTTGAGCTAATGACAGATATTACCTCACCCACCTTGTCTCATATCCTGGGACCAAGATGGCGGCAACAACACTGCAAACTTAAAGACATAGAAGTTACATACAACACCAAGTAAAGATGATAGTTTGAGGGAAATCAAAAGTAGGCAGAGCCTAGTGTGTCCACCTGTGAGATACTTCAGAAATTCAAGAATGAAATTTTGTCAAACTGCAGGAACACTTGCAGTTCTTACTGTAGAAAAAGATCTCTACTGATCAAAAAAAAAATGTGATACAACCATCGGAAGCTAGTAGATTGTTATGAATATTTCCAATTAAAATTCCTGTGTTTACTTCATTTCCCCCAACATTCTTAGGAAAGTTGATCTGCCGAAACAACACTCTGAAAAATGTTTTCTACTCATTGCATACATTTTTGAAAAGGGGGGTTGCAGTGTTTCAATGTGGATGAGTCAATGTTACTGAATGTTTATCAGAATGCCACTAAATAAGCTATGTGAAAATCGTAAAGAGCTTGGAGGCAAAAAAGAAACAGTTTTAGAGGTAGTAGGTACCACTTCTAGTGTAGGACCTGTACTGAAGTTAGCTCCTTTTCAAATTTAGCAGTGAAACAATTAATAAAGGAACCCATTAAGGTCTGATTGTTGCTGCTAAAAAGGAAGGTTGAATTTCAGTCCTTTGAAGTAACTGAGAATGATTCAGGCCTCATTACAGAGATATAATCTACATTCATACATTTATGTTAGTGATTCAAATCTATTGGGACAGATTGAATTCCGTTAAATAGTGCATCTTTCCTGTGGAACTTTTCTCAGGCTTTCTCAGGCTAACCTAAGAGGTGACCTAACAATACAAAGTAGTGGGGTATTTAGGGATTCAACTGTGCTATAAAAGAAAGGCTATACAGAAAGTAGAAAAAGGAATGAGATATAATCTAAAAAGCTATGTCAGCTTTTCATTTGGGCTCTGTTTTGTAAATGCCCTCCCTGTCATCACACAGCATAGAAAAGGACTCTATCTGTTGTAGTGGTTTTAAGTACTGCACTAAGTATTGCACCTGCCAGAACCAGATTTAATATGAAACTTCTAAAGTTGCAATTTTTATTTTTGATTCATGCAACCAAGCAGAAGTTATAAATAGGTCTAAGCAGAATTTCTCACCTGAGCAGAAAATTCAGCTGTGAGGCTTTAAATAATATTTTAAGTAAAGCCTTTTTAGCTTCCAGTGATATTTTCTCTTCCCAGTACAGAGAAACTCTAAAAAAAATTGCTGCATTTTGTAACATTTGTTAGCCCAAAGGGCTATAATATGATGGTGTCATCAAATGTACAATTTAAAAGACATGTATTTTTAGTTACTTGTCATTTTAAATTTTTTGAATCAGCTGAACTTTTGGCTGAAACACAAATCCCGCAGAAACCCTATACCGTATATTTCAGACATTGTGGGTAACCCAGGTATAAAACTATGAGCTAGAACATTGAAATTAACATTGTGACCACATTAAAGTTGTCAGCCATTCATGATAGAATAAACTTTTTCTTTTTCTTTTCTCTTTAAGATTAGTAACTACAAAAATAAATCCTAAATCAAATTAAGCCCCAACATTTTCTGAAGCCTTTACCACAGTGAAAATATGAAGAATAAATATTCTGAAGTAACATAAAGAACACCATAAAACATATTGATTCCAGCATTAAATGGTTCCATTTTTAAGGTTGTTTAAATGTCACCCGCAGAATCTAAGCACATAAATTTAAGAGCTGACTCTTTTGCCACTGAGTAAACATCAAAATTGGAGAAAATCATTTCTAATTTTTTACAGTGAAGTTAATATACTAAAGAGCCCAGCCTAATGAATCAGTCTAATTTTATACCTATTTGTCTTTTATGTATTTTCTGCTTTTCAAGGTAAAATTGATTCCAAATGCACAATATAATGGCAGAGGCTGTTTTTCTACTGCATTCTATTGATCAGCATTATTTCCCTTTGACTATGCCTGTTTCAGACAAGTTCTATGTTTATGCACAGGATAACCCATTTTGTTTCCACAATGTCAGTTTCCCTCTGTAATCTATTCTCTTACTTAATAGTCTTTCGTTATCTTGCATTTTATACGGATTGTTTGACATTAGTGAATGCTCATGCACAGTTTAATGTCTTGTGTACCGACTGTCCTTAATCACGAGCAGGGACACTCCCTGGTCCCTTATTAAGGTATAAAAACATAGTGCATCACACAGGGATGCCTGTTAATTGTTGGTTAAAAAAAACCCCACAGAAAACCATTCAGACAGATTTTATGGGGAAAACATTGCAATCCCCATAAAAGCCCATTTTGCTTTGAAGTCCGACGCGTGATTCAGTCAATGACTCATGTTAGTAATTAGAAATTATAGGTCATTTAGATCCCCGATTTCATTTGAGACCAGGAGGGTGAGGGGAGATAAATCTTGAGAGGCTTAAAAGGAAGAGCAGGCTAAAGTGTGAACTTTTTATTTCAGCAACGGAAGCGAGAAATCAATGGTACATTAAAGGGGGGGGGGGGGGAGAGACCTCCATGGAAGCTGGCAAAGGGGAAGGAAAGGGAGCTAATTATGTCTCTTCCCTTTTACTCTCCTTGACCAACATATAATCTTACTTTTCAGGGCTTGTCTGCACTATATTCTTCTAACCAGTCTCGCCCCCGATCCCTTCTCTAACCCAGGAAGGGGGGTGGGGGAAGTCAGCACAGCACAAGCTCCAGGTGGTTCTCTCAAGCACTTCACTGCCAAAAAAATAAAATAAAACCCTGCGCTAGAAAACAAGCATTAAAAAAAAAAGGAAGAAAGGAAAGAAGGGGGGTTTCCCTAGAGTGGATTGGTTCAGCCTGGAAGACAGGGAAATTAGTAAAGCATGAGTCTCCAAGCCATGCTGGTGGCCAGCACTCGGAGGAGAAGAACTCTTTAGGAGCAATTAGCAAAGAGCTGAAGACTGCTGCTTCTGCTGCAGACCGGGAGGAAGCAAGGGCAGTTCCGTCCGGAGGCTCCCTCCACAGCAGGCATTTGCTCACTCCAGCTGCAAAAGGGTTTCAGATGTCCCACCGCTGCTTGACCCCCTGCAAACAAGGGTTGACCACCAGAGGCACATCCCACCTCTTGCTTGTAATCACTGACATACACTGAGGCTACAGCTTCCAACCTGTTTACAACCAGACGGGGGAGAGAAGTTGGGATTTCTCTCTCTCTCTTTGGAGCTTTCTTTTTTTTTTTTTTTTTTTTTTGGGTACTTTCTGAAGGATTCAAAGCAAAACAAAGAAACTGCCTCCTCTGGGCTGTCAGTGAGAAGGGACGAGTTGTACAACTGGCTTGCGCTTTGCCAAGGAAAGGGGGTGGGGAAATCAGAAGAAGGTGCAAAAGCCATCAAGTGTGTGTGTGTGTGTGTGTGTGTGTGTAGGGGGTGGGCTTGGGGCAAGAAACCCCTTCCAGTACCCCCTTGGGTTCTAGTCGTTATTTATTTTTGCTATCGTTTGTTCACTCTGCTGTCATCTATTTTTCAGACCTTTCTGCATCTAAGATGGTAAAGAAAGGAGGGAGGAAGAGAACGAAATAACCACGGGGAAGCCTCAGACCAGGTTGGGGAGGGGGGGTGAGAATAAAAGGAGAGAGGATTAACCACCACCACCACCACACAAAAACCCCACCAACTTTCTTCTGTGAGGGAGGACTCGAAGGATTAAAAAGGCAGCAACTTCTGAGGCGATTTGTCCCGAGTTATGGATGTTGGTGCACTCACTTCAGGCCAGATCAGAGCTCAGAGGGCTCTAACCAGAAGCAGCAGCCACCAGCTCTCCACTTGCCTTTTACCAGGTTTTACCCTTCCAGTATGTTTCTTCTGATGAGACATTTTCCAGCGCCCAGCGTTTCAGTACAATGTGCAAATGGATACTGACAAATGGTGCCTCAGCCTTTTCCCACCTGCCTTGCTGCTGGTGCTGCTGCCTATTCCTGCTGCTCTTCTTGGTGTCTTCTGGGTCTGTCATCTGCCAGGACATGCGGTCCCCGGAGGCCACCAACGCGTCTTCTTCATCCTCCTCCTCCTCTTCATCCTTCTCCTCTCCTGCCAGTGCGGGGAGGCACGTGCGGAGCTACAATCACCTCCAGGGAGATGTGCGCTGGAGGAAGCTCTACTCTTACAACAAGTACTTTCTCAAGATTGAGAAGAACGGCAAGGTCAGCGGGACCAAGAAGGAGAACTGCCCGTACAGTAAGTACTGATTCCCCGCAGCCCCCGAGAACTGAGCGCCCAGAGGGAGCCTAATCAATATCACCCCCCCCCCCAGAAAAGCCCTACACAACCAGGACAGTCACCCCACTACTAGTGCATCTCGTTTGCTCACATGCCACCCCCCACCCTGCCATCCAAACTTTTAGTTCTCAAGAGCACTTGCTTGGGAAGGTGACAGGGAGAGGTGGGGTGGTGTCTCTTTGGACTCTGCTCGCTGCATCCTTCTCCTATCTGCACATCTCATCTCTCTCCAGAAATTTGTTTTGCAAATGGTTTGAGTGAACACAATTGGTTTCCTGGGCTGGCAGAAAAGCAACTTAGAAAGATTTGTAAAGGGGGGAGGGAGGGTATTTTCTACTGAGTCTGAAAACAATTATCCCCTGTCATTAGAATGGTTTGATGTGAACTCTAGTTTAAAACAATACATTGATTCCCCGCCTCCCTTTAAGCCCCACAAGATTTATCTACTTCTCTCTTCCCCGCCCCCCATCCTTCCACTCCCCATCCCATGAAAAGTGTTTTTCTGGTTTTGATTTCTGTCCCTGCATGTTGTTGGGTTTTGAGCGATTGCAGCCCATGAAGTTAACTTTTAAGGCACCACTGCTGCTATTTGTCTTTGCCCTGCCTTCTCTCTGGTAACATGATGCTCATGTCTGCGTTGTCAATAGCATATGTGCTGCTTTGTGGTGTCCTGTTGTACTCTTTTCTTCGGAAAGCTCTCATATTGCAGCACTGCTATACTACTATTGCATCGTAAACATCTGGGGCTGTACTCATACGGACCTCACACACATTTCATTGTCATCGTTTCTTAAAGAAGAAATATTTTCAAAGTAAAAGTCACAAGGCAGTTTCAGTGGCTGTAGTTTTACCCCGTAGAGTGAACGTTTCTCTAATACTAATTAGGCTTCTAGTAATATTATGTCTCTGGTAATATATTTCTGGTAGTCAGTCTTGAGAAATGTAATTTTTGTGCAGGCAAGAAAATGAATAATCTCAAGTGGAGTGGGGTGGGGAACTGTAGTAAATACCAATGTACAGTACATTGTAATGTAATCTTAAATGCCAACACCCGTGTGTTGGAAAGGTAGTCTGTGCTATACCAATGTTTGAGAAAGCTACTTTATTTGATCCTACCGGTGAAGAGCAGCTGGTTGGGCTTAGGTTGTTTTTGTAAATCCAAATATACCTAGGGATATATGCCCTGCTAAACTAAAAATAAATGGGTAGCTAAATGAGAGCTGCTTGAAACAGTAAGTAAAGTACAGAGTGTGGTTTGGCAGGATGCCATGTTATATGTTTAAAAAAAAAGATTACAGTTAATTCTCTGGTACTTGTATTCTTTCTTTACACCTCCATAATATGCATTTTTTTTCATTTGAGTTCTTGTGTCATTGCTTCCACTTGCTACAGCTAGCAACTTATTTTCATATTTTATATTATCACAAGTGTTAATTCTGCAGTGTTAGACCTATGTTGTAATGCTTTAGGGGTCAAAGCAGATTGGCTTTACCATGTAGTCTTTTAATTTTCATAGAAAATAGTTTTATGAGATACAATTGTATGCTGAAGACTTCATTTTGGTAGGTTAGCCTGTACATCTAACTGTTACCATTGTTGTACCATGTTTCTTAATAGTGCAGAGTACTGTGCTTCTCAGAAATGTTTCTAAATGTGTACTCCTCTACTTGTAAAATAAATAGGTTTTGTGTGAGCATATTGCTTCAGGAAGGGAATGGGAATTAATGTCTGATTCTGCAGACATTAATGCAGGTAAGTAACTTTATTCAGGTGAGTAGTCCTATTTTAATCAGTACAGCTATTCATTTGTATAAAGTTACCTACATGTGTAAGTGCCTACAGGATGAGTCCCTAACTGAGGAAAGAGAATAAAAGGAAACACAAACACACACATGATCAGAGCCCCAATCTTACAGTCCTTAGGTAGGAGCAACTCCCCTTAATCTATCTGGCATTATGCCTAGGACTTTTTGTTTTTCATCTAACACATAATAAAATTAGAAGGTAGTTGATATTCTTGTTGGCACGTCATAGATATTTTCAGATTTGCAGAATGTTTGTCCACAGTGCCAAAAATTAAATAAAACATAGATTTGTTTACCTGTTTCCCCCCCCCCCCCCCCCATGCACATAAGAACAGCCATACTGGGTCAGACCAATGGTCCATCTAGCTCAGTATCCTGTCTTCTGACAGTGGCCAATGCCAGGTGCTTCAGAGGGAATGAACAAAACAGGTAATCATCAAGTGACATAAGTCAAGCATTAATTCAGAACTACAAAATAATTATAGCTTGTTATCAGCAAAGTTTACATAAAGTAAATGAAGGGCACAGTTTCTTCAAAATGAATAACTTGAGAGTGCTTAAATGTTGCATCCGAAGAAGTGAGGTTTATACTCACGAAAGCTTATGCCCAAATAAATCTGTTAGTCTTTAAGGTGCCACCAGACTCTTTGTTGTAAATGAAGCACAGTACTGGAATACCTTTAAAAAGCAAACCCATCTAGATATATAATATTTTAGTAAATATTTAAGTTTTTGCTATCAGATCAAAAAAGAGTCAAACATCTACACTGCTCTTTAACTACATACCAATGCAAATTAAAATGTCTTCATGAAAGTGCACAACTGTGTTAAATGATCCCCACCTATGTTGCCTTGAATTTCAAGAACATGCATTTCAAAACATTGTAAGTGAAAAGCATAGGTTCTGTGAATCATAATTTAACATCTGGCTATGTAATCAGAACACCACCATGATCTCCAGACGGACTGAGTCAGTGGCAGTATTTTGTATCATCATTAAAATATTGTCTAAATGTGTAATTACATGTGACTAAACCTCTGCCATACCTAAGGGGTAAGCCATCTAGCCAGCCCATCAAATTGTAGTCTGTTAAATATTAGGGTGTTTAACCTCTGAAATAAGTTCCTCATCCAAAATCACATTTCCCTAGACAAATAATGATTACTATTGACACACATGGCTTTATTTTTTAAATATGTTAATTTGGGGATTAACTTCTTTCACTCAGATGATAATATTTAAAATCCAGTTATACTACAAAAAATGTTATCTACGGGGCTGCAAGCTTCTGATATGCTGCGTAATTAGACAACAGTTTTAATGGCTGCTTGCCAGTGAAATGCTATGAAGTAAAAGAAACAGTCGGAGAAAGTCAGGATAAACCTTCAGAAAGTACAATTTAGTTTCCAGTTCCTAAAATGGCTTAAGAAGCATTCATAGCTTTGCTCTATAAATATTATATAGTATGCACTAAATAAAGGTTTACTTTGGCAGCTGTTTTCCAACTTGATTACACCAGAACTGTTACCTCAGCCTTTACATACCTCCAGGATAACGGAACGGGTGAATGATGACTATTCTGTAAGAAGTCTGGGGGAGCTTGCATAATTTATCATAGCTGGAGTATATCTGTCACTAGATATACATAGTATAGTTTAGGTTTTGTTTTATTATTCTTTACATCTAGAGCTTTGCCCTTGAAACTCTACCACTCAGCACTAGTTCTTCTTACCTCAGTGTTGCAGCTGCAAGGTCCTCTTGCTACAGCTCCTGATAAGTTCATTTCTAGAAGTGAATAAAACAGCTGTAGTGCTCTCCAGTGACTGTGAGCATGTGTGAAACAAAAGCCCTGAGTAATTACAAAAGTATTGCCTATAACTTGACATCTGAGGCTTGGTCTACACTACCCCCCCTAATTCGAACTAAGGTACGCAACTTCAGCTACGTGAATAACGTAGCTGAAGTCGAAGTACCTTAGTTCGAACTTACCTTGGTCCACACGCGGCAGGCAGGCTCCCCCGTCGACTCCGCGGTACTCCTCTCGCCGAGCTGGAGTACCGCAGTCGACGGCAAGCACTTCCGGGTTCGACTTATCGCGTCCAGACTAGACGCGATAAGTCGAACCCAGAACTTCGATTTCCAGCCGTCGAACTAGCTGGTAAGTGTAGCCAAGGCCTGAGATGGCTAAGAAGAGTTTTGAGCTTTTAGCATATGTAAAGATAGAGGCATTGCTGTGTGTAGACATATGGCCCAGTTGCACCTTACTGGAATTAGTGGGATTGTGCAGGGCTAATGGAGAGTGAATTTTGGCCCATATAACATATGATGAGTTGGCTAAGGTAAACATACATTAAGTCTTTTTAGTATTACACTGTCCAAAACAATAAAACATTGACTAAAGAGTCAACTGTCTGAAGGCCTTGAAGTATGCAAGATATGAATGTTAATAGGGATAGCAGTAACTAGGGAAGAGGGTAAAATATGAACTGCATAGTTATTAAGTCCTGCAGCCTAATAGAAATTGCAGAACTGGGCTTGCTTATTTATTTAGTTATTTATTTGTTGAATTAAATCTATGGGCCTAGTCCAAAGTTCATTGAAATCAATGGAAGATTTCCCATTCACTCCCGTGGGCTTTCACTTTCAGTAAGGCTCAATGTGCACAGTGCTGTACAAAACATACTGTAGAAGGTGGCACAGTGACCACCACAAGGAACTTACACTCAAATTAGGCTGGCACCATAGGGGTTTGTGAGCTAGTATGAACGGATTCAGCTATATTTAAATCAGTGGAATCACACTGATTTACAGCAGATGAGATTGTATCTTATAGTATACCTACTTATTGACTTCAGTGGGCCCTTGTAGTCTTTGCATTGACTTCAGTGAACTTTGGATCCGATATATAATGCACAAAGAAAATCTACATCAATGTCACCTATGTTAACAGTGGCACATTAGATTAAGGATACATGACTATTTAAGAAAAATCTACTAATTTCATTGTCTCTTGTAATTGTTTACAGCTGACAAGCCAATGTTTAACTGTTCCCAGGTGTAATAAAACCATTTAATTTGATTGTAAATAACAGTGAGATAGCTGCAATAAGATCAGATGCACAACTTTAAATAGAAGACTAGAACATTGAGCAAACAGTGCTGTCTTAATACTGGATATTATTAAAACAGACTGTATGAGATCACTTTAATTCTTTCAGAGTTAGTTTAGTATATTAAACAATATTTTTTTAAATGAAAGACTGCTTTCCAGGATCATGTATTTCCCTGGTATCACTTTTTGCAAAGAGTTACTACATGTTGTTGACAGTTCAAAAAACTTTTTAAAAAATTGACCTCAGGAAATCATATACTGCTTCCTAATAAATACTTTTGTTTCCTGGGAAGGAAATCTATATATTTTTATTACTTAACTGGTATCTCATTTAAGTCTAGGTTGTTCCTGGAGTTCAGTTACATAATTTATAACCATCAGAATACAAGCACAGACACTTGGGATTTATGTATATGGAAGGAATTGTATTATTTAATGTCTACATGACACTCTCCTGTTACCTTGATTGCATTCCCACCATGTGGACCCTCCACACCGATAGTGTAGCCTTATCATAAATTTCTTAACATTTACAGTTGTAAGGAGTCTTTTTTTTTTCTTTTTGTCTTCATAAATCTGATTTATAACCACTTGCGAAAGAAGACTAAGACAGCATTAGGTGGGGATCACCCTGACAACCTAAGAAGAATATGAGACCAAGGACAAGTAAGCTTACATATTCCACACTGCTATTTCAGTCTTAACTTGGTAAGGACTGTAATATGTGGCTCAGGGCAGTATGAAATTTCTCAAACATGTTCCACTATAGTGTAAGAACCTCTGTCTTGAAACAAGGCATTTTAAAATGTTTTCAAGTGCCCTTCTTGAGTCTCCAATTTTATGTGCCCAATCCAGCTCCCATTAAAGTCAGTGGGGGTCTTGCCACTGATTTCAGTGGGAGTTGGATCAGGTCCTGTAGGAATAAAATTTTCGCTCGTCTACAGAGCCTTATCTGTTGAAGGAAAACTTATATTTGCAAGCCAGGTCTTTCCACCCTTTGTGTCTTCTCAAGATAAGCTATTGGTGGTTCCCAATTATTTTTATCACATTGAAGATTCGTGAATGTTAAACACAAACAAGGTAGAACCTCCTTCATGTGAGTGCTAATGGAAAAAAAATATTGTGTTTTTTCTCAAAAGTTTTCCAGCTGAGGAGGTGGAAATGGTGTCAACAAAGTCAATAGAGAGATTAAGCAGCCACTATGGGAGTAGTTCTAGAGTCTATCCATTTTTCTCCTAAGCTTGACTCAGAGACTTTAATTACTCAAAAAAATGTATTGAATTAAAATTACAGTTCACACACAAATCTAATGTCATCAATATTCTGTGCAGCTGCAGCAAGAAGTGGAGTGTTAAAGTGCATTGTTCCAGGGTATTTTTTTAAATCTTATTTCTAAAGACTTTTATGATCTCGTTTGCCTTTAAAATAGTACAAATGTTCCTTATAGTTGTATAATTCCAAAATTTGTCAACATTAATAGTGGATATTATCTTGTTGGAATTAAATGAAAAATTGGCATCACTCACTCCAGGATATGAAACACAACTTCTTTGATGTGTAATGGAGGGAGGATTTACAAATGGACTCTATACCAATATACTTTAATTTCTATGTTGGCATATGCACTATTATTACTAGTCAGACCATGCATGGCTAACAAAGAGATTATCCTTCTCTTACCCCAAAGCTTTGTTTAATTGAAAAAAAACTCTCCAGTATTTTAATGTCTATGGCTTCTTATTATTTAGATGCTTTATTTTTTCTGTTGAATCAATGGTTTTTATTACTTGGTTTTGTGGACTGGGAAAATCATTTTCTCACAGTACTAGTTGCCTTTGTTGCTAGTGCCAACTCATTGTAATGAACAAAGAGGCTTTACAATATGGAATAAAGAAGAAATCAGACAGAAAACATGCCATCCAAAGCTTTAAGAAGAAATCAACCTGTTTCCTGGAAAGCCGTCTCTGTCTATAAACACCAAAATCTTCAAGGAAAAAAGTGTGTACACTTTCATCATTGAATGGATTATTAAAACTGAATTAATTATTTGAGGGGGTACAGTTTTACACAAATGTGAGTTTCAATTAATTTAAATGTGAGCCAGGTCACATGCAAAACAATAGCTTTAAAGGCACTCTTTGCTTTTAAATCAGGTCACTTTTGTTCTTTCTTTGAACATTCTGTTCTAATTGGAACAGTAAATCAAAGAAAACACTTAAAGTATATTCCCATGTAAGGTGGAGAACTGGACAATACCTTTTTACTGCTACTAACACGTGCATCCAATTATTGCTTGATAGATTCATAGTGTAAGTAGTAAAGCATTACCTTATTTTATAGTTAGGCTAATAATTCTTTAGCCTATCTCCTTACATGTTTAGCTCTAAATAATCTGTCAGTATTGTATATCTTCTGTGATTAAGGAGGAATTTTCACACACTGGGGCAAACTTCAAAAATTAAACTATGCTGAAACAAAAAGCTGTTTAATTTTTCCCTAACTTTCCACATAGTGTTTCTCTTGATACTTGTTTGCAGCAACAATTTGTAAGAGCAACTGCTGCTTACCAGCAACATTGCCTCTGGGAACACTTTCCCTAATGTGAAGTGTCCACTCAGCAACATAGCCACCACATAAGAGCAACATTTGTGACATTGTGACGTTACATACTCCGCTTACATGCATCATTTTTGTGTGTGGTAAATGCCAAGACAAAATGCCAAGAAGTTTCTAACTGAAAGAAAAAGTACAGATTATTCAAGACTATCCAATTCCAGGGGCTACTCAAAAACAAGTTGCAGTCAAGTGGGAGTTGCACAGGTCAGTTGCATGCAGAATATGGAAGCAGAAGGATAATTTTTGGCTAAATACGAAGTCGGACAGCTGAATAGCTGCTGTAAGAGTGGGTGTGAAGGAAAAGCCCCTGATGTCGACCAGCTCTCTTTATATGGTTCAAGGAGAAGAGGGCACAGGGATCACAGCTTGCTGGACCCACAATCAAGGAAAAAGCCCTTCAGCTTGCTGCTTCACTTGGATTAAACGATTTTAAGGCAAATGACAGTTGGTTTACCAGATGGAAGAAACGCTTCAATGTCACTTTCAAAGAAGAGCATGTCAAAAAGCTGTGGGCGGACAAACCAGCAGCTTAGCAGTGACAGTATGAAAAACTTCCTCACATTCTTGAAAAGTTTTCCCTGCTGACATCTACAGTGCTGATGAAACAGGACTTTATCTGAAAGGCTCTGTGACAGAGGACATGTAGGGAAAAAAATTAAAAGCAAGAAGGAGGGAAAGCTTCAAAGGACAGGGTAACTGTGCTTGTCTGTGCCAACACGGATGGGAATGACAAATGACCGCTGTTCATGATTGGGAAGGTAAAATGACCTAGATGCTTTCTGAAGGATTTCAGGAAACTTCCCCTCAGTTATGTCAGTTCAGGAACTGGCTGGGTCACAGGTGAGATTTTCATCAGCTGGCTAAAAAAGTGGGATCGTTAGCTTCGCTCGCAGAGCCCTAAGAGATGCCTCTTATTGGATAACTGCTCTGCACACCCCAAGGAGTAGTTCTCACGAACATTCAGCTGGAATTCTTACCCCCTAACACTACATCTTTGATGCAACCTATGGATCAAGATGTGATTAACAACATGAAGTGACATTACTGATCAAAAATCACAAACCGGATTATTGTTGCTCTTGATGCGGACCCCAACAGTCCTGAAAACTAAATTTGCTAGCTTGCATTCATCTTGTTGCTGAGGCATGGCAAGATGTAAAGCTGACAACAATTTCCGACTCTTTCAGGAAAGGCAAATTTGTTGTGCTAGCGGAAGGTGTGCTAGACAAGGCTATTGAAGAGTTTGACAACACCCTGAACGATGTTCCACTGCCGGTCAACATGGAAAAAGAGGACTTAGTAGCTGCTGTGGATGAGGATTTGCTCATGTTCAGAGAGCTAACCAATGAAGAAGTACTGAGCGCTGCTGCAAGGCCAGAGAAATAAGCTTGGGTTGATGAAACATATCATAATCGAGGCAATAATCAAGAGAGTGAGGATGATTTTGATGACGGTCCACCGCTGACAAACTCCAAACTATTGGAGGCTTTGCACACACGTTGGCACTTTTCACAGCTAGAAGGACTTGGTGATAGGGTCTACAGGTCTCTTTTGGGACATTGAATCACATCTTCAAAACAAAATTGTGACTGAGAAGAAGCAGGGCAAATTAACAGAGTTCTGGCACCAGAAATGAGTGAGTTGCTCCATTCTTAATTTACAATTTGATACTCACTGTATAAATAGAATACACTTTGATGTGGAATATACTTTAATTTAGGTTATTACAGTATTAGTACTTATTTGCATAGCAGACATCCTCATCCAGGGTGACTTACAGTGCATACAAAGTATTACAGTTAAGTGCGAGTACAAAATATGTTTACAAGTAAGAGCAAGAGGCTGTGTTTGTTGTCATGGTTGATGTTTGATCTTAAAACATAAAAATAAAACTTGATACTTTAATAAGTTAACTCAATTAATACCACTTTTTAATACAATATGGTAGTAGGCTACAAATGCAGAATATATATTAATGTAATACTGTAGCAATAATAATAATAAACATACATCGCATTGTTGCCATTATAGATTGTTAGCATGTACTGTAGCTGTTTTACATATCAAAAAAAGCAGATTGCCTTTGGTCAGATGACACTCCCCATAACAGCAGCAGCCTCTTCACAGCAATATAGGAAAAGAGCACAAATACGTTCCTATTTACGAGTATCTACTCTAATGAGTGATTTTCTCTTTTGCCTTGACTTAGCAATGTTGAAAATCTTCCATTGTGTGAAATCCTACTTAAGGGACTGGAGTTGCTCTTCGTTTAAATGCAGAGGTGCTGGAACTAGGGGTGCTGCCACACTCTGTGGCTTGAAGTGGTTTCTATTATATGCAGTTAGGTGCAGTGGCTCTCAGCACTCCCATTATACAAATTGTTCCAGCACCCCTGTTGAAACATATTGTTCCCTACACATCATCCCACCGGGGGCTCAGAGGGATGTTGCCATGGAATGATCAAACGGTCTCAAGAAAACAGTGTAGAACCTGGGGAAATGTAATATTTTTGTAGGCTCCCCACCCAACCCCGCAAATTTTGCAGCTGCATGTGCTGTCTGCGTGTGTGGAGGGCGAGGGACGTATAGCCAGCAAGGTAGGGCATGGAATGTTTCATATGCAGTCACGAGGCAGGTTTGTTGCAGATAAGGCATGTCACTTTTTTAATTGCACAAATACTCAGCTCAGTCTGAGTCTCCTAAGGCTTCTGGAAACATCTAGTGCATACTGGACATGCTCAAAGAATTAACACAGGTATTGGTACAGTCAGTTTCATACTAACTGAATTGAGCTAAGTCATTATAAGACAGGTGTAAACCAGTTTAAGTGTGTCCACATTGGGGTTTGGACAGGTTTAACTGAATTGATGTAAAAAATTATTTTAGTTAAACTGGTTCAATTTTTGGGTGTAGACAAGGCTGAGGTTTGAGAAGGATTCTGGAAACATTTTGATATACACTCAGAATGATCTGAGGCTCAACACCGACAGACCCCAGTCGATGTTGGCTGGGATCAAACCTAGGACCTCTGGAACTTAATGGATGAGCCAACAAATTAATATTGTTTAGCCAAGGCTCTAGTAGAATCATCCATCTCTAGCTGGTTTGGTTGCCACTAGAGGGGGACAGAGTGCCACACCAAGCAGGTATGGGTTACATTAGCACAGTCACTCAGATTATTCTAACATAACTGTTTTTATAAATTAAAAGTATGTGAGCTACTGTGCTAATTAGACACCACCCTCACCCTGAACGTGTGAAGTCACAAACCCATAACGGATGTGTACAATTTCTTAGAGCAGGGGTCGGCAACGCGGCTCACCAGGATAAGCACCCTAGCGGGCTGGGCCAGTTTATTTACCTACTGACGCAGCAGGTTCGGCCGATCGCAACCCCCACTGGCCGCGGTTCGCTGTCCCGGGCCAATGGGGGCGGTGAGAAGCCACGGCCAGCACATCCCACGCTGCTTCCCGCTGCCCCCATTGGCCCAGGACGGCGAACCATGGCCAGTGGGGGCTGCGATCGGCCGAACCTGCTGCGTCAGCAGGTAAATAAACTGGCCCGGCCCGCTAGGGTGCTTACCCTGGTGAGCCGCATGCCAAACGTTGCCGACCCCTGTCTTAGAGTAATGTGGCTGAAATTGTATTCACTGCAGCTTCTGTACATGCCACGCAGTGATAGCCAGTATTTATGTAGGCTCTGGTCCATCCACACACAATGGGGAATTGGATTGTTCCTTTTCCCCAGAATCTGTGACAATATGCACTATTGCTATGTCCTTCTACCTGTAGCTGATGTCACAACTTCAGTATTATGAGTACTGGTGAGATGAAATACACAAACTGAAAGAAAACACCTTGCTTTAAATACACTGCCCTAGAAGTTATTAGCTATGTAGAGCATTCACAATCAAAAATTGTTGCTAGAAGAGTTAAGGTTGAATTTTTTTTTCAGTGCAATATAGCCAGCACTCCTAAGTTTAATATCTTTGTTTACAACAATCTATTAAATTTTAGAAAAATTAACAAACTTGGAAATACTGTGTGAAAATGAAGAGTAAAGCCTGTTCCCCACTGCCACAGAACCCGTTTCATTCACTATCAACCCATACACACAACTTTAACATTGTCCCATTGTTTTTGTCTGTAATGGAAATATTCTCTACACTGTTGCGATTGTGTATTGTTTGTTAAAGTGTAGTAAAGTTTTCAAAAGAAGCACAATCCTTCAGTATACTAAGTTATGTCAGAGTTCTGCAAAGTTTCTGACTAGTTAATATGATGGTGGAATAGAAGAATCTTTTTTTATAAATGATCTGTCTAGTGTTATGAAATATCTTTATTGTGTAAGCCTTACTAGTTTGTATATTCAGGTATTTTAACTACATGTGTATCAACTATGATATATATTTGTAGCGAGTAATGAAGTATATGTTAGTCTTCCAATGTATGGGAAATGGATCAGTTTAATAGGAAATGGAAGTTTAAGGCCCTAAGGAGGGGAGACTTTACCTGCAATTCTAGGCTGCTGGAAGTGCCAGGAATGGATTCCAGAACTGAGTGCACGGAGCCTTTTGTTTCCTATGCTTTCAGTGACATCCCCTTTCCCCCTCTGGGTCCAAGCAGCATGGAGCAGGTAGCTGTCTGATTCAAATGCAGAGAGCAGAAGAGCCAGACCTGGGGAGGAGGGACAGCATAGATTTGGACAAAGAGCTTGGGGGTGAGAGAGGCTGACTGGAGGCCACTGAAGAAGATTGAAACTGGGAACCAGGGGACAGAGGAGACTAGAGCTGATTGAGCAAGGAGACTGGGACTGGGAGCGGGTACGGGGAGACTTGGACAGGCTGAGCAAAGAGACTGGGAGAGAAATGGGAGGGACTGAGAATGAGTGAGCATGTATGGGAGAAACAGATTGGATGAGAAGCTGGGCAAGGAAATTGGGACTGGGAACTAGTTAGCTGGGAGACCATCCTTTCTCTTCCTCCAATCCCCTGCCCCATTTACTACAACCTTCCAGGTTCTGCAACAAATGAACCAGTGGGCTTACAAATACCAGTCTCCTTCACTATATAACCAAGCTTCATCCCCAGAGCGGTTCCTCCTCTGCACTGACTGAGGCAGGATCCTGTGGAAAAAAATTGTATGTGATGATGTAATTAGAGACTGTGTCATACTGCATGTGCACAAGGGGGTAGAATTAAGGTTGCTTAGGCAGTCTTAATTTGGGCATTTCCTAACTTTTCACTGCTTGACTTTGCAACCTTAATGATGTTCTTTTAACATAGTTTTTGTGTGTGTAGTATAGAGAGAGACCGAGGTGAAGACTTCAATATACTGTTTTATTACATTATGTGCATTTATTATTTCAGTCCTGCAAACAGTTAATCAAGATTCCCATCTAAGTACACAAACTGCCAGGAGGTTTATTTCTTTTCAGATTATTCTAAAGATGAGATGAAGTTAGAGGTCACAAGAGGTGAATAATAGCTTTCAATGCAATTTGCAGACTTCAATATCATTGACTTCTGAGGAAGTAAACAACAAGGGATTTACTGTCTCATCAAATGACCATTTTTAGGCAATCCTGAGCCAAGATTTTCTTTTTGTATATAACCATACGGATGATTTTTTTTCATGGTATGATTTATGTTTTCAGACAAGTAGTTTAGGGATATTAAAATGATGTTGGGGAAAGGGAAACAAAGATCTCTGAAAGTGAGGGAAATTGCCCTAAAGTATCAAATAAAACTTGGTAACCTCTCTAACTGCTTCTGCTTCACAGCTTCACTCATTCAATGCACTGTGCAGATCATTCAGTTACATTGCATAGCACAAACTAACAATACATGCACTCTCTTTAGTCAAAATTATGCAATACGTTGATTTATTGATTACACTACTCTACAGCCAAAATGCTTCTGAAATAAATGTAGTCAAACTTTACTAATTCTGGGTCACTGAGAACGAAAATGATGCTTAAAACTGTTGATTGGCTCTAGTTTTCAAGATATGCTATTGGGTCAGTATATACAACCCTTGACTTGGGAATGGCAGAGGATAAGTGAGTTATAAAGGGAAGGGATCTCAATTTAAATCAGAAATGACTAAAATACATCTTTGACTGGATCTATGAATAAATCTATGACTGGGTTTGGACAGTACTTGCTTTTTAGGCAAAACAATGAATGATGCAATCTGAAGCTGGTATTGTGTCATACATGATATGAATTGCATCATGTTATTTATTCCTAGAAGTCATGGATGATGCAATCATAACGAAGCTTACATCACTCTGCTGAACAAATTGCCCTATATCAGCTCTAGAAATCATCCAGTGTCGTGCTCTCTTATTTGTCAGTGTTTGATTTTGCAAAGGGACACATTTCTGTTTAGCCAAAGTGAGCAGAGATGCCTCCTACTTGTGTGAACAGTGCAGATAACTTCTGCTATGTTTGTGGTGAAGTGACTTTTGCATCACAAAAGCGCAGTATAACCACTATGGTTAAGAAAGCCTATTACCTTTATTTTGGCTGCAAAATTGGAGATCAGGACAACACGTGGGCCCCACACGTATGCTGCAACACTTGTGCAACAAATCTTTGCCAGTGGTTGAACAGGAAAAGGAAATCTATGCCTTTTGCAGTGCCAATGATTTGGAGAGAGCCAACAGATCATACCAGCAATTGTTACTTCTGCATGGTGCCTCCAGTTGGGAAAGATGTGTCAAACAAGAAAAAGTGGACTGTATTATCCAAACATTCCATCAGCTATACACCCAGTACCCCCCGGAGAAGGACTGCCGGTTCCTGATGCACCAGAATCATTCTCACTTGAGTCAGACGAGGAAGAGGAAGAGGATGAAACTTCTGGTCCTGAACCATCAATGTCACAGGACCCACAATTTCTCCCATCCTCCTCCTCTGAACCACACCTCATAACACAAGGTGAACTGAATGACCTTGTCAGGGATTTGGAACTACCCAAGAGTAAGGCAGAGCTGTTGGGCTCCAAACTACAGCAGTGGAATCTCCTGGCAGGTGATGTTAGGGTTTCCATGTTCCGTGACCGTCAAACGATCTTGTCCCATCCTTCTTCATGGAAGGTGATCTTGTAGCCTGCAACAACATCGATGGTGTGATGGCAGCCCTCAACATCATTCACGATTCAGATGAGTGGAGACTGTTCATTGATTCATTGAACCCAGTCTTAAAGCTGTTTTACTGCATAATGGCAATGTTTTGCCATCAATTCCAGTTGGTCATGCAGTCCATATGAAGGAAACCTATGACAACATGAAACAACTTTTGAGGTGCATAAACTATGACCAACATCAATGGCAGCTTTGTGGCAATTTGAAGGTTGTTGCTCTCTTGCTTGGTCTGCAGACTGGATACACAAAGTACTGCTGTTTTCTGTGTGAATGGGATAGTCGTGCAAGAGATTCCCACTACATGAAGAAAGATTGGCCACTCCGACAGTCATTGGAGCCTGGGAGGAAAAGTGTTCAGCATCCACCACTTGTTGAATCAAGGAAGATTTTGTGACCACCCTTACACATCAAGCTGGGTCTGATGAAGAACTTGTCAAGGCCATTGACAAAACACAAGCAGCTTTCAAGTACCTCTGTGGAAAATTTCCAAGGTTAAGTGAAACTAAGATAAAGGAAGGTGTCTTTGTTGGTCCTCAGATTCGTGAATTTCTTCGAGATGATGCATTTGACCATGCACTGCGTGGCAAGGAAAAGACGGCATGGAAAGCCTTCCAGTTAGTGGCAATACATTTTCTCGGAAACAACAAGGCAGACAACTACAGGTTGTTGGTGGAAAACCTCCTAAAGGCATACAAAAGCCTTGGTTGCAACATGTCACTAAAGATACATTTTTTGCACTCTCATCTAGATTTTTTTCCACCGAACTGTGGAGCAGTGAGCGACGAGCACGGCGAGCGATTTCACCAGGACATTGCAACATTGGAGAAACACTATCAGGGCAAATGGAGCCCATCAATGCTTGCAGACTATTGCTGGACAGTGACAAGAGATGCTCCATTTAATGAATACAAGAGACAAGCCAAGAAGCGCCGAGTAGACACTGAATAGGATTAAACTATGTACATAATAGTTTTTTGCCTTTTGTTTCATAATAAATTTTATTTATATAACCCTTTTGCTGATTTTTAAAGTGTTACATAAACAGGAGAGGTGAAATATTATCATGTAAAGCAACCATAAACACATGAAAAGACCTAGGTTTACAATTTATGATTAAAACTCTACTATCTACACAATATACATAGACGTAAAATGTAAAAACTTCAATATCTTAGAAACAGTAGCCAATCAGTTGTTTTAATTGTCATATTTGAATTCAGCACATCAAAATACATAATAAATAGCACATTTTATCTCTGAAGCAGACGACTTCTCAAAAACTGTAGACCAGTGTTATAGGATCAGCTTCTTGTATTAGCTGGACATAAATACAAACATCAACAATATAATAGCCAGTGACCAAACAGTATAGCTACAGATGCAAATGGGTCTTGTCTTTATAACAAGGTGAGCCCAAATCTGATTATACAGTACAACAGTGTTACATTCATGACAGACAAGGTGTGCTAAACATCAGAAATGGTTGTATCTTAAAGACCTACATTTGGGATGTTTCAAGACTAGATCTTAATTCTGTGGGTTGGGCCTCTCTGTAATTATTATAAAACATTTCTATAAAAACATAAATGTAGACGCTTTAGAAAATATGCCATGAGCACAGCTTCTGTCTGTTCCCCTTCCCTATATACTCCTATATGTTTTAGTCACAGGAATTTGATCATGATATCAATTTTTGACAATGTTAGGCTATTCCAAATCAGTCTACACCTCCTTGAAGTGCTAAATATATCTTAGAGTTGGGGTCTCCCTTTTTTTCATTATTGTCATCATGCCTTTGGCATCCTAGGGCTTTATTCTTTTGGCTGAATTTGCCACAATTGAATTTACTTTTACACACACACCCTCTACTTGCCTTCTCTTATGGCACTTACGGTATAACTCTTCTTTGAAATGACAGTCCTCTAGTTTATAATCTATTTGACTGCAGTGAAAACACAATAAGATTATTCAGTCTGACACTTGGCTAATGTAACATTAATCTGGTGTACATCACTCTTGGTCATTTCTTCTACTTCTCTTGCTGCAGTCTTCATTAAAATAGACACATCTGCAGCTGGAAAACACGGAAGATCAACTTCCGTTTCTCTGTGTCTTCATGCCTCAGACCACACACCAAACAATCCATCCAGATTTGCTCAAAATATATCATGCTTGCTTAATTTCTACAGTTCTACCACACAGTCACTTGTGGACTCCACATGTTGCTGATTCTGCTTAAGCAACAGGAAATGTTTTGCTATGATAAGAGGATTTGGAGACAAAGACCTTGTAAAATACCTATAATAATCTCTGTGAAACTCTGCTCTATTGACTTCATTGGTGTTGTGAGTGTACGCAATAATAGATCATACAGGTAAACAGGGGTGTTAGCTTTTGTATCTGCTGTGCTATTAGCATAATAAAATCTGCTCTAGTCTTTCAACATATAATTCATCATAGGGATCCATATGTCCAATAAACCAAGCCACCCTGCATAGGCTCAGAAAGATATTTAGTGCTGCTTGAAATAAAATATTACAAAATTGCTGCTTCACTGACTAAGGAAGTGTCAACAGCGATCGCTTATCCCAGAATCCCATCCGTATTGCCAGTTTGTGTCATTTGTAGGCTTTCTTGAAGGGAAGCTGCCGGTGTAAGGCCCATACTCACACCAGGAAAGTCTTGAACGATATTGACAAGCAAGAAGATCAGTACACAGGAACATCCTGTAACTTGCTATTACATTATAGGCAATGTAGCAAGTGATGCCTATGGTTAAGGTGGCCCAATGTTTCCCATTAGATGCGCAAGGGGGCTGAACTGAGGTACAAGGAACCTTAAGTCTGGTATTTCTTAACTTCAGAGTGCTTGACTTTGCAACCTAAATGTTCTTTTAATGGGTTTTTTATTTAATAGATGGAAACGCCCTTAGAAACAGCTCTATCACTTGTTACAATACATTACAGCACCAACAGGACTTTGATCCACATGTTTTCTGCCTTTCCATAGTAAACAGTCATCCACAGTCAATATACTAAGTACCATGTTACCTCTGCTAACTGATGAAAATTGCTTTTCTAATTAAATTAGGATAAAGCCTCACAACTACAGCATAAGCATTATCAGCTGCTATCCATACTGTTTTCTAATATGTCATTTGTGGACCTGTTCACAAAAAAACCCCTCAGAAAATGTATATGCCATTCCATATCTGCTTTTTCATTGAAATTTCATTTTTTGCAAAATCTTCCTACCTGCTGTAGTCACACGTGTACATGAATAGGGATGATTTCTGTTCAAGTTATAGTCTATACTGTTAACCAACACTTAACAACAGTAACACAAGCTACTGTACTTTATGGGCCTAATCCTGCTTGCCTTACACACACAAAATGCCCACTGATCTCAGAGGAGGTTTTATATGACTAAGAAAGGCAACGTTTGGTCTTAAGAGTGCTTTCCCTGTAATCAGGATGCCACAGCCATGCAACAAGCATTAATCAAAATGTGTTCAGTTGAACTTGGCAGTATGTAACAATTGACACTAACCACAATCTGCAGCATATTAGCAATGTGGCAGGCTCGTTGAACTGATCGTTCTAAAGCAATATGCCTGGGGTTAAAAAAATCAAAATGTCTACATAGGGTTTGAGATAACAATTTGTTATATCCTGCTGAGCTACATCTCAGCCTGTATTTGGCTTAGTTCCTTTACATGCTGCCATTTTATGCTCTTTCCTGGTATCAAATGCTCATAAGAGACTGGAATTTTCCACCACAGAATTTATTTTCATGTAAAAGCTTATTAAATGCCATACTAACTGCCAAAGTAATTCTTTTTCTTTCATTGAATTTGATGCAAGAACATCAGAATTACCAGACTAGAATAGACCAATGATTCATCTAATCTGATATAGTGTCACTGATAGTGACTAATGCCACGTAAGTGTAGAATGAATAATGGATCAAACTGTGCAAAGCTATAACACCAGGGACAATGACCCCAACTAACAATTTTTATGCCCTGAGACATGAGATTTGACAAACTTTAAAATGTTTTTTCTAGCTTTCTAGTGCAACCTGATCATACTGTAAAGCCCCAATTTTATTAATATTGATCTGATGCACAGCCGATTATATGAACCATTTTCCTGATGCCAATTTCTTCTTTCTGTCATGACTTCAGTCCTTCAACCAATGTTCACACAGCTGAACAGGTTTGAAAAGACAGAGATTTGTCAGGAAAGGAGAGATGGAGTTATATCTGTTACCATTCATTATATACATTATCCTTGAATGACTAACTTATACACTCTACCTACTGTAATTCTGAGATGTTCAATTTTATGAACATTTTGATTTTATGAAGTATTCAATCCCCAATTAGTTCATAAAATCGGGGTTATACTGTATACTCAATATTATTTGTAAGGGAATTGGACTCCCTTGAATGGGAAGTCATGGTCTGAGTGAACATAGTTTTTCTTCTGAAACATACTTCTCATAAAAAACATTTGAAATATAATATTAGTGTAGTAAGGAAGAATTATCTACCTATTAAGTATTACAAACATATAAATTAATTTGTCTACCCTATTAAGTAAAATATATTGGTTTCATTTTTTAAAATTATAGGTTATTTATTAGATGCCAATAAAGTTTTCTAGCACTGCTAAAAAGTAGGCTAATTTTCACGGGAAGCTAATTTTCACCTCACTTTTTTTGATGATTCAGTATATCTGTCCTACTTGTATGCAACCAGCAAAAGCCAGAGAGATAGTCTAAGCACTAGCTTTTACATTTCTAAAATTCCCTGGAACTGTAAGTTTTGTATCCTGTGCAGGGCTGCCCAGAGGATTCAGGGGGCCTGGGGCAAAGGAATTTTGGGGGCCCCTTCCATAAAAAAAAGTTGCAATACTATAGAATACTATATTCTCGTGGGGGCCCCTGCGGCCCTGGGGCAAATTGCCCCACTTGCCCCCCTCCCCCTCTCCCCCAGGCGGCCCTGGGAAAAATAAACATTTAAAAACTTTCCACATCTCGGCACAAACCCAGTTTTGAGAAAACTTCTTTCCAAGTCACCTTTACAAGGTATCACTGGTTCTCAGCATCAGCTAGTGCTAAAAGGCACTAAAGCTCATTAAAAGGGTTGGACAAATATTTTTGGAAAACTTTTTTTGGATCAAAAACTAGGGGTTTTTAAAAAGCAGAAAAAATCATGGACAATGTCTGCTTTCCTTCAAAATTTGTTGTGGTTTTTTTTAATTGAAAAGCTGAAATTAGTCTGCCAAAACTTGAACATGGTTTGGGGTTTCAGAAGTGTGTGGCCAAATATTTGCTGCTTGCTGTGTTTGATTGATTGATTGTTTAAAGAAACAATAAAAAAATTCTGCTTAAAAAAAAATCCAAAACTTTTGAACCACCTCAGCTTGTGACCAAATGCCTGAGTCCATCCAGTCAGAGATTCTTCCAGGTTTCAGATTCTCTGCTGGCTTCCTTGAGTCATATCTGTCTCCATAACTTTGGGTTCATTTAGATTAGAACATAAGAATATAAGAATGGCCATACTGGGTCAGACCAAAGGTCCATCCAGCCCAGTATCCTGTCTACCGACAGTGGCCAATGCCAAGTGCCCCAGAGGGAGTGAACCTAACAGGTAATGATCAAGTGATGTCTCTCCTGCCGTCCATCTCCACCCTCTGACAAACAGAGGCTAGGGACATTATTCCTTACCCATCCTGGCTAATAGCCATTAATGGACTTAACCTCCATGAATTTATCTGTTTCCTAGAGACTGGCTCCATGGGGTCCCTCACAAACTGGAGACAGTTACTGTGGGTTTGTCTTTAGTATAGCTTATGTACATACTCCATGAATTGAGCATTTGAGCTTGTTCCAGAATCTGGGATGAGCCTATGTGGTGAAAACTGAAATGCTCAAAATAGCACATGCATATGAATGGACACGGGGTGCTAAAATTAAATTAACCCAGGGGCTCTCAAACTGGGGGTCGGGACCCCTCAGGAGGTCACGAGGTTATTATTGGGGGTCGCGAGCTGTCAGTCTCCACTTCAAACCCCGCTTTGCCTCTAGCATTTAAAATGGTGTTATAATTTGGCATTTGAGAAGTGAAAAGGATGGTAGCTCTAAGGGAAAAGATAACAGCTTGGCTCATTGTGTTAAATAGCTGTCTGCAAGCCTCAAACTGCTGAATGAGCAGTTAGGGTAGGGAAGGCTGTGCCTCCCTAAAGAGCCTGGCCCCTATCCGACACCCACCCACTTCCTGCCCCCTGACTACCCCCCTCAGAGTCCCCGACCCATCCTGCTCCTTGTCCCCTCACTGCCCCCCAACCACCACCCCGGGACCCCACCCCCCATCAACCTCCCCGTCCCCTTACTGCCCTGACCCTTATCCACCCCCACGATCCAACACCCCTGGTTTCCCGTCACCTGACCGCCCCCCCAGCAGTGCTGTCCAGGGCCGCTCCTGGGTTACTGCCTCCTCTCCCCTCTCTTGGAGCCTCAGCGTGCCACGTCAGGAGCTGCCCTGGCCCCTGGACAGCGCTGCAGTGGCGTGGTTCCAGTGGGACCGGAGCTCGCAGCCCCGCCCCCTTACCACGCGGCTCTGACTCAGCGGGAGGAGCTCAGGCCCCGCCAGAGCCAGGCCGCTGCAGCGCTGTCCAGGGCTGCTCCTGACGCAGCGCGCTGAGGCGTCGGGGGATGGGGGAAGGCGGAGGCGGGGCCGGGGGCCCCTGCGGGGCCTGGGGCAAATTGCCCCATTTGCCCCCCCCCCTCGGGCGGCCCTGATCCTGTGAAGCTTAATTCAACCCTTCACACGTTCATAGATTATGAGGCTAAAAAGGACCACTGTGATCATCAAGCCTGACCTCCTGTGTAACACAGGCCATAGGACTTCCCTGAATTAATTCCCATTTGAACTAGAGCATATCTCTTTACAAAATTCTTCATCTTCATATGTAGATACATTGAGTTTCTTGCAGATTTCAGAGAAGAACAAGGTCCAGTCACCTGTATATGAATTTTCAAGATCCCATGACACTTTTCATGAAAGTATTGGTGTTTGCCTCGGTGTTCTTGGCCAAAATTATGTCCTTCTCTTCCCCCACTGGTTGGCTGCACTCTCCACCACGGTGACTAAATCTCAGTGGCATTGTATAAATTCCAAGACTGACGCTGCAAGTCTTCTGTACGCGGAACTCCTATCACATACTGGCAAATATGCAGTGATAACACATGGCTAATAGAAGGCCTGCAGGGATGAGTTTTTCCAAAGAAATCCTTAAGGGCATAGCTATTTAAGTATGTTCTTGCATATTTCACAAGAGGTCCTTGCACTGCTGATATAGGATCAACTTCAAGGCCTTGCAGAATCAGGCTCAGTCTGTAAAACTCAGAATAAAAAGTGCTATATGTTATCATTCCATTATTTGAGCCCATGACTGAATTCCTTCAAAGGACAATTTATTGTACATATTCTCTTGCCATAGGGTACTTCTGCTTTCAGATGGAGCTGTTTGCTGTCAGATAAAGGCTGACAAATGTTTCAATGATTACAGGATGTCTAATAATAATCCCAGCATTTAGTCAGATAAAGGATTTTCCTCCTTTTTGCATCCCAGTAATGAATTCTAGCTAACATAACCTGGTATCAGTTTTTTGGCATTCCTTATACTAAGGGTAGATTTGTTTTCTGGTTTTGAAGGAGAGCTGATATTCACAAGTCATATGTCACAAGCCACTAAAAGTGTCAGAACCCCATACCAGGCCCTTGGTGGCTTGTTAATCTCTCCTTTTTAAAGGAAACAGACTAATTCACTTAAATATAATGAGAGCCATGCCTGGTATACCCTACTTTCTAAACAGTGTCAGCTATACAAGACCTGCCTTATTTCATCACCTTTTTTGGCTCCAGCAATTAAACATTAAGCTAAGAAGCATGGTTTTTTCTTTTTGTTTGAGCTATTTCAGATGTCAAATATGTGAAAAATGGAGGATACAGTTTTTGTAATGGAAAAATATACAAATGTTTTGGGAGGTTTTTCCCACCCTAAATTATTGTCAGCATGATGTAAAAGATAAACCTGGATGTTAAATGGAGAGACCAGATGTATGTCTAACCTTTTGCCCTCGTTATTCTAATTGGCCTCCATTAGGAGAAAAAGAAGTTGAAATAGCTCTAAACAAAAATAACTGATGGTAAAATAAACTTTTCAACTGGATTAGAGTCCTTTATTAAAAAAAGAAAGTATTGCAGTATCCTATACTAACGGTCCAAAATTCTACATTTTATAATAGTGATACTGTTGTACTTTGAGCTATTATGTTAGAATACTCCATGTTTAGTTTTCGTGAGATGGAAGGGCCAGCAGGATCCCAAGCAACAGTAAAAAAAAAAAAAAAAAAAAACACAGATCAAAATGTTCAAATCCGAAAGTTCCAATCTGGGTGCTTAAAGTAAATAAATAGGTGCCAAACTATAGATTTAGGCACCCAGACTGGAAAATGTTATAGTTCCTTTCACTTTCAAAGTGCTCTGGAAACATTAAGTATTTAATCCTCACGACAGCCCTGTATTATTTCTCTTATTTTACAGAGAGGGAAACTGAGGCAGGGTGTTTAAAGAGTAGAGCCTGCCACTCATTTTCCTTCTATGTAGTACCTTATTTCACAAGAACTCCCAATGATTAGGGCTTGGATGTCTCTGGATAAAATGTGCTCTTCCTTTCCCTTTTTCCATTAACAAAATGAATGTTGATGACTGGTTATTCAAATGATTATAACTTCCCAATGCTTTATGTAGTACATTTGGTTTGTCTTTCATATTGACATTGTCCTATAACACCTTACAGAATTAAATACTACATGTACAAAGTTGAAATATAGAAACACATAAGTAGAGGGAAAGAGAAATGAGGAGAGAAGGAAATGTGTTCAGAAGATTTTGAAAACAGATGAAGAGTCAATACCAGAAAGAAGTAGTGGAATGATGTTCCAGATAGAGGGAGCTGAAGAGAGTGTCTTGAACTAATGGTGGCAAGGCTGTATGAGAGTAGTGAGAGTAGATCAGTGCTAGCTAGGGGGAGAAGGAAGGAGGGGAGCAAATATCAGTCCATCAGATGTCCTGGGGAAGTCCATGGTAGATCAGAGTTTGTTTTAGCATGAAAGCACAGAATAAGATAAAATGTATTCCAATTTATTATTTTTAAGTGCTGACAGTGTGCTTAGCACTGGTCAGTAGATAGATTTCAAGACAGCCCATGCCCCAGTTACCGCACACTCCAGAAGACAGGCATAGACTACAAGATGAATTGGGAAATCCAGAAGAAGCAGTTACCTTAGCTACATTATTTTTATCCCTTTTTGCAGTTGTTTGTTGATTTTTTTTTGCAAGAAGAGTGAGTTCTTAGGAGGGATTTAAACAAGGGAGAAGGTGAGGTCACAGTGGGGTAAAAAGGTCATTGCTTGCATTGAGGGAAGCAGCATGAAAGAAGGTTTGAAAATGAAAGAAATAAAGAGGGTATTGAGGCCAGGAAAGTAAAGGGCTAGAGGGAAACCTCATATAAGATGATATCCAAGATTTAGATTGGAGAGCATTTGTATAGTGCTTCGAAGATGACTTTCTTCTGACAGCTTCAACTAGGACAACTGTGACATTGCTAACATAAGCATTCCCTTGCTAGAAAGTGTTTGCCCATAATCCCTTATGACAGGTTTCAGAGTAACAGCCGTGTTAGTCTGTATCCGCAAAAAGAAGAACAGGAGTACTTGTGGCACCTTAGAGACTAACAAATTTATTAGAGCATAAGCTTTCGTGGACTACAGCCCACTTCTTCGGATGCATATAGAATGGAACATATATTGAGGAGATATATATACACACATACAGAGAGCATAAACAGGTGGGAGTTGTCTTACCAACTCTGAGAGGCCAATTAATTAAGAGAAAAAAAACTTTTGAAGTGATAATCAAGCTAGCCGAGTACAGACAGTTTGATAAGAAGTGTGAGAGTACTTACAAGGGGAGATAGAGTCAATGTTTGTAATGGCTCAGCCATTCCCAGTCCTTATTCAAACCGGAGTTGATTGTGTCTAGTTTGCATATCAATTCTAGCTCTGCAGTCTCTCTTTGGAGTCTGTTTTTGAAGTTTTTCTGTTGTAATATAGCCACCCGCAGGTCTGTCACTGAATGACCAGACAGGTTAAAGTGTTCTCCCACTGGTTTTTGAGTATTTTGATTCCTGATGTCAGATTTGTGTCCATTAATTCTTTTGCGTAGAGACTGTCCGGTTTGGCCAATGTACATGGCAGAGGGGCATTGCTGGCACATGATGGCATATATCACATTGGTAGATGTGCAGGTGAACGAGCCCCTGATGGTATGGCTGATGTGATTAGGTCCTATGATGATGTCACTTGAATAGATATGTGGACAGAGTTGACATCGGGGTTTGTTACAAGGATAGGTTCCTGGGTTAGTGGTTTTGTTCAGTGATGTGTGGTTGCTGGTGAGTATTTGCTTTAGGTTGGGGGGTTGTCTGTAAGCGAGGACAGGTCTGTCTCCCAAGATCTGTGAGAGTAAAGGATCATCTTTCAGGATAGGTTGTAGATCTCTGATGATGCGCTGGAGAGGTTTTAGTTGGGGGCTGAAGGTGACAGCTAGTGGTGTTCTGTTATTTTCTTTGTTGGGCCTGTCTTGTAGGAGGTGACTTCTGGGTACTCGTCTGGCTCTGTCAATCTGTTTTTTCACTTCAGCAGGTGGGTATTGTAGTTTTAAGAATGCTTGATAGAGATCTTGTAGGTGCTTGTCTCTATCCGAGAGATTGGAGCAAATGCGGTTATATCTTAGAGCTTGGCTGTAGACAATGGATCGTGTGGTGTGTCCTGGATGGAAGCTGGAGGCATGTAGGTAAGTGTAGCGGTCAGTAGGTTTCATGTGCCAGTTCCTTTAATATTCTTGGATGAAGATTATCTGGGCCACCTGATTTAGTCCCATTAAGCGGTTCGAGTTTGGCTTCTACCTCCGGTGTGGTAATAGCTGCCTCCATATCCTCATTCCCATTTGTCATCCTAACATTATCCCTAAGCTCCTCATTAGCTTAATTAAAGACTGAGGCAAAGTATTTGTTTAGATATTGGGCCATGCCTAGATTATCCTTAACCTCCACTCCATCCTCAGTGTTTAGTGGTCCCACTTCTTCTTTCTTTGTTTTCTTCTTATTTATATGGCTATAGATCCTTTTACTGTTGGTTTTAATTCCTTTTGCAAGGTCCAACTCTACATGGCTTTTGTCCTTTCTCACTTTATCCCTACATATTCTGACCTCAATAAGGTAGCTTTCCTTGCTGATCCATCTTCCAATCCTTGTAGGCTTTCTGCTTTTTCTTAATCACCTCTCTGAGACGCATGTGTTGTCAGATGCTACCGGTGTGGTGCTCTGCTTTCTCCTATGTTGATATCACTCGGCTGCGTGCGTGTGTTCCCTGTGTGCGGTCCCAGCTCTGCAGATAGCTGACACCGCAAACTCGACGAGAACCCCCAATGACCACAGACTCTAGTAAGGTATGAAGGCACCTCGGCCAGGTTTATTGCGACCCTGACACAATTGCAGTTCCCCGCAGATTACTCAGTCTAAGGGGCATACTACAAGAAAGTGCCGCTCGGCAATGGATTCAGCTCAGTCAGTGGCGGGACTTTCCACTGCCCCCTTGGCTGGACAAAGACACCATCCCAGGGATACATTCTTATACACAGGTACAAACAAGTTACACATCACTACTGATGTATTGAGGTGCAACCCCTCTACGCAGCAAGGTACAACCCCTCTACATAGTAAGGTGCCGCCTCTCACCTTGTACATGTTGGTTCGATCAAAACAACTCTATCCATCATTTTACCCTTTTGCCCCGTCATTGGGATGGGTCAGCCTGTTCCTTGTGTGTGGAATGTACAAGTATGTGAATGTTCTGATATCTGGTGTTCAGTACCTTTTAGGTATGTCTCTTTTTGCAGCATCAGCCCTTTCCTTGCCAGCTTCTGTGAGCAGGGCCTGCCTCTGGCTCACAGCTTAACTTTGCTTTATGTTAGCAAAGTCATGACCATTACTTTAGTTCAGGCCTTAGGCCTCACACCGGGCCTCTGATACCAAGGTTTATATCTCAGGGCCTCCTCTTACTACAGCTTGCTCATCCAGCTTGGTCTACAACTCCTGCCTCTGAATTTTTTTCCCTTTCTTAGGATCCAGGCTTCTGATAGTTTCTACAACTTTGACTTGAAGTAATTCCAGGCCTCCTCCACCTTTAGATCCACAGGTTTTTCAGTCCAATCCACTTCACTAACTAATTTCCTTAACTTTTTTAAGTTAGCCCTTTTGAAAAAAAAAAAAAAACCCTAGTCACAGATCTGTTTTTGTTTATCCTTCCATTTAGTTTGAAATGAATTAGCTCATGATTGCTCGAACCAAGGTTGTCCCTTACAACCATTTCTTCTATGAGGTCCTCACTACTCACCAAAATGAAATCTAAAATGGAATCCCCTCTTGTTGATTCAGCAACTACTTGGTGAAAGAATCCATCTGCTATCGCATCCAGGAAAATCTGAGCCCTATTATTATTACTAGCACTGGTCCTCCAGTTTATATCTGGGAAGTTAAAGTCTCCCATGGTCACACAATTCCCATTAGTATTTACTTCATTAAAAATATTAAGAGGTCTCTATCCATATCCAAATCGGATCCCGGCGGTCTATAGCACACCCCAAGCACTATTCCAGGGGAGGCTCTAGTAGCTTTCTTCCCCAGTGTGATTTTTGCCCAGACAGACTCTGTCTTATCCATTCCATTACTTCTTATTTCTTTACAGTCTACCTCATCATTGATATACAATGCTACTCCACCACCTTTGCCTTTATTTCTGTCTTTCCTAAACAGCACATAGCCTTCAATACCTGTACTCCAGTCATGACTACTATTCAACCATGTTTCTGTTATCCCTATAATATCTTCACTTCCTGCACCAGTAGCTCTAGTTCCTCCATTTTGTTACCTAGGCTCCTCGCATTAGTGTACAAATATCTTAATTTTTGCTGTTTGGCTTCGCTCACATTGTTTACCCAATTAGGCACAGACATTCTAGTGCCATTATCACCTATTAGACTGGTATCTACACTACCCTTTCTCCTTATGTCCATTCTCCTACCCACGACTGTATCTTTTCTTACTTCATTTTCTTCCCTCTCAATGTTAAAAGCTGGCGTGGAGATTACCTGGACATCTCCCAACCATCTCCCCCAAATTCCTAGTTTAAAGCTCTCTTAATCAGTTGTGCCAGTCCATCCTAGAAGTCTATTTCCCTCCCTACCCAAGTGAAGTCCATCCCAAAAGAACAGTCCTCTGTCAATGAATGCTTCCCAGTGGCCATACATCCCAAAGCCCTCCTTATAGCACCGCTGCCTGAACCATCTGTTGATCATCATAATCTTGTCACACCTTTGTTGCCCTTCTCTAGGAACAGGTAGAATCCCACTGAAGATCACCTGAGCCTCGATTTCCTTAAGCGTCTTCCCCAGCCTGGCATAGTCTCCCTTGATACGTTCCAGTGAGAATCTAGCCATATTATTTGTTCCCACAGGAAGGACAATCAGTGGATTCTTTCCCACTCCCATTAGGATCCTCTTCAGCCTCAGGTCCACATCCCGTATCTTAGCACCTGGCAGACAGTACACCCTTCTGTTCTGTGGGTCAGCTCTGGTTACAGGCCTGTCTGTTCTTCTCAGTAAGGAGTCCCCAATCATGTAGACTTGCCTTTTCCTGGTGATGGTACGATTCTCCGGTCTATCCCCTGTTCCCTCTGGCTGCAAGTCCTCTCGATTCCTAGTCTCCCTTGCAATCCTCTGCAACCCATCCCATATCCATCTGGGGCTCATATTTGGTGTTGTTATCTCCATTGACTCTTCCCCTCTTCCTATAGGATTAGTGGCTTTTCTCTTCTTCATTGCCCTCCCACCTTCAGTGACCACCTGCTGTGCCCCTTCTTCATTTTCCAACTCCGCAAACCCGTTCCTGAGCTCTATTTCTCCTTCACTAGCCTGTCTTTTCCTCTGCCTGGCTCTCTTAGTCACATGCCTCCAATGTCCACTTTCCTCACCCAGCAGTCTCCCCTCAGAGTTCTTTGGTCCTGCTTCCATCTGCAAGTCTGAGCTTTTCCCTTCAGCCTCCTCATGTCTGTGCTCCATCATCCACTGGAACCCCCTTCTAAACTCAACCAGAGTTTCCACCTGCATCTCTAATCCCCGGATCTTTTCTTCCATCAGCTCTACCAGGCAGCACTTCATACAGACGAAACTCTTTTCAGGTACCCCCTCCAGGATCATGTACATGTCCCAGCTTCCACATCCAGTCATCTTCACTGTGTCTTCCACTGCTTGGGTCACTATCACTGCTGCTTCTGTATCTGTCATAGCCTTCTCACCTAAGTCCTGTTAATCTGGGAAACACAAACCAAAGCAAAACACCACCACCAGAGCAAAACTAACCCCCAACGAGCACCAAGACACTGCCAGAACACCACACACTCCCTTCACTAGCCTGTCTGTTCCTCTGCCTGCCTCTTAGTCTTTCCCCAAACTCCCCTTGTAAACTCCCACTTAAACTTCGCTGTTTACAGCTCTGTTTGTTGGCTCCTGTGCCGCTGCAACTGTCTGCATGAATGTGGTTTAGATGCCATTACTGTACGGTGGGTACACAACTGGTTGAAAGACTGCACTCAAAGAGCAGTTATCAATGGTTCGCTGTCAAACTAGAAGGAGATATCTAGTGGGGCCCTGCAAGTCTCGGTCCTGGTTCCAGGACTGGTCAATATTTTTATTAATGAGTTGGATAATGGAGTGGATCATATGCTTATAAATTTGCAATTGACACTAAGCTGGGAGGGGTTGCAAATACTTCGGAGAACAGGATTAGAATTCAAAACAACCTCGACAAATTGGAGAATTTGTCTGAAATGAACTGGATGAAATTCAGTAAAGACGACTGCAAAGTACTATACAAGGAAGGAAAAATCAATTGTAAAACTACAAAATGGGGAATAACAGGTGAGATTGTAGTACTGCGGAAAAGGATCTGGGGGTTATAGTGGATCACAAATTGAATATGCGTCAACAATGTGATGCAGTTATGAAAAAGGCTAATATAATTTTGCGGGTTTGTTAACAAGAATGTCATATGTAAGACACAGGAAGTAGTTGTCCCATATACTGACCACTGGTGAGTCCTCAGCTGGAGTACTGTTTTCATTTCTGGGCACCACACTTTAGCAACGATATGGACAAATTGAAGAGAGTTGTGAGGAGAGAAATAAAAATTATAAAGGGTTTAGAAAACCTGACGTATGAAAAAAGGTTAAAAAAATGTGCATGGTTAGTCTTGAGAAAAGAAGACTGAGGGAAGAACCTGATAACAATTCTCAAATAAATTAAGATCTGTTATAAAGAGAATGGTGATCAAATGTTCTCCATGTCTAGTGAAGGTAGGACAAGAAGTAATGGGCTTAATCTGCAGCAAGGGTGATTTAGGTTACATACGAGGAAAACTTTATAACTATAAGGATGAGTAAGCTCTGGAATAAGCTTTCAAGGGAGGTTGTGGAATCCCCATCCTTGAAGGTTTTAAGAATAGGTTAGACGAACACCTGTCAGGGATGGTCTAGGTTTATTTTGTCTGTCCTCAGCACAAGGGGCTGGATTTGATGGCTTCTTGAGGTCCCTTACGACCCTACATTTCTATGATTTAATAGTTCTATAACTTTACTTCTTGCACTTTCCTCCGAAACAGCTGGTATTGACCACTGTCAGAGGCAGGATGCCAGGCTATACAGATGACTGGTTTGATTTGATATGGCAATTTCTATGTTTCCTAACCATGGCTCAGAACAGGGACCAAGACTTCCTTGTGAGGGGAAAATAAGAACTGTATTAAAAGGGGCACTATAGGTTGAAAATCATAGATTTACTGAGACTTTGAACAGAGAGGCAGTGGCTCTATATATAAATTATACATCCCATAATCTCAGTTCTTTATCAATTGTATTTCTTTTTTTCTTGAATTTGGGAAACCAAAGTAGCCAAATTGCTCATGCTGTGATTTCAGTTTCTGCCAGATATATCTTTTCGCTACCTTATAAAAATACTCTTTGGGGCCAACCAAGGAGAAAATACTCATTGATTTGTGGGCTGTGCAAACCCTGAAAAGATGCCAGCTTTGCAGCAGGCTAAAGTGGCCAAGGGAAAAGATCAGCTTGGGATGGAGAGAAAGAGGACATAAAAAACTAAATCAAGTACAAAAAACCCCAACTTTGTTCTGGGAGCTGCAGAGCAGCTTGGTGGTAGGGGGAGCACTACAGGTAGGGGGAGCACTCCCCATCTCCTGAGCTCTGTCCAGGTAGCTATCTTAGCACCATCACTATCTCCTCCTTCTTTGCACGAACCCTAATATTGGACTAATACAGCCCACAAGAATTCCTAAAGCCCTATTGTTGGAACTTTTTGAAATTATTGAAACAAAATGTTTCAGTTGATCCAAACTATCTCTCCTCCCCCTCCAGATGGTCAATTTGTGAAAAAAAAATTAAGAGTTCAACTTTTCATCCTGATTAGAGATGGGAAATTTTTCAAAATCTCAAAATCTTTCCCAGGATGAGAAACCCATTTCCCACACACCTCTGATAAGCTTACTCCACAGAATACCATCATGTATTTTGTATATGCCACATATTTTACACAAAGACTATTTATAAAGTGTGATGGAGTCTTTACAAATTGTATTGGAGCTATTTTGCAAATCTCTTTTTTAATAAAGCCAAGCGGGCTCAGTGTGCAACTGTACTGGACTCTGGGAGGAAGAGGAAAATTATAACTAATGAATTTTAAAAATCTCTTAAAGTTACATGGAATTACTTTTGCAGATAAAAAAATGATATAATTGTGAAGTCCAAAAAACTTGGGACTATCTAGGGATAGAAGCAAGTGCTACGTATCCTTTTGGGAAGTTGGGAATGGACCCTATCTGACGATATACTGCTGTCATTCATTACTAGTCCTCATGGTTCATCAAAAAAATCAGACCTTAACCATATCACTGGTCAAGAACTGAGTATTACCCAACTCAGATTAATGTAATATTGAGGTGGAAGATGCAATATATGGGATTTAGAAAGAAACATTTTTCCAGTAGCTCACGTACAATACTAAATTAATTAATGGATGGTGGGGAGAGGTTAATTGCTGAGCGTGTTGCAATGGTAGATGTAGTCCAGGCAGAAATGATTAGGGAGCAAGTGAGTGAGTCAAAAGTGTGTGAAAAACTAATTTATCATGGCTCTGCAATGTATCACATGGATATCACCCACATCATAAATGTGGCACAAATATTTTTGTACATGCTGTCCCCTAATCTTGAAATCACAGCACTGGAAGGTGTTTGTTTGTTTGTTTGCTTTGGTTTGTTTTTTTCATTTTATGGCTAGAGTTGGGTGGAAAATGATTTCCCTATCCCACAGAAATTTGAGATAGTGAAATTTTTCCTATCCCAAATGGGGATGAAAAGCCAAAATCTCAAAAAAAAATTGTAAACCCCAAATTTGGAGAAAAATATTGTTTTGGGTTGGTTGAAATGTTTAATTTTAGTAATTTTGAAACATTTTTCAAAATGAGTTTAAATTTTGAAATGAAAAGGTGTTTTGAACCAGAAAGGCATAATTTTTTTGTTTAGAAAATGTTGAAACAAAACATTTGATTATCTTAAAAGTGTTTTCCAAACAATTTTGGAGTAAAAATATTGGTTGAAATGGATCATTTTCCCCAAACAGTTTTGTTTTCGATGAAACAGCATTTTCCAATGAAAAAACATTTTGGTAGAAAATTGCTAGCCAGCTTCATTTAAATTCAAAGTACGAAGGAAATTGGAGAGTGAGCAGATGCAACTCTGATCAGTAGTATATGGTATTTGTCCCAAGCATAATCAGGCTCCTAATGGATTACCGTACCGAGTGCTGAAGTGAACACCAGAATTGGCACTAACCGGCAGCTCCGTGCCCTTGTTGGCAGCCTTATTGAAGAATTCAAGGAATGCATTGGCACAGTGATTGAAGTACGCTCAGTCCTCGAGAGCTGGGATGAGGCACATTGGAAGGGCATTTTGGGGAAGCTTGTATTACCCTTTCTCAGACTGTATATAGCCTGTGGCCTCAAGACGTCAGTTTCTAGTACTGTCCAATCATCATGTTTCACAAGCACTGATATTCCATTTGTGCTATGGATTTGGTTGCAAGTTTAGGCTTAAAAATGTTAAAGTGTGTCCATGCAGCAATATCTGCACAAACTTAAATCCTTGGCTTGGATTTGTACATTTGGCTTCTTTACACCTACAACTCAGGCATGTGCAAAAGTAACCATGCTTATTAAAATGTGGGCCATTATATCTATTTTGTATATGATTGATATGTTTTCTTTCTTTTATTTATAAAATAATTTAAACGGGAGAATCCTTACCATAAAATGCCTACCTTCTGCAATGTAACTAATTTCTTTCCAACCAATTTAAGGTCAGGTTGTGGCCTGCCCTGTGTGCAACACAAGGGAGTAAAGGAGCATAAGGCAGCTGCTCATTCCTCTACTTCCAATGCATGGGGCAAACAAGCTCCACAGAGTGGCTTGCTCCATACCCCCAACATGCCCAATGGTGAAGTTACATTGGTGCACTGAGGAATGTATCTACCACCAGGTATAGACTTGTTATGGTTTATTCCCTCCCAAGAGGAGCAGAGCAACTCCAGGGTTGCTTCAGGGACCACACAACAACACACTGCCCCTTACTCTGGGCAGATTGCAAACTGATGAGCTAGCCTTTAATTTTATAAAACTGCATATTTTTCATGGAGAATAAAGAACATAACACATTTTTACCAAGAGCAACAATGTTAATTAATCTTTGCAGGAACGTGTTCTGCATGTTGCCACCTATTTGCATTTGATATGATCTACACAAGTATATAATTTCTGTTGGGAGGGGAGGAAGGAGAGAGAGGAAGACAACACCTAGTTAATAAATGCTTTTTTTCCTGTTGTGACAGATCTTTTCCATATAGAATTTCCTGAGGCCAATAGGCACAATTTGATTTGTTCATGACTTTTGATATAGATATATCAACAGGAGATATTCTCAGCATGCTGACTTTTAAAGATGTCATGGGTAGAGTGAGGACCATTACAACTGATGTGTGGAGATAATGGACAACATATGTTTTTTTGGGCAGGGGTTCGGGGGGGAGGGTTTCTACTGTCTATATGTCTGGCTTTAATCATTAACTTCTACATGAAATGTTGCAATTGTTGTTTGAGAGAGCTGTTACACTCTTCCACAGAATGGGACTGTGGATTATAGGTGAAACTGCATTAAGAGGCTACAGAGGTTAATTATGCCTGAAAGTTTCCAATACTATCCACATCAGTTGACACTCCTAGTTTACTACATAAACAATCTGGGGGAAGCTATCATTAGCAAAGCAAGAAAGCAGCCAGTTGTCTGTACCCTGCACTATCTCTTTGGTTTTTGAAGCTTCTTTCTCACATGGCCCTCTACTACAGATGAGTTAGTGTGTATTCAAACAAGTATGTCAGTCAGCTATGAACTCTCTGTGGCATTGTAACAGCATCTCTTTTGTATGCACATGTAATAAGAATCTCAAACATCCATCAAAACATTTAATACGTTTAAAGTTCCACTCTATCAGCCCCTGGCTTGAATTAAAGGGACATGACTAGATTACAAATTGGCAAATTTAATAAAAATAGGTCAAAGTAATTTTGTGTACTACACCTGCACTAGAGTTTTCTTGACAATTTTTGAGGTTAAATAATCACATTTTTCTATTTTACAAAAGTTATTTTCTCTCCTTTGATGCTGTGTGAAAGATCCACACAAACAAGGAAACTGACTATATCGGTGGAAATAGTCCAAGTGACTATACAAAAAGTGTTATTAGTGTGAACAGTAAACAAACTGATAAATCACATAAAATGTTTTCACTGATCTTTCAGTTATAATTATGCTAGAAGTTAGTTGTAACAACAGAAGGTACAACATTTTCAGATAGAAGAGCAGTTTTTAAAATGATGGTATCCCTTTAAGGCTGTTTAATTTGAGTTCCAAACTGCATTGAAATCCATTATTATCTCTGTTTAATACAGAGAGAAATGTGTATTAATCCCCCTTTCGCAGACATTACCCCATCTCTTTTATCACTCATTTTCTTGCAAACTAACACAGTTTTCTTTTTTTTAATGGAGTGGGGGCAGTTTTACACTTCTGAGAGCAGAAGAACAAGTTGGGGAAGGGCTTGGAAGGTCAGCCAGGGAGTTTAAAGTGTGGCAATTCACTTCTGTCTCACCTCATTCCTGCTCCTTCAGAGCAGCAGCACAATAATCTTTTAAATCTGTTTGATTTGGCTCACATGCTTGAACCAACTTGGACATTGTTTGCATGGAAGCCACCTTGAATTAGCCTGCATAAGAGCACAGTGAAAAGAATCACAGAACACTCAACAATTCTCCAGCTTTTGGATAATTAACTAATAGAATTTCCAAAGAATTCCTTTACACTAAAAATAATGGATCCATTGAGTTAAAAAAAATGAATTAGAAATAACAATATAATGTAAAATGCTCATTATGCTGAGATATGATGTGGGACATTTTTAGCTGTCAAAATGTGCTTAGAAATGTATAACAAATGCCAGCGTGATACTGTGAATTATGAAAAGGAAAAGGCGCAAGTTCTGCTATGCACCGCTGCCAGTAAATGTCTACTTCTGTTTATACGTTATTACTACAAAAACCAAGATAAGATAGTTATTAGCCAAATGTTGTACTGTGCTGTCCAACTTTGGTTCCTGAATTAAAAACCATGAATGCCAAAAAATGATGTTTACAACATCTAATATGTTGTGTAATAAAGGAGTGTTAGGTAGTGCAGCTAATGAAATTATTAATCTTAATGACTTGGCAGCGTGGTGTTAAATTGAGTTTAATACTGCTCTCATGGAAAAGATCTTATTTCATATTAATTGAAATAGACTCCAAATGTTGTTGATATTATAATGCCCAGGATGAACAATTATTAGTTTTAATAATAATTTGCTAAGAAGACAACTTGCAAATCATTTGCTTTATAACAGAGGTGTCCAAAAGTGCAGCTGCCTGAAATATTACTCTTGATCACCCTTATTTTAGTATAGTGGGGAGGACTCTGGCAAATACTGGCCCCAGTATACAAAGACAGCTCAAATCCAGATGGGTGCATACTGAGATTAGGGACTTGGAGACCACACTACATATTTAAGTTTGAGGGCCGGATATTCAGTGGCATATGTTGGCGTAGCTCCGTTGAAGTCAGTGGAGTGATTCATACCGACCAAGGCTTTGGCCCTGAGAGTGGTTGCTATCTGTTCCATGTTGTGCATATTGGGGGCCCTGTTCTGCAAACCCTAATTTAAGTAAGTAGTCCCTACTTCCACTAATAATAATGTCATTCCAGTCAATGGGATAGTCCTTGTGAGTACAGACTACACAGCATTTGCATGACTAAGAGTTTGCAGGATCAGATCTGGGCTCTTTGCAAGCTGTCAAGTGACACCCTCAGTTGAACAGTCTGGACACCCCAACTTTCATGATATGTGTGTTGTCGATTTTCCCATTATCAAGATGGCCAGGCAAGTGTTTCATAAGTACATTTTGATTAAGAATGTGGCAAACAAACTCCATTCCTTCTCTCATTGGTATGACATCTTGTTGGATGCTAGCACTCAATCACTCATTGTTTGAATTCAGGAAATTGAGTGGCTTGTTATATTTATTTGTTTATTTCATTATCACAAACGGGAATCTCTCTGAACTTATACTTTGCAAGTCAGAATGATGTCTAGAAAAAAAACCTAGATCAGTGTCTTAAAGATATGATCTAAACTCCAGCAAGTCAAGGAAAGAGATGCTGTTTTTTAAATAGAGCTCTGTAAAATTTGCCAGTTGTAGTCATCAGTGGTTCATGTAAGCATTTTCTGTGCTATCGTTCTGTCAGGATGTATGCCTCTCCTTCCTCCAAATTTTGGTTTTTACCTTGGGTTTTGATTGTATCCAACCCCTTAAAGCCAAACTCAGTCGAGATTTTGTGCCAAAACCAAGAATTTGGCATGATTCCCATCCAAAGCAAAAATGTCAGCCTGGGTTCACCTGACAGTTTTGTGAACTTTTGACAAATTTGGTTTGAGTTTGTAACAAAACCCAAAGTCAGGCAAATTTCATACAGTTTCTTGTTTTATTCTGAATATTTCCAACAGCTCTAACTCCAAACAGTGGATTAATTTCTTTTTCTGTTATTGATTGTTGCAAGCATTCTGCTGTATCCACAGACAAGAAGGCAGGTGAAGAACAGCAACCTTGCCTTAAATGTATTCCCTGGCTTTGAACAATTCAGACCAGATCCTTACTATAGTACTTGTCTGACATCTTATTTCTATTATTTTTTAATAGAAAGGACTTTTAAAATCCTTCATGGAGAAAACCAACCTTTTTAATGTCCCATATTATTTTTACAGTGTTCAAACATGGGTAGGTATCTCCACATAAAAAAAAAGAAGACCTGATCCCTGCCCTGAAGAACCCACAATCTAATTTCAGACACAACAAAACAGTAGGGAGCAAATGTGATAGGAAGGACCAGGGCTATAGCAGTAAAATAAGGCATGTGCACAAACCAATGAAACTAGTTATTGTTTAATAACAGTAAACAAAATTAAATGGCATGGTTGACTCGCTTCTCATGAGTACCTCAATAGAAGCAGAATTTGAGTTAGGAGAGAGTAGAAGCCTGGCAGACTAGTTCTGGAAGGTTGTTACTCTTAGATACACAGAGAATGGCACAGATAAGATGAGAGCCCTGGTGTTGGGAGATCAGTGGGTGTGCTCATTAGAAAAATAATAGGTAAACTGATAGACATGACCTTCTTAGCCAAGGTGGCATTGCTGCTGAATACCTTTGTTTACTTTGCCTAACGTCCATTTGACTTGTGTTATCTAGCTGCATAGTTTGCTCCAGCATTAACAGTTATTTTGGTTATGTACACCCACACGGGCTGCTGTGATTTTGGAACAAAGACTCAGACTAATTTATAGAACTTGGCCACATGAATTAGGAGCAAGGGCATTCCTGTTAGAAACCTGACTTCAGCTAGTGTCTGCCTAACCACTGTTGGGTCTAATGAATAGCAATGGAGACTGTATTCCAAAGTGCAGTGAATCATCAAAGGTAATAAAATGGAGATTAGACCAAAGCAGCATCTGGGAGTGAAGTTTTAAGTAGCAGACAGGAATGTGTACTAATTATTGGACTGTTAATATGTTACATGTGTCGGTTGAGAGGAGATTGGTGTGACTAAGGGCAGGCAGTAGCAGAGCCAGTAGCCCTGGATTTTATCCATCACAGATTCTGTATTAAATCTCCAGCTGCTTTATAACTTTTCTAATACAACATATTCCCATGCAAAACCTGTCTGCGGGACAAAGCCCAACACTTCTTTCAGATGTCACCAAATTTATGTAAGTGCCTAGAACCATTTGGCTTCCTGCAGAGGAGGATGGAGAGCTTAAATGAGACAGCTGGACACTGTTTTCCTGCTAATAAAATATTTGCACATCTTAGACTGTGGGGAACTCAAGTTCATTGGTGCGTTTTGATGGCCTTGTTCCTATGTACCTAGGAAGGATATTTTGTTGAAGTGATGTTGCTGCATTGCCTTCTTTTGGCCCTGAATAAAACGGTCAGTCGATGCTCAGGCCCGCTGGCAGCCCCAGGGTAGAACTGTCAATGGGCCCCCACGCCCGCCCGGACGCTGTCTGGGCGGTGCTGCGCCTGTGCAGGCTGGTGCCCAGCGAGCTACCAGCTGCGCTGCTGGGCACACTCTTCCAGCACGGCCCAGGCTTCCACATGCCCACCCAGTAGGTTGCCAACTGTCTAATCATGCAAACCCAAAGACCCTTGCCCCACCCCTTCTCCGAGGCCCTCCCCATCCCACCCTTTATCCAAGACACTCCCCCTGCTCACTCCATCCCCACTCCCTCCGTCACTTGGTCTCCCCCACCATCACTCACTTTCACCAGGCTGGGGCAGGAGGTTGGGGTGTGGGAGGGGGTGCGGGCCCTGGGAGGGAGTTTGGGTGCAGGAGGGGGTGCAGGGTTGGACTCTGGGAGGGAGTTTGGGTGTGGGAGAGGGTGTGGGGTGTAGGCTCTGTGGGGAGCTTGGGTGCAGGAGGGGGTGTGGGGTGTGGGCTCTAGACTGGGTCAGGAGATTGGGGTGAAGGAGGGGGTCAGGGGTCAGCGCTTACCTCGGGCAGCTCCTGAAAGCAACCGGCACATCCCCTCTGGCAGCAGCTCATAGGTGGGGGACCAAGGGAGTCTCCGCTGCCCGCAGGCACTGCCCTCGTAGCTCCTATTGGCTGCAGTTCTAAGCCAATGGAAGCTGCAGAATTGGTGCTCAGGGAGGGGGCAGCATGCGGAAACTCCCTCCCCAGGGGCCACAGGGACAAGCCGGCCGCTTCCGGGAGCAGTGCAGAGCGAGGGTGGGCAGGAAGCCTACTTTAGCCCCACTGCGCTGCCGCAGGGGTCTCTGGACAATTGCCCCCCACCCCCCGTTGGTGGGCCTGAATGCTATCAGGAGCAAGTACATTTGCCTGAAGAAAAAGCACTCTTCACCCTGGACTGTTCTCTCCTTCTTACAAATATATCATTATTCTAAGCACCCATCTGTAAGACTAAATGTCATACTAACCCAGCCTGTTGAACAGTATAATATTTAGCACTTGCACTTTATATTTTCACAAATTGCAGAAACAAACTAAATAATGTTCCAGAAGCACAGAAAGCAATAAAATTTTAGTAGGGCTTACCATGTTGTTAAGCAATATAACTTTAATCAGTTTATATGTATGGATGAGACATAAGCTTGAAGATTAGTTCCAGTAATGGTGTACTAAGTGAATTGGTCACTTTTCCTATGGAAAATTCCTTGACTCAAGTTTCTGCAGTCACCAGTCACTTGACTGCTTTAAAAGCACAGAAGAAAATTCACCTAAATAGGGTTATTATAGTTTGCACCATTCTCATATTTTGTTCTTCCACCAGGATTGCTTAGGGTAAAATTATCTCGTTTACTCCAAGGAAGTCCTTGGGATTACACCTGATAACTGAAAGGAGACTGTGTCCTTAGTGCATTAGTAATCAGTTTGAGGAAAAATTCCTGTGAAACTATAACATGTACTCTCAGTGAACGTGGTCATAGACTTCTAGACACTCTAATGAAAGCAAAGGAAACACATCACTCAGAATTGGCCTATGTTTATAAATCCAAACAGCCTCTGTTTTCTGTGTATGTGAGAGCAAAGGGAGAAGAGTTTGGTATGGAATGGAGAACACACAGGTACTAAATTCCACCACCTCCACTACCACCAACAGCAACAAAAATGTCTTGGGATACAGCTCAGTTGCTTACGGGATCTAGATCCCCAAGTATCAGTGAGAGGTGTAGAATAAAAACCTAGTGATATATATTCTGTAAGCTTTTTAGGGCTGGGACTGTCTTTTTGTTCTGTGTTTGTATGGCCTCTAGCACAGTGGCATCCCGGTCCATGACTGGGACTCCTAGTTATTACGGTGATACAAATACTAAATAGTTGAGTAGATAGAATAATAATCCTGGAGTTGGGAGGTGGCAGTTAAACACAGCATTCAGATTTACTTGAGAAATGTGCTGTCTCTACCTTAGGGAAGAGAAACATTTTGAGTGCCTTTCAGTGCTCTCCAATTTTTATGTTTTCTTTTTTTTTATTTCTCTAATTTAACCTATGAAATTGTTCCATGAAGAGCAGTCACTAGGATGCAGTATCACAGGTTTGCTGCTGTCCAGGCAATATAGGCTTAAACGGTGCAATGGCAGCATCCAATGCACCATAGAATTTGCCTTAAAAGGAGAAGAGTGGTGGAGCTCTTCAGTGGTACACAGGTTTTGCTCATCCTGCTTTGAGTTAGATACAGCCTCACCAGGGCCGGCTCTAGGCACCAGCAAACCAAGCATGTGCTTGGGGCAGCACAATTTCAGGGGCAGCATTCCAGACACCATTTTTTTTTGCTTCGGCAATTGCACTCCCGGAAGTTTTTTTTTCTTTTTTTGCTTGGGGCGGCAAAAAACCTAGAGCCGGTCCTGAGCATCACTATTACATGCTACCACAAATTGGCTCGGATTCAGTTTTGTGACTCACTTTCAGATGTCACCAGCCTCCAGTGGTGTGCAGGGCTGGAAGATAATCAAGAAATCCTATTGGTTTGGGGGCAAATCATCCCCTATGTGTGGTGTTATATAACATATTTTCATTTGGTCATATATACCCACCCACTTGATTCAGATGGTAACAGTGGGTTAGTCCACGCTCCACCCTCAGTGGAACAACCCCCAAAAGGCCATTCTACAAGGTTAGCTCCCACCCACCCCATGCCATAGACCCTGCCACAGTTGGCCAACCGTGGATGGTGTAGAGCCGGCTATGCAAGCCAAGCATTCCTTATGAAAGGTGAGCCCTTAATTGTCCTTTTTAGCTAGTATCATAGGGGTAGCCGTGTTAGTCTGGAGCTGTAAAAAGCAACAGAGAGTCCTGGGGCACCTTTAAGACTAACAGATGTATAGGAGCATAAGCTTTCGTGGGTGAATGCCCACTTCGTTGGATGCATGTCATATGCATCCGACGAAGTGGGCATTCACCCACGAAAACTTATGCTCCAATACATCTTTTTAGCTAGTCTTTCTTGCCCCTTTGTGCCACTCTGACAGGCTAGGGTCTGGCCCTAATGCCAGCACTGAAGGCTATGATATCTGTGTCTGCAAATGTCAGAGCTGAATTTAGCCTATATGTTGTAATGTGATATGTGTACTTTGGACTCACGGTGTCTCCTCATAATTCCAGAGAAAAGCCCTGGTCTCTCAAACTAGCAGAGGGTTCAGTCCCCTACATCCTGGGATGCTGAGATGTCTCAGAGACCAAGGTGTTCTGCACAAAACCTGCTGTAACAAAGCTATGTCTGACGACAACCATTCCTATGTAAATCACTCACCTACACACATAGCTAGACCCAGCACCCTGAGGGTTGTGCTCAAGAACACAGGCCTACTGCAAGCTGAAAGAGAGTTCCTGTAGTTGCTGCAAACAGTAGGTCCCATGCCCTCTCTGTGGGTCAGACAGTAGAATTCACATCATTCACTCACACATATATGCAAAACCAGTATTTAACAGCATGCTTCCACGCTGCCTTCCAAACCAAGTACCCACTCCAGCTCCTGAGTGCACCCAGTCTTGGGGGAGCCACTTTTGTGACTGCCAGTGTCCTTTTGCTCTACCCCTCTTGAGGGCAAGAGGTGTTCACTGCATAGTGGGCAATAGTGTGTGAGTTAATGTTGATCAGATTAGCAGTCACATATCCATAGAATCCCCATATAACTGAGTGGGTGATAATACTTAGGGTAGCCATCCTCTTAGCCTGTAACCACGACAGCAGTTTTCATCAGTGCTGATTTATTTCTTTTTCACTCTGCAATATTTTCATTCTTAATCACTACTAAAATTAGGCCTGAAATGTACAGGCCAATATTAACTTTTTGAACAAAAATAACATAGACTGAACCTCATAGCTCATCGGGTGCCGTCTGTTACTAATTGTTTTGTCAGTTTTATCATCCTGACTAGAGCCAGACTCGATTGAATGAAACTTAAATTACAAACCCCAAACTTGAGGCAAATTGAGTGCATCTCTGAGGTTTGCAAACCTCAGTCTAGTGGGAGGAGGGGAAGAGCCAGCGAAAGCAGGATTGCCCGGATGACTTTGTAGATCAGAATGTTGCAGTGATGCATAACAGTCAACATTTGCCAACTTCACCTGCTAAATCCATCTCTACTCTCCTGACGAATACATGGCCCAAAAGAGTGATAGTAGCTGAGTCATATTGGCGCTGATAAATGTAGTTTGAAAAGGTTTTCTAAGACGGTATTTGGCATGTTTGGAAAACATTAAGGGCTGGAGCCTATCCCAACCTGGAGCTCAGAGTTGGGTGTATAAGGAACTTCATCCCCTTCCATGAAGGGACAGAGCACAATTGCAATTCCTATGATTGGGTGCATGAGCAATGTTTCCCCTTTGGTGCATGTGATAGAAAATGGGGTGGGACAGGAGCAAGGAGAAACAAGGACAGTGAGGGGAGCCAGCTGCACCATCCAAAAAGATGGTGCTATGTGCACGCTCCCCTTGCAATCCAAAGACCTTGATGAGGGTTGTGTCTTCTGAGACACAATCCCTCCCAGGGCTCAGACATGCCTGGGGTCATTGCAGCTCCTAACACAGGGCTGTGTGTTAATTATACCCTCAACTTAAAACACAGATGTGTATCTGTCTATTCAACAGCCTCAGACTAGAACTGCAGTCTGTCCATATGTTCTGACTCAGCCTGATAAATTTTATAACCGCTCTTAAATGGCTTTTTCTTTTCAATCTTTAAAAACGTTGCTGCAGATGTGGGCATCACCTTTAGGAGGACCTAAACTCTGGGGAGGTGCAGAATTGGCATCTAACCATATACTATGATGTAAGTAGTACCAGTGCTTTTGCCATGCGTCGCTGTCGTGAAAACCAGGAGGAAATATTAAGTGAATCCAAATAGTTTACAATAGAAATATGCCACACTACACTGAATTATTCATCTCTTTCTTATAGCAGCACCACTGGACAAAAAAAAAACAAGCAAAAAATGGGGCCAATCACAAAGGAGCAGCAAAATAATTAAATTCACACTTCCTGTTATTTCAGTGCAAGTCTATAAGACTGCCACACAAAGAATTGCAGTGGAATAACAAAAGGTGTAAATTAAGACAAATTTAGCTATTTTGATGCAAGTTTGTATGTAGACAAGCCCATCCTGAATGAAATCCTCCCTCTACTAGGAACGCTTCCATTAAAGTCACTTGAGGTTGCACTGGTGAAATTGTAGGGCAGATTTGTCTCTGTACATTTTCTTTTGTTTTTGTAAGTTAAGGGCTCCCCAAGTATGTCCTCTTTTATTAACCTGAGGTGGTCACCCTCATAAAAACAGCTGATCGGGTGTTAATACCTTGAAGACTCCATCTACTGTTTACTTACATTTTCTCTGTATTGATGATTTGCATTACAGTAATGCCCAAAAGGCCCCATTATGCTACTTGCTGTGCAAACACATTGGACGGCACTGCCCCTCGCAGCTACAAAGAGTTTATGTTATAATTTAGAGACAAGACAAGACTGTAACAAGCAATGAGAGAAAAGAGGCAACTAACAATAAGATTTGGATTTGCAGAACACAATGTGAATAGTACACACACCCTAAAATCACAAAGGGTGAAATTCACTCGAGGCCAAAGGGCCTACAAAAAGTTCTGTGTACCACATATGCCCTTAACTTGAATGGGGATTTAGTACATAGGCACTGTGAAGTGAATTTCATCCTGGGCGTATTTGCTGATTAGGAGGATGCAGATCACCTTAGTCTCATGGAATTAGACCACATTGAGCTGCATTTGTGTTGGCTCTAGAAAGAACTATCCCTCTGCCCTTCCAGTTACAAGTATAGCTTAATGATAGTGTCTGCTAAAAATAAGGTCATTTAGGAGATAAAACAAGTGCTTCTCCCCATTTTAAAAGGTAAAATCTGTATGTCTATTTACCTAACCTTTTAAGAGGAAAATTATGAGATCTGTACCTTAGTAATTAGAGAGACGTTAGAAAAGTTAACCTTAAAGGAGAAAAGGCTTCCTTGACTTTACTTTAGACAACCTACATTCTTCTAATGTTTCCTTTTTCATTGGAAAGCAGTAAACTACCCTTGCCTAAAACCAAGGTAAATGGGCTCTTAATGCAGTAAGTCAACATTAACTGCCTGACCTTCATCAAGCACATGGCATCTTGTCACAATCGCTTATCAGTGACAGGTGTATGGTAACAAAATGTTACTTTTCATTTTCTTTCCAGCAACTGGGCAGCAGCTAAAGCTAATTTTCCTGAGATAAAATCAGCATCATGTCCTCAAGGGATTTTGTGCATCTGTTTAGCGTGTTACACCATAGTAAGAAAATAGGAGCTGGAATTATAGGACCTGATGTTGTCCTTGAAGTCAATGGTAGTTTTGCCATTGACTTCCCTGGGAGTAGGGCCAGGAATATGGGTTATATTTCACTGGAATATAACCCTCTGCTTTTTAAGATAAAGGACATTTCTAAAGAAGCCACTGAAGTGTTTTCACAATCCTTAAGAGTTATAAATGACACCCAGATTTCATCGAAATTGTTTCTCTATTTAAAAAAAAAACTGTTGAAAAAGTGCTTTCCTAGAGTTCACTTATACTGAGATTCTCAAAGATTTTCATACTGTGGAGCACATGTTAATAGAACAAGTGTCCCATGGATCCTCTCCCCTCACATTCACAACCATGCAAACCTCCCACTCATACGGATGCTGCGGCAACCACAGTAGCTACATGGAAAAGTATTACTAAGGATTGTCTACATTTGGAACTGCGGGTATGGTTCCCAACTCGAGGAGACATACTTGTGCTAGCTCTCATCAAGCTAGAGCACTCAAAATAGACTATAGCTGCAGCAGCGTGAGCAGGAGGATTGGCTAGTTGCCCCAAGTGTGTGCCTAGAGTCTCTGCATGTACTCAGGTAGCTAGCCCATCCCACTGCTTTACGTTCAATTTTTAGCAGATGAGAGCTAATGCGAGTATGTCTCCTTGACCTGGGACTCACACCTACAGCTCCAAGTGTAGACATACCACTAGAAAGTATTTAGGCCAGACCTCAGCTGGTATAAATTTGAATAGCTCCAGTGGATCTAGCCTTTATGTATTTTAATAGCCTTTTAATGCAGTTTCACAGCTGGAAATAAGGAGAAGAAGCTAGCAGCATATGACTGGCCAGTTCTCTGCAAACCACCAGCAATCTGTGGATCCCAGTTTGATAACCAATAATCTAATAGAATTCCAGAAACAAACAAATTCATTTCAAACACCAGGTAGGGTTGCTAAGTGACAACAGTGAACTTACCTATCATGTTAGTTACAAAACCCACACATTTAATAACGAGGAAAGGAATGAAAAAATTGTACCCTGCCCAAATAATAAACATAAATATGTTGGGCTGGGTCCTCCACTGGTGTCAATCAGCATATCTCTATTGATTGCGGGAGAGCTGCTCAGATGTATGCAGCTGAGGATCTGGACCAGTATTCTTATCAAGTGCAAATAAATGCATAATTCATCACAACACACTTAACTCTGACCCCTGGCTTTTGCTTGTCTGGTTTTTGTTTTATGTGTTTTTCTTGGCTCAGTTGTGGTGTCTAAATATTTCCTTTTAAGGGTTACTGCCAATTGAGAAATATCATCTAAATATATTTATCAAATGAGATTCTTTTGGTAAGGTACTTATAATTACTTTTAGAGAATAATGTTCTGTATTGTATATTAACAGGAAAAGTGAATAAAATTGTTGATTCATGGTAAAACAACATATGGCATATAGGTGACTGATCAGAAAAAGTCACTAATGTATAATTTTGGTGTGTTTTACTTCCCAGAAGATTTTGTGTTTTGTGTGTATAATTTGAGTATGATGAAATATTATTTATTCTGAGTCAGAGTTGGGTTTGTGCAGTGATGAAATTCAGTTTACTGGAATAAATGCAATTAAAGGCCTCGTCCAAAGTTCATATAATTTAATATTAGGGTTTCCATTGACTTCAATGAGCTTTGAATCAGGCCCCAAAGGAATGGCAAATAAGGCCCCCTGCTTTCTTGAATTTACCCATGAAGAGTAGCTTGCACCTTTGATTTATGGCTGTAGGGTAACTCCAATGAATTTCAGCTCAAGAGTTTCAATTTCCATATGCAAGTTACTCCTTCATAGGGGATAAATTGGGCACTAAATTATAATAATGTAGCATTTAAAATGGTGATATGATTTTCATTATTGGTATATTGTTAATCCAAAAGATTGTTACAGTGAAATATAACTATACTGCTAAATGTTTTACAGATACCAATGACCATCTCTACCACCTCAGTGACTGTGAAGTAATATAGCTCCAGTCAAGGAAATTTACACATTTATATTTTTTTTAAAAAATCACCTGAGAACTAAATGGCACAATGGGTTAATTCATTGGCTTTTCCCCCCTCTAAAGACCTGTGATAATAGGGTGACCAGATGTCCTGATTTTATAGGGAGAGTCCCGATTTTTGGGTCTTTTTCTTATATAGGCTCCTATTACCCCCCCAGTCCCTGTCCCGATTTTTCACATTTGCTGTCTGGTCACCCTATGTGATAAAGTCTGGTTTGAAGTAAACATTGATGGTTTCACTCTTGGGGCCATTTCTCCATTTTCCACAGGACAAAGCCCCGCTCCATTAATTAGATCCAGGAAAGGTAAATAACAGTGGAGTGCAATGGGAAGCAGGTCAGTGTGTTAGCTTGCTGAGACAGTGGATTTGATACTGCTCCTATTCAAGTCAATGAACAACTCCTCTTGAATTGAAGGGGGGAAGGACTGGGCCTTCTCTGTGCCTGGCTATAGACTGTAGAACAGTACAAGAAAGGCCTTCAAAGATATTTAAAGAAAGCATTTCATAGCCAGAACTTCTATCTCACTTGCCTTTCAGTGGTGTTTGTGAGCCATATTTAAACACATTACCAGCTAAATCAGTTTCTAACATAGTTGTTCACACTGGTTATGACTGTTTGTTAAAATGTGAGTTATTGTTAAAAAAAAATGTGTTTTAGCTTAGGAATGTAACCTTTTACTTATCCAGCCTGCTTTATCTGTTTCCCAAAGCACACTAGAGGATTCCCATCCTAACTTTCCAATTTTCCTCCTGAAAAATAATCCTGCATGTGATTTCAGCATGACTTTGAACTTGTCCTTGACAATACTGTGCACTGAACACAACTCTGTCTCAAAAGCCCATATTGGCGACATGGATGGCATCTAAGATTCTGGTCTCACTGACATCTGGAGATGATTTCATCATGATGCCTCTTTCCTCTCGTCTCCCAACAATCCCCACTCACAAAACAACTTCCTACTCATCTTGCACACAGACACCAATAAATTATGGCCACAATTCATCCGGAGGTAGCATTTGTTGTCTGCTCAGAGAAACACTAGGTGGTGCCTGAACACAATGCTTCTTAGCACAACGCTATTGTTTATATAACACAAGTCCAACAATCTGAATTCTGCAAGCACTAGGTCCATAGAGTCCTGCCTGTGCTCTGCCAGCAACGTCAGTCTTTATTGCCCATGAGTCCAATTTTCTTGCAAATGCCTTTGCATCTTGTCTTCTTCTGCCTCTTATACATGGAAGGAGTTCTGTGTAAAAAATCTGCAAAGCCACCATGTTGTCCTCTTTCAAATCACTACTTAAAACTCACCTGTCATGGTGCCTATAAAACGCTGCTGTCTGTGATAGCCACTGATCAGGCTAATCGTAATAGCCACACTGTTTACCTTGTGCTTGCTCACCCTGTCTATTTCTTGTTTCCACCTGTTGCGTCTCATCATACACTTTGATTATAAACCCTTGGAAGCAAGGTGTGTGTAAAGAACCTAGCATAATGGGACCGTAATCTCTGAGTGAGATTAGATGCTACCACAATACAAAAATATTATTAATAATTATAATCTATTTTTAACAGAAATGTTTTCAATGGTTTTGGCTTTAATTTATATTTTTTATTTTAAAAAATGGGTGGTGCTTTCAGCTCCCTAGCATGCATGCAATTAGCTCTCCACACAGGGGTGTAGTAGACCATAACTGTAAAACAGAAAAGAACATGCCAGAATTTATGCAAATATATGAAAACGTGTGCACATTTACTGAGCTTGTTGGCAAGTATGCAAGAATATGCAGCCCAAATTTTGCAGTTACGTTACATTTTTTTCCAAACCAATGTCTACTTTACTCTCCACTATCACCTATCAGTACCTTTCAACAGTACTTCAGATTGCTCCTTCCACTGTGTGAAACTCACTCCTGTGTATAAAGCCCTCATGAGACCTAAAACAAAATTAAGCTCTATTTTAAGTCTACTTCTCAGCTTAGAATAAAGTATTTTGTAGTGTTGGTAGTGTTTTTCCATAGATGCATTATCCATTTCTGCACACTTTGGGATGTCTAGTAGTGCTTGAAGAGAATAAGGACTGTGATTTTACTCAGCTCTTGTGCCCATGTTCCTTGTATATTCCCCCTACTTTTGTGTGCATGTCTCAACGCATACCAAAGGATTGGTAAAACAGGAACATCTGTCTGTGTCACTGATTCACGATGTGGCATTGGCTAAATCCTTTGTGGCCCATTTCTCTCATCTATAAAATATAGAGGGGCAGTGGTGTGTTATTTTCTTAGTTTTTAAAAATCAAACTGGAAAAATAGAAATGCCATCGTTTGGCATCATTACTGACAGCCACAGTAGGTCATCGTCAGAATTAGCACCTTTGGGATCCACAGCACAGAGCTCTGCCACTTGAACTAACAGAGTAACTGGTAGCAGTAACGGGTTGTCATCCTCAGTGTGGATTAGCATTAGATGGGGATGGGACACTTCGCCAATGTGTTTCACAGATATTTGCTGACAGCACTGGAATGGTGAGACTCAGGAATAGTGTGTTCCATTCCTGGCTCTGCAGAGGAATGTGCTTTACAGGGCACAGACTCTTCTGCCCAGTCCCCTCAAGCTTGATCCCTTCTTGAGCCTACCTGTCCCTGCCACTCACCCTCTCTCCCAACCCTCCATTCCCAGCCCCAGTCTCCTTGCCTAGTCAGTCCATTTTCCTCCATCCCAGCTCCTCTTCCCATCTGTCTCTCTTCCCCCTCTTCCCACCTACCTTCCCCATTACCATTGACTTCTAGTGGCAGTCTCCTTCCCCGAGATCCTCCTCCAGTCTCCTATCCCCCTACCCCACCCCCCATTGCCCCAGTTTCTTTGCCCAGCCAGTTTCTGTTCCCCCTCCCATTTCTTCCCCCCCACCTCCTATTTCACTTACAAGCTCCAAGTCCCAATCTCCTCTGAGGTCAGACTAGATGTTCTAATGGTCCTGTCTGGCCTTAAAAATCTATATATTTATTAATCCTTTGCCCCCCTCAGCTCCCAGTCCCAATATTCCCCCAGTCCCAGTATTCTCCCCCCACCCATCTCCCAGTCCCAATTTTCTTCTCCCTACCACGTGGCAGCCTCCAGTACCAATTTTGTATGCCACCATCAGGCTCCTTGTCCCAGTCTACTCTGGCATTTGTCCCCTTTGCATTTGAATGGACCAGCAATAGGGCTACTGACAGCACAGGAAAGAGAGCTTCCCTGATATCAGTTCTAATGCCCAGTTCCAGCATCACCCATACCAGCCCAGAGCTGCAATGGAAGGAAAGTCTTGCTCAAGCCCAGGCAGAAGCATGCTCAGTATGGACAGATTCTTTGGGGAAATTAGCTCCAAAGCTCTAGCAAATCTCTACTGCCTATCTTTAAACTGTGATTTTTTTTTTGAAAGGCTTATAACTTGGCCAAATTTGGGTGAATTTTCATGGGGATGGCAAAAGGCACCTCTCTGCCACAAAGGCCACCACCACCATTCTTGGCCAAAGGTAAAAAGCCCTGCTTCATAGCATGGTGGTACTAGAGCTTCTCAAATAAAAGGTCACTAAAATTGTTTAAAGGGGACAAACAATATATTTTTCATTAGCTCTGTTCTCAGAAATGGCTAAACCACGTTGGCTGAAATTTCCCCAGAAATCCAACCCGAGGCAAATACTTTGCATGGAAAATTTCAGCCCAAATTGGCAAAGTTATAGGCAACTGAAAATAGGGTCTTATAATGGGCTGTGTTGAGCAACCTAATATGCAGTGCTACCAGAGCTGCCTAGAATAGAATGAGCCATAGGATCATCTGCTGATTTTTTTCTAAAGAGGAAGCTGATTTATCTTATTTATCTATGGTAGCCACAGAATTATTTCATTTTCATTTACACAGCTTACATGGTTCAAAAGCCAATATTGGCCTCTGGTATTTGTATATACTCTCCACTGAAGTCAGTGGGAGATTTGTTCATGAATCCAACCACTCTGCCAGGGCTAAATCCTCAATGGGTGTAAATTGGCATCACTGATGTAAACCCTGGGTGTAAATTGATGTAATCCATGGGTGGGATGTTTAAAAGAACCGAGCATTGCTCTAACTTTTCTCCCATTGAAGTGAATGGTAAAGCTCTTCAGAGTTAGGCCATTACTGATTGCTTTTGAAAATGTGTGTGGTTTTTGCATGCTTTGCTGACAAAAAAAGATATTACTACAGTTCATACTACAAAACCAATACCCTTATGGAAGAGTGTGTTGGAATTGTATACCATCAACATCCGCTGAGCTCTGATCTTTATTACTGAGGATGGTTAAAGAGAACTGAGCTTGTTTTTCAGATCATAAGTTGTTTGCAGTGCCGTCAATTAAGAAAAAAAATCAACTTGTAAACTGAATCCATATGATGTGGAGGTCTTGTAGGGGGCCAAACTGAGGCTGAGCACCAGCTGGCACATTTCCATGGAAGTCAATTAAGTCATCCCTACTTTTGCCAGCACTGAATTTGGCTCGGAGAGAGAATAGCTATGAAAGCCCTTTATTTCATCTTCACAAAGTCACTTTTCAGGCACTTAATTTCAGAACTACATTCGAGCAGAGTTGGCCAAACTATTTATAGTGAACAAATTATCTGACAAATTTAGCCCCCGTTCGTGTTTGTGAAGTATCCATGAGCAGACTGCTTTTTGATAATGTATCTATGATGGATCTGCAGTTACTCTATGACCATATTTCAGCCCAAAGGTTATTTGCAATTTGCTTGCGTCAACTATAGTCAACTAGCCTTTTGTTGTTGTTATTATTCATTGACTATCTAAATCACATGGTAGTGTTTTAGCCTTCACACTGAGAAGGTTGTGAAGGCTAGGACTATAACAGAGTTTAAAAGAGAACTGGATAAATTCATGGTGGTTAAGTCCATTAATGGCTATTAGCCAGGACGGGTAAGGAATGGTGTCCCTAGCCTCTGTCTGTCAAAGGGTGGAGATGGATGGCAGGAGAGAGATCACTTGATCATTGCCTGTTAGGTTCACTCCCTCTGGGGCACCTGGCATTGGCCACTGTCGGTAGACAGGATACTGAGCTAGATGGACCTTTGGTCTGACCCGGTACAGCCTTTCTTATGTTCTTATGTGTTTCTGCTCACTGATTGGATGACTGAAAAATTATAAACGGGGGTGTTGGTGCAAAGTCTTCTGGCATCAATAGTGGACTGAACACCTGTATTAATATGTAGATACCCTTATCAACAGGTGAGTATGGGTATGTGCACAAAACAGCCATTAGCCAACATTCTTGCAAACAAAACCTGCCTGCATGGAGGTTTGCTAAAAAGAAGAAAAAGGGATGTGAACATGGCTGAATGGAAAAGGTATTCATGATTAGTGAAAACATACGCATACTTTTTCTCACTAGTCACTTACTTCTACTGACAGCACTTATTTGCTTCTCCTGACCCGCTCCTGTCACCAGTTGAAAAAAAGCTTAGGCCAGATCTGTCTATTAGACAGCACTGACAGCTGTCTTGTGGGCAGAAATATGAGAAGGGAAGATGAGTAGTGCTCCATGTCTGTGCTGAATTACATGCAATTTTAGGCGAAGCATATTCACCCTATACCCCTGAAGCACATGAAGTATTTAAAAAAGCCTGCCCTTATTCTGCCCATGTAGCATGATTCTATGATCATAACTTTTCTGTTTCTTGACACTGTTCAGTACCAGAAGTACAGTGCTTCAAAAAAACCCTTCTGAGTGGGACATATACCTGGAAATACAAAACAAAACAAAATAAAAATAAATTCTACAGACAATGCAGCTTTTAAATACTCGAAATAACTTGCAAGTCAAGACAGTTTAACCAGTCTATTTAATGATTTGGCTCTTGACATATGAAAAACTTGGGATCACACCTCTAGCTTTATTTTTACATCTATAGCCTAGGAATAGACATCTAATATGTGTGGTTTGTTTCAGATTATAAATTGTTTTATTTAGTTGCCATAATAAAGTCATTCCGTAGGTAGCATACAAATGTCTAGAACCAGAGGCACAATGAGTACCGATGCAGAAATATACATGCACTTACCTATTCTTCACAAAAGTCCCCTATATTTTTATGCTCCAATTGAAGTGTCATGAGCAAGAAGTATGGGAATATTTTTGCAGATGTGAACCTGGATAAAAATTTAACCTTTAGTGATTCAGTTCCATTGCTGAACCTAAAAGTAAGGTTTTTTGTCATTGTTTTAAGTAAAGGGGCAACAAATTGCAATTTTTCTGCCTTATTCACTCAGAGCTGTTCAGAGCAGATAGTCTGTACAGTTAAATATTGAGCAATTTATAAGTAGAAGCGATAAAAGATAGGTGAAATGGAGCAGGTCCTCAAGGAATCAATTCTGATGCACTTAGAGGAGAGGAAAGTGATCAGGAACAGTCAGCATGGATTCACCAAGGGCAAGTCATGCCTGACTAATCTAATTGCCTTCTATGAGGAGATAACTGGCTCTGTGGATGAGGGGAAAGCAGTGGACATGTTATTCCTTGACTTTAGCAAAGCTATTGATACAGTCTCCCACAGTATTCTTGCCAGCAAGTTAAAGAAGTATGGGCTGGATGAATGGACTATAAGGTGAATAGAAAACTGTCTAGATCATCGGGCTCAATGGGTAGTGATCAATGGCTCCATGTCCAGCTGGCGGCTGGTATCAAGCAGAGTGCCCCAAGGGTCGGTCCTGGGACCGGTTTGGTTCAATATCTTCATTAATGATCTGGAGGATGGCGTGGATTGCAGCCTCAACAAGTTTGCATATGACACTAAACTGGGAGGAGTGGTAGATATGCTGGAGGGTAGGGATAGGATACAGAGGGACCTAGACAAATTAGAGGATTGGGCCAAAAGAAACCTGATGAGGTTCAACAAGGACAAGTGCAGAGTCCTGCACTTAGGATGGAAGAATCCCATGCACTGCTACAGACTAGGGACCGAATGGCTAGGCAGCAGTTCTGCAGAAAAGGACCTAGGGGTTACAGTGACAAGAAGCTGGATATGAGTCGACAGTGTGCCCTTGTTGCCAAGAAGACTAACAACATTTTGGGCTTAATAAGTAGGAGCATTGCCAGCAGATCAAGGTATGTGATCATTCCCCTCTATTTGGCATTGGTGAGGCCTCATCCAGAGAACTGTGTCCAGTTTTGGGCCCCACACTACAAGAAGGATGTGGAAAAATTGGAAAGAGTCCAGCAGAGGGCAACAAAAATGATTAGGGAGCTGGAGTTACATGACTTATGAGGAGAGGCTGAGGGAACTGGGATTGTTTAGTCTGCAGAAAAGAAGAATGAGGGAGGATTTGATAGCTTTCAACTACCTGAAAGGGGGTTCCAAAGAGGATGGATCTAGACTGTTCTCAGTGGTAGCAGATGACAGAACAAGGAGCAATGGTCTCAAGTTGAAATGGGGGAGGTTTAGGTTGGATATTAGGAAAAACTTTTTCACTAGGAGGGTGGTGAAGCACTGGAATGGAGATTATGGAATCTCCTTCCTTAGAGGTTTTTAAGGTCAGGCTTAACAAAGCCCTGGCTGGGATGATTTAGTTGGGGATTGGTCCTGCTTTGAGCAGGGGGTTGGACTAGATGACCTCCTGAGGTCCCTTCCAACCCTGATATTCTATGATTCTATGAAATAGCCAGGGAGAATGGCTGAGCACAGAGTAGAATTGGTTCATGGTGATTTTGGGAGGGAGTATAAGTTTTTTAGGACTCCAGAAAGCAGAGGATATTGAAAGGCAGTGAAGTCTAATAGTTTTCATCCAGGATTGGGAGACAAGAACTCCTTGTTGTGCAACTGATGCACTGTGCAGCTTTGGTCAAATCCTTTATATCTCGTTTAACCCATCTATAACACCGGATAATAGTGCTTACCTGGGCTAAGATACCAATGTGATCATGTGTCCTAGAAATAACTTGGATATATATTGCTACTTATTGTATTGTAGTGCCTAGAGACCAACTGAGAACAGGGTCCCATTGTGCTAGGCACTGTACAAACACAAAATAAAAGACAGTCCCTGCCCTGAAGAGCTTACAGTTTAAATAGGCAAGACAGCCTAAAGGTAGTGGAAGGGGATGGAACACACATGCAGAATTGGCAGCAAATGTCATATTAGTTCCTCGATTTTTACTTTTTGGGACATAGGCTTTAATTAAGAGGGGATTGGGTAAATGGAAAGACCACTGTCTACACTTAAAATGCTACAGCAGCACTGCTGCGGCACTGCAGCTGAGCCGCTGTAGCACATCAGGAGGGGTTTTTCTGTCAGCATAGATAATCCACCTCCCAGAGAGGTGGTAGCTAGGTCAGAAGAATTCTTCCATCAGCCTACCACTGTCTATACAGGGATTTAGGACGGCTTAGCTATGTTGCTAGGAGGTGTGGATTTTTCACACCCTTGAGTGATGGAGGTGAGTCGACCTAATTTTCTAGTGTAGACCTGCTCCAAGAAAGGAAGAGGAGACATTGAAGAGAGGAGGCAAGGGGGCAGGGCAGGGGGGAAAGGGAGGGAAGGAGGGAAGAAAGAAATGGTGGGGAAAGGCATGAATTGGGGATGAGAGGAAGAGACTGTGAGGGAGGAGTTTCAGAAGGTATTTTGATCTGATTTTCATAGTAGCAGTTAAAACTGAGTGAATAAATTCATAGCTGATGATTTACTCAATTAATTGAGCCTCCTTTTCTGCTTATCGGTTGTCCACAAACAGATTGTGATTTCCTCAAATGTATTTGCTATTCTAATATAGTTGAGAGCTAGTTTTTCAGGTCTTCTACTCCAAGTGCATTGATCATGAATGTTCAAAATCTGAGCTGTGTTGCTTTAGTTGCACTTGGTCAGATAAGTCACATAAGAAAAGTTTCTCTTCAAATGTACACTGATGAATGTCACAGTTTCAATGGGGTTGTTCTTAATTTACACCCTGGTGGTTTTGCTTCTTTTGTTGGATGAGTCTGTAAGCACTTCTAGCACTAAGACATGCATGAGCAAATTTTGATTGTGTTTCCAAACATGACTAACATATGCAGTTTTGAAATACACTTCCTTATTTGTGCCAGTAAAACACGATCTCTTCTATGTTTGTAGAAAATCAACACTAAAGTGGCATGACTTTGCAAAAGTGAATTGTCTGAGTTGAATATTTATGATTGCTTTTTGGCATTATTCGCCCAGCACTAATTGTAGTCCAATTATTTTGCCAATTGAATGTATAGCACCATTTCATTCTATAGTTTCAGCCCATACTACCCAGCTGAATTCAGTGCGGTATTTTGACTGAGCACAGATGACAAAACTGGCCCACTCTCAAAAGAGTTGAACACATTTGCCTACATAATTAACTTTTTAAAATTAAAGTGAACAAAACAACTAGCTATTTTGTTGTTAAATTTGGCAAATTAGCAATACAAGCCTTCCATAAAATAGTCAAAAAAATTGTTGAGGTACTCTCCTTGTTTCTTGAATTTTGCAAGTCATGTTCATATATGACTCTTTGGTTATATTTCTCAGATATTTTGCAAGTGTCTCTCAATTTTAGTCTCTCCCCTCTCCAAGGGATTGATATGATGACCTTACTCACATGAGTAGTACCTTCATTCTTGAGTTGGAGTCAATATGACTACTCTAGAAGTGGTGGTATCAGAATCTTGCCCTAAGTAGGCAGAATTATTTTTCTCTTATTACAAAAATTCTTGAAATTGCATCAACAAAAAGGGGGATTTTGATGATTTTTCTCCTCTCCCCACAGCTAAATTTGCTAGTTTCACTTCATTTACAAAGATCCAGGTGAATTTTCCACAGTACTTCATTTTATTTTTTTAAGCAACTGAGTAGGTAGTCTCAGTATAGATACCTCCCATGTGCACATCAAACTTCCAAGTTATATTTTCCACCCTCTTTAAAATAAATAAATAAATAAAATCCTCATTTCTTTTGTCTCTAATAGATGAAACGGAATACACACTAATCACTGAACCACTAACAAATTAATAGGGTACTTAGACTCAGATGTTTGGGCATTTTTGATAAATAAAGTTGTACTGAAGCTATATGTTGCAGTTCAAAGCTGTTAGGAAGCTTTTGTTACAATTTAGCCTTTTCATAATATATGCTTCTTTGAACTCACACCGCAATGGGGGAAGATGAGGAAAGGACTATAGTGATATTTTGAACACATCAAAGGCTTAAGAAACTAAACATGCAGGACAGATGCTTTCGTCAACCTGAACTGTATCTGGTTTCCCAATCTTTAACACTACATATTGCATTGTCCTTTCTAAAAGTTCATGTATTGTGGGGAACTCTATCAAGTTTCCCTAGATTCTCATGAAATTCTTTTGTTTCCAATTCCTTCCACCTTTGATCAATAAAAGATTTAAAAAGATAAATAAATCTCACAAAATCTCTATAGTCATCTTGTCTGAAAGAAAAATTCAGGCAAAGATACATATCCCAACTAGATAGTGATTGATTCTTACTATTTCTGACAATAAATTCCTGTCTTGCTCCCTCACTTTTAGGTGTCTCTTTCATCGTTTTCACAACTAAAAGTATGTCTCATCTTTTCTTTCCAAAGTACAATTCCTATTTGAAGCCGACTAGCAATCAAACGTATGTCCTGCCTGTTTCTATTAGGTTTTCTTGTGGGGCTCCCCTCCCATCATGTAGTCAGAAGTCCCAATTGACTAATATGTCCCTCTGTTACCTGAAAGAATGTGGGTTAATTAGAGAGGGAGAATAGTCTTGCAGTAAAGGCACAGTACTGAGTAGGTGGACAGGAGGGTTCCATGACTCTGTCACAAACTCATTATGTGAGCTTGAGTGAATCACTTACCCTCTCTGGTCTCTGTTTTCCTGTTATATGGTGATGAGGATACTTACATAAGAACGGCCATACCGGGTCAGACCAAAGGTCCATCTAGCCCAGTATCTTGTCTTCCAACAGTGGCCAATGCCAGGTGCCCCAGAGGAACTGAACAGAACAGGCAATCACCAAGTGATCCATCCCCTGCCGCATCTGGCAAACAGAGGCTAGGTACATCATCCCTGCCCATCCTGGCTAATAGCCATTGGTGGACCTATCCTCCATGAACTTATCTAGTTCTTTTTTGAACCCTGTTATAGTCTTGGCCTTCACGACATCCTTTGGCAAAGAGTTCCACAGGTTGACTGTGCGTTGTGTGAAGAAATACTTCCTTTTGTTTGTTTTAAACCTGCTGCCCATTAATTTCATGTAGTGACCCCTAGTTCTTGTGTTTTGAGAAGGAGTAAATAGCACTTCCTTATTTACTTTCTTCACACCAGTCATGATTTTATGGACCTCAGACACATCCTCCTCAGTCACCTCTTTTCCAAGCTCTTACCCTCTTTTGTATAGTGGTTTGAGATCCTCTGATGAAAATTATTTCTAGAAAGCTGTGGCTGCATCTGCAAAATATGGTGCTTCCCCTAATATTCTTATTTCCAGTTTTCTTGTTGTCACACAGTAAGTCACTGCTGAAGAAGATGAAGAAATGTGCAGAGCTTGCCATGTGTGCAGAACTAATCTTTCTCCCTTTTATTGAACCTGTTCGATTGTCATCAATTGATTGTACATTGCAAAGTTTCCTAACTGGGATACATGAACATTTTCTAATAAATGATCTTCCAAGAAGCTGACAGATAGCCGATGACATACTACCTGTGACTTGGTAACAACACACATAAAGCCATGCCTATGGATGTATGACATTGTCACATATCGAATGAACAGTCACCAGACTGCCCTGAGGGGATCCAAAAGCAGAATCCCACATGCCCTTAGTTTGCTGTTCCTCCAAAAGCCTTCTCCCTGGTTCCTCCAGGGAGTCCTTTTTAGACCCCTGCATTGTCACCTCTGTACCTCTGTCCTGTTCAAGAAATTTCCCTCTCCACTTTATCAGCCCCTCATAGAGAAACTTGGTCAAACTGGCTTCCCCACTTAGGCAACCCATTGTTCAGTCCAGAGTACAGTTGCTAAGGTTAAAGTTAATGACTTTCCAGGTGTAGTGACATTAAATGTGACTAGGTAATGTAATAGGTAACATTAGCAACTTTAGCAGAAGGTAGCCTGTGTTTGTAGATCCTTCTATACAGTAGGGGTTGCAGAAAGGGGGAGTGCCACCTCCCTGCCATGCACCCCTTTTCCTCTTGACCCCACAAGTGGTTTAGATTTTGAAGGTAGGCAAGGGGTGGGTTAGAAGGGCAATAGGTTTCCTTTGGATTCCACCACACTCTCACAAAGCAAAGCCTTGCATGTTACTACTTTCCCTTTTATGGTGTGGAAAACCTTCCCAAGTGTTTTTTGGTGGCAATCAGCCATTGAGGAAGCCCCTGGCAATATGGTCCATGCAAAAGGTCCTGTGTCCAGAAGCCACAGGGGTGAGGAGGGTGAAACACCTGATCTCTTTCATGGCAGAGAAACCTTTCCTGACCACACGGGCTACTCCGCAAATAAGGGAATGGAGTCCTACATCAGAAAGTCCATGCATCCTTTCTGAATATGTAAGGGGATTCATCCACAAAACCTCACTTAGCAGCTTTATATAGTTTAATTTGTAGCTATGTCTTAGTTGAATTATAGCATTCAATAAATTCAATACACTATAGCTATGGTTATAAGACAATTTCAATCATAACCCTTGAACTCATTCACTCACAGCTTTACCAGAAATGTTCCTTTTCTGCAGAAATGTTCTGTGCTTGATGTCTGCTGAAGTGGTGTATGTGTGCGTGAGAGAGGGAAGACAGCTTACCTGCTCTGGAATTACATCAGTCTAAAAAAATCCAGTTCTCATTGTAGACAATTATTGCCAGACTTTTTCAGACAGACAGTTCAAACAGTACAAACTTCATTTTGAAATTTTTCTACAAACAAGGCCCAGATAGCTCTCTGTCATCGGTGGGTGGGAGAAAACACTAGGAGGTTTCCCTTGTGGTGGTTTCTAAGGCCCGGTCTACATTAGAAACTTTTGTCATGATAGTAATGTTGGTTAGGAGCATGATTATTTTTTCAACATATTTATACTGGCAAAAGCTCTATTAGAGGCAGTTATACCGGCAAAAAAGTGCTTTTGCTGATATAAGCTGCATCTACATAAGGAGGTTTTGCCAGTATAGCTATAACAGCATACCCTTTCTAGTGTCCGAAGATGTGTTTTCTAAAGGCTAGAGGAGGGATGAGGGAGATTTGGGGTCTCCTATTCATGGTGATGAGAGATTCATCTGTACCTTTGTCTGGAATATGATTATAAATGGGATGCACATCACTAACTGACCTACAGTATTTTCCATGAAGTGAAACAATAATGATGGTGCTGATTATCTCCTGAATTGGCTAATGTGTACTACTACCCTCTATTGGACCGACTCCAGTGTACATATAGTCTCTAACCTGTTTACACCTAAAGAAGCTTCTCCTTTAGTTTGAATAATAGGGGGCTATGCTGGTGGAACAGAAGGATCTAGTGTCTATCCCCATTTTTGCAGAGTTACCACAAATTTGTTACAGTACTTTACACATACTGCTTTCAATGTATAGATCTCATTGAAAATACTCTTCTCTAAGTATTCCCACCTTTCTCTCTCTCTCTTTCTCTCCCTTTGAATTTGATAGACCCACTGGGATTTTCTTATCTTGTTTTTGCTAAAAATGTGCATGGACTAAGACTGTCAACTTTGCTTTATTCCAGTATAATAAAAGTAGCAGCCTTTAATCATTACCAGCAATATTAGTGGCACACCAGTTTTTACATCTCAAATATGCTTCTAATTTTCCCAGTCAAAGGCAAATTGTTGATGATATCTTAATTTTCTTTTCTTTTAGGTAGTTAATGCCAAAATGCAAGGTTATGATCTTGAACTGAATATTTCCCAGATGTGTGGCAAGGTGAAAGGTGGAACAGCTAACAGAACCTGACTTCCTATCCATGTTAGTCTAACTTAGGTGAATTTTAAGTCAGAGTTAATTAACCAGTCAGACCTCCACAAGCCTTCACCTTCACAGCTGCTTGAGATGAAAGCTTAGAGCTTGTATAGATGTAACATATTCCACATGTTGGAAGAGAAATCAGAATCAGCTGCCACTGTCTCCTTACACATAGTTTATGGTGCCCTGTTAACCACCTTCTTGTCAAAAGTCAGTGATCTTCTAAGAGTTAAATGCTTCTAATGCATTTACAGATTCAGGGCCTGTTCCTGCTTCCACTGATGTCAATTGCAAAATTCCCCCGAGGTTAATTTAGAACACGATTAACGCAATATTTGGAAGGTATTGAGCATCCTTAACTTTCATTACCCTCAACACTCACAGAAGTCACTTGGCACCTTGCAGGGGCAGCTTAATGAAAGACAAATGAATACTGGAAAGAATCAAGATCTGGAAGTATGGGTTTTAATAAAACACCAGCAACACTGGAATTGTTAAAACGGAAATCAAAGATTAATTTTAGCTGGTTTAAAGTATAAATAAGTAAAGACCACTATTCGTAGGAAGCAGTGTGATCTAGTGGTTAGACTTCTGGCTTATATTTCCAGCTTTGCCACTATCCTACTGGATGACCTTAGGAATGTCACTTCACCACTCTGTGCCTCAGTTTCCCCCATCTGTAAAATGTGGGAAATTATACTGACCTCATTTGTAAAGTATTTTGAGATCTACTGACAAAAAGTGCTATGTAAGAGTTAGGTAGTAGTAGTAAGCCACTATAGAATTCTCAGTTCCTAAAGCATTGGGATTTACTGGTAGGCAATTTTGGTCACAAAGGCTCTGAAAAGTACACTTCCCAAAATGAAACCAGCAGGAGTTTCCCTTCCCTGCTCCCTTCCAGGGAATGTTGTTATATGCGCTATACTCAGTGATTTTTCTTTTAACAGTCTTAGAACAACCTCTTGAGGTGTTAATTGACCAGGTTTGAGTGATTTAGAATGACATTACAAGCTGGTGCTATGATTTACCCTAATCATCATGTCCCTGTGGAGATGCTTTGTGGATAGAGATTTTACTCTGTTTCAGACGCTGTGAACCATGTACAGTAGCGACCTTCTCCATTCAGTCATTATAGTTAGGTGCTTTAGCATAGCAATAATCCCATAAAACAGTTGATGCCTGTAATAGACTTTGGGACCTAAAGGATTACCAGCTTTGCAAATACCACTCAGTAACTGGTGAGGAGAATTGAACCTTAATGAGTTAGGATCTATAGTTAATGGAAGTAGTAACCACTTCTGTTTCTGAGGGTAGTATGTCAGGTGTTTTCAAGGAGGCATTGATGAGGGCCTCCACCAAAAATGATGATCTTGTCAATTAGAGACCGGTATCACATCTCCCATTTGGGGGAATACATGAAGAGGACAGTATCCAAACAGTGGTATCAATATCTAAAGTCTTCAGATTTTCTTGATTCTGGACAGTTTCATTTTAAATCTAGGTTTGGGACTGAAATTGCACTAAGGATATTGATTAGTGATCTATATCACTAGATATAGGGTTTGAGCATTGGCCTGCTAAACCCAGGGTTGTAAATTCAATCCTTGAGGAGGCCATTTAGGGCCAAAATCTGTTGGGGATTGGTCCTGCTTTGAGCAGGGGGTTGGACTAGATGACTTCCTGAGGTCCCTTCCAACCCTGATATTCTATGATCTTCTAACTCTTGTTGAGGTCAACAGATAGCCAAGCTGAGTTTGTTGGATCTGTTAGCTGCCTTTTGTACAGTTCCCTCAAAGGTGGTGTTGATATGTCTGAGGTCCCTGGAAGGAGTGGATGGAACTGCTTGGAAGTGTCTTCTCTCCTTTTTATACTGAAGAACGCAGAGGGAGATTTTGGGTGAATGTTTGTCTACCTCTAGGCAGGGGTGAAAGTAGTTTAAAGGACTTACCGGTACACCGGAGTCCTGAGTGGGGCGTGGCCTCAACCAGAAGAGGTGGGGCCTCAATGGGAAGAGGCGAGGCCTTTCAAGATTAAAAGGTCCAGGGGCTCCAGCTGTGGCTGGGAGTCCCAGGGTCTTTAAATCACCCTGGAGCTACCAGCTGCAGAGGCAGCTGGGAGCCCCGGGGTTCAGGGGCGAATTAAAGGGCCCGGGGCTCCTGGCCGCCACTGAGCTTTGGGCCCTTTAAATCACCGCGGGAGCCCTGCCGCCACTACCCCAGGGTAGCAGGGCTAGGGCTGGGGTAGTGGAGGCAGGGCTCTGGCAGTAATTTAAAGGGCCAGAGGCTCTAGCTGCTGCAGGGAGCCCTGGACCCTTTAAAGCGCCACCGGAGCTCCGGCAGCGGGACTTGGGTGGCGCTTTAAAGGGTCCGGAGCTCCTCGCAGCGGCTGGAGCCCTGGGCCCTTTAAATCACCGCCGGAGAAGCCAGTCCAGTCCAGCACGGCGTATCGGATCGGACCGGCTTACTTTCACCTCTGCCTCTAGGGCAATCTTAGGATGGATTTTGCAAGGTCTCTTGTTCAGTGTATGTAAGAGGTTTTGAGAAGAGCTAAACAAAGGAATTTGCTAATGGTTATTAAGGAGAAGTTCTATGGCCTGTATTATACATAGAGAGCTGCCAGTAGTATATTCTTCACAAGGGTCCCTTGTCTTCCTTCCTTCCCATTCTAGTCCTTGTTACCTGTTTGCACACAATGTAATGCTCTCATTCTTTCATGGGCACCTGATAAGGAAACCAGCTGAGTGTGTGTGGGGCAGAGTGATGAAGGAGTTTGTTAATTACAGTATAATGGAGTAAAAGTGAAGTACAATTGTACATATGCATTTCAGTGGATTTTCACAATGTGTTGTAATTGTTCATTATTGTGTTTTTTTAAACATTGGAAGGGACTTCCATGACAGACACGTGTATGTCTTAAAACATCAAAATAAATAAAGTAAATAAATATTCTTTTACTGCTTAAAGGCAACCGCTGTAATTTTAGTCACATGTTTTAACTTACTCCAAGCTATTTTGTTGGTGGTTACTACAAGAAGAAAGGCGACTGCATTGTTGACTTGAGGGAAAGAGGGAGTGACTCGTCAGACATTTAGATGTCTGGGTGGCAAGAACATAATGAATCACAAAAATGGGCGTTGGGGGGAAATGTGGGCATTGTGGGTCATATTTTATAAAATGGCTACTGATTTTGGGTGCCTTCATTTATCAAAGTTCATCTTGTGACACCCAAGAGCATGATTTTCAGAGGAACTGGACACTCCATACCTGCAGTAGGAATTACAAGGTCTCTGTCCAGCTGAAAAGCAGGCCTTGTAGAGTATTGCTTAGTTTGGGGGGGGGGGAAGGGAAGGTTAAGTACCAGCCATTTCAAATGTATAAAACCAGCCCAAGCCCTAATGTGATTAATCACATAAGGTGCAATTTATAAGCATAGACTGCCAGCCAAGTAAAAGAGCTCTGAGGGGGGAACAGAATTAAATTCACAACTGGAGGCTAAAAGTAGGGCAGCTCCACAGGTTATATACCATCTCTGGGCACACCATGCAGGGTTTGTGGCCTCTGAAGTCACATGACTGCAGGCCCAATGGGCATACTCCTGCCTTAACCTCAGCCACTCTCCACCATGGTTGCCTATGTGTAGAAATCACTGAGCCTGTCTTTAATGTACAGCGACAGGTGTTGGGTTTGTTTTCATGGCCACTCAACATCTGCCCATTCCCATGCAGTGATTCTGTGCGGTCCTCATCCTCAACAGCACTGCATGAATTTAGCCCACTGTAATTGTTACTTGGTTGCCTTTTTTGCTATCAAATTTCAATGAGCAGAGCCCTCACACTGAATATGGCTGCCAACATTTTTGGTAGGTTGAATGAAAGAGATGGAAAGAATTTATGAAACCACAGTTCAAGTGCTGCCATTTAACTGGGTTGCAGGCACAGGTCTGTGAATGTATGTGCAGGAGTGTAGATAATCGAAGTCAAGAAAAGTGTCTTCAGCAGCTTAGCTACTGAAACAGAATTTGTACAAACTGAGAAGACATGCAGCACAAGCTTGTGCAATTAGATCATGTAGTCCAGTGCACAGAACAGAATAACTGGCTGCTATCTGAGGATGTCAGCAGGCAAGATGGGGAAACAATACAAAAGTAGACTAGCAGATAATGAGAACAGAAGGGTGTCAAGTGATCATGCTCTTCAGATCAGCCTTTTAAGTTTCAGTCAAGATTGACGACTTTGTCATCCCATGTTTTGATGAGGTGTTGAATGAATGTTTAAGAAGACAGCATTTATCACTGTTCATCAGAGTTTAAAAAAAATGTGTTTGTACTAAGGGACTGAAGATAGCAGATTCAGCCAGGTTAGGAGGCAGTCAAGTATTAAAGATGAAAACACTGTGAAAGACATATGTCAGGTGCTTGTATTATACCAGGCAATTGTTTACATCTGTGTGCAAGTGTGCAGGCCTTCTTATTTGCTTTAACATTGCTGCATACCTTTGATGATGAAGAGAGCATATTGAACATGTGAAGTAAGATACAAATCTCTATAATTTTTTTGATTTTCTAATAAATAGCAATATAATGAAAACATTCCATACAATTCTAGAATGCCATACTTTTATTAGTTGTAGTTGTAGGCTGAAATAAGTGTGATATGTCATTCCATATTCTTTATGAAAATATGCGTATGATATGAATATGGTATAACTGAGATATACTTTATGCAAGATGGCTCATGTGAGATATCATTGGAAAGGTTATGATTTACCGAATGTGATTATCCAATTTATATACCTGTATCATTTCTGTATCTGAAGTTAGGAATATTGACTGTGTATCTGTATTTACAGAGTCAGGTGGTCTTGTCACCTGATACTAAAACATTACCTGGGATTTCTTGTAACTTTCCACTGTAAGGGAAGGGGGGTCAAGTTTGGGAAACAAAGGATTCCCGCCTTATGTAAATCCTATTTAAGGGTGGGTCTGAACAAGAATATAACTGGAATTCTGAACCACAGAAACTTTGCAAACTGCCTGCAACAATATCTAGGGTGAGAAATACTATTTGTAACCAATTTCTTGAGTGAAACTAGCTTAGTTTGTGTGTGTAATTTTATTTTCTTAGTAAACTGCTTTGTTCTGTTTGTTACCCCTTTTACCACTTAAAATCTGCCTTTTGTAGTTAATAAAATTTGTTTTGTTTATTATTAAACCCAGTTTCTGTAATTTCTAACTGGGTGGGGGGGCAAGGAGTGTGCACACCTCTCTCCACATTGAAGGAGGGAGCAAATTTCAATATATTCTACACTCCAAGGGAGGTGGATATCTGAGTGCTGGAGCAAGTCCCTTAAGCTGAGTCTTTCCAGAGCTGATCTGCAGCTGGGTGTGGCCCTGCCTGTGTGTGTGTGTGTTAGAGCAGTGGTTCTCAAAGCTAGTCTGCTGCTTGTTCAGGGAAAGCCCCTGGCGGGGCGGGCCGGTTTGTTTACCTGCCGCATCCGCAGGTTCAGCCGATCGTGGCTCCCACTGGCCATGGTTCTCCACTCCAGGCCAATGGGGACTGTGGGAAGGGTGGCCAGCACGTCCCTTGGCCCACGCCGCTTCCCACAGCCCCCATTGGCCTGGAGCAGCGAACCGCGGCCAGTGGAAACCACGATCGGCTGAATCTGTGGACGCAGCAGGTAAACAAACCAGCCCGGCCTGCCAGGGACTTTCTCTGAACAAGCAGCGGACTGGCTTTGAGAACCACTGTGTTTGAGGAGGTTTTAAGAGCCTGGCTCAGCAAGACAGGCTAAAGGGGACCCATGCTGGCAGAACAGGTAGACTCTATGGTATCTCAGCACATCAAGTGGCTTCCCAAGGGATCAAACCCATCACAATAAGTACACAGAATAATTTGTATAAGAGAGAGTTAGGAATAGAGAGAGGCAGATTTGAGCTGATAACTGGAGATATCCCAGCCAGACAACATAAAAGCTGGTTGAACAATTTGCAATTAAATAGTTTGTTCACCTAATTTTGCCTCTTTCTCTGCTTTCAGTTTATTCAATAACAAGTCACAATATTCATTTGCTATGCATGATTGCTGGCCAACTTGCGTCAACAGATGTTATCCTATAGATTGTTTGAGAAGTGCCCACTATGAGTAGTAGCTGTTCTCACTGTATGATTAGTCCCCTGAATCTTAGTCCCCAAGTTGTTTTTTGTTGTTGTTCCCTTGCTGTATAACCCAGCCTTCATAAGCAGGAGTTTCTCAATAAAAACACGTGGCTTTGAATCTGCCAGGGACTGGGTGGGTAGAGAAAGGGAGCATTTTAAGGAAAGAGAGCAGCCAGAAGATAAGCAGGAAGAGGGAATTTTAGGGTATATTTAAACAGCCATTTTTGTCGTTTTCCTTGTAGTACCTCTTGACCAAACAGAACATTCCACGGATTGTCTTACTGCAGCGCTACACTACATCTGGCTCTGAGGTGCAAAATTAATTCTGCCCCTTGTATCCATTATGAAGTTCCCAATATTGGAACATATAACCACTAAGTACCTGGCTGTACCAGGAAAATGCTGAAGAAGGTGTAGCATTATCAGAAAAAAAGGCTGAGTATGCTGATGGGAACTGCTACCTGAGATAATTACATGAACAAGAGTTACTGTGGTTGTGCAGTGGTAGAAAGTGTTGTGAACATGTGGCCCCCAGATTTTAAAATGCCATGGGTTCCTTCTTCCATTATGAGGCAGAGACAGACAGACTATTAGAAGCAACAACTAATTAATGTAGTGGCTTCGTGCATTTGGCTGGGCCCCGATCCACATGCTAAGTTGTGTCACGGCTCTTGGAGAAAAGCACAGCAGTAGCAGGGCAACAGTGGGAGTTGAGTGGCCACGATCCTTTGAGGATAGCCTGTAGTGCATTGGAATTGTCTGTGCTGCCCTGAGCTGCTGAACTACTCAGCTGAAGCTAAGGCCACATATATGGCTGATGGCTATCTGGTGAAATAGCACTGTTTTGACTGCTAGTACAGACTCTATTTGTAGCTCAAGAGGTATCGGCAACTGGGCCTTTTTCATGTAGCTGCACAATATGTAAGCTGTACCCCCTCTAGTCATTACTGAGTGGCTGTTTGGTATGACAGGTGCTCTATTCACTGAATAACCCACGTGCCTGTCTGCAGATAATATGAAGAGGTTGGCCTTCATTATAGTGAATAGGCACCCACATGAGAGCAACTGACTAGTAGCACCAGGCATGCAGCTAGAAGAGGGAGGTAACATGAAGGAACTCTCTGACTAATAATAATTTCAACTTCTTAATGTGCTCATTGGTGAAAGCCTGCCAGTGATTGTCTTATTTTCAGAGAGAACACATGCTGCCTTTTTCTTGGACACCATTTGACTTCAGTAAGTTGTGATCCTGAGGGAGACAACTATTAGAGCCAATCTACATTTTAATTGTGGGTTTTTTTCCTATGAAATCTGGCCATTTTTCAAAAGTGGAAAATTTTGCAAACAGTTTTTCTATGAAAACTTTTCTGCTTTTTGTTTATCATTTTCAGTTTTTATTTCTTGCCTTTCAGTTGCCTTTTCAGTTTCTGATTTTGAGTTTTCAGAAGGTTTTCTATTGCCAATTGTCATTAGTTTTTCTAATATGAAATTTTAAAAACATTTTCAGAAGTTCCAGTTTGACAAATGGATAAAAAGATAAAATATCATGCTGAAAGCTTCAAAATATGAAAAATCAGTCCATTTTGAAATGCAGCAGAATCCAGTTATCTTTGACATTTTTGCAATGAAGCTCTTCTCCCCGTACTGCCCAGTAGAGAAACAACACAAAAAATAAACCAGCCATCATTTCAGAACTCTCTACTTTTCACATCTAATTTTAATTGTTTTTTCTTTGTTTCATTTCAGTACATAACAATTGTATTTAGCTGAATCTTTGTATGTATTTGAGAGCTGCAAATGTAAGTGACCCTATTTTCCAATCTAAAAAAAAAAAAAAGCTTCAAATTCATTTCTACATCCTTAGGTGCATATTTTTGAAAGTCTTGGCCCAAAACTAAACAAAATTGTTCTCTCATTTTAATGTGGGGCAGAGCAGCCCAAGGCAAGTAGCCACATCAAGTGCTGTCAGAGAAGCCAGGAAAAGATTGCAGGCCCAACTCGATAAAGGCTATAAAAAGCTGATGTAAAGACCCACACAAAGGAAACCATTTGCAGTGCATGCCAAGATTTATTAGTCCTACAAAACTCATGCTACCCTATTCTTGAGTATAATCTACTGCTCAATTAGGCATTACTAGGTGAAAATTGATGGGCTGTAGTATAAATTATTATAAATTATAAATTAAAAAATTATAAATTATTCAGAAAGTAAGCCTAGATACTCTCAAAGTTCCTTTCTGGCCTTGAAATCTTTGAAAAACAGAGACTCTAAGCCAAATGTTATGAGATTCCCAATAACTTCAGAAAGTCTTCATCACAACCCTAGAAAAAGTTATTCATCCGGGGCCTGATCCAACTCCCACTGAAATTAGTGAGAGTCATTTAATTGAATTCAGTGGGAGTTGGATTGGGCCCTGTTTTATATCCAGTAGAAGCAGTCTTGTTTCAAATGAAATAATGATCTTTTCTTCCACTATTATGTCTTCAGTGGAGAAATGTATGCTCATAATAATAACCTCCTTTAACCTCCAAACTTCAGCTTGTTCGAGATCCCAATTCCATATAGCATGGATACATCAAGGGGGCTGTATAAATTATAAGGCAAAGGAAGAAGAATTTTTTTAGATACTTACCTTGCACATTAGCAGAAAGGTGAAATTCATGCTGAATGGATTTTGGGGGTTCACTTCAATTTGGACGATATAAGAGGGCAGGCTCCCCTCCTGTCCTGAGATCCCACACAAACAGCCTTGGACACTTTCTGTTTGCTAGCATCTCCATGAGTTTTAGTTGTATTCCTGCCACCAAACCACCATCACAATCCCATGCAGCAACTGTTGCTGCAGTTTTCTCTAGTCCTCAGTCCTTCTTCCAGGAAGAGAAAGAGGTCTCACCACCCTGAGCTCTTACTTCCTCTCGAAGCTAATGGACTAATTAGCTCCTTAGCATATCACTCCCTCACCCAGTCTGATTAAGTAATTGAGTACTCAACTCCTCCATCAGGCCTTTTTGGGGAAGGGAGAGCTCGCGAATTAATGCTTAAGTGATCAGAGCACTGGATCAGCTATTGGCCCTCAGCACTCGGACACAGGCTGATGAACTGTGATTCACCAGTGAGATTTTTACTTTGTGACCAAATTGTCTTCTGATATTTTATTTGACTTAATTTTAGATCATTCTTTTAGAATTTTCATTTGCTAGCACATATTGGTACAAACATTTTAATGTTAATTTGTAAAGCGTTTCCAAAGCATTGAATCTAAATTAGAGGTTGCCACATTTGCTCTGTGGATTTGGAGATATTACATGTGGTCATATACAGTAGAAAAGGCCCTCCATATTTGTTCCTATGTAATTTTGTTGAGGTGGTATCCTAAGAGAGTGCCTCTATCATGATCCTTTGGGATGCACGTGCACAAAATCCCTGACTAGTCTTTGCCTGTAGTTGATGTTCCTGGTGTTTTTTTCCACTGCCATTTGCCCATATATACTCTGGTCCACTACTGAACATCCAAGAATAAGAATCCTTGTGATTATCATTTGTGTAACACCAGAAGATTGACAACATTTCTTTCTCTTAGCTAGTTTGTAAATAGTTGTGTTATTCCCTTTGGTGCATATTTCTGACTCCTGTTGCCTGGAATGGGACTGGTGCATGTACATTCAAAATCAGGATTTGGTTCACAAATCAAAAAACTGCTAAGTGATGGGAAACTTATAAAATTATCACCAGATCAGTGAAATCTATGGGCCTTAACCAAATCCCTTTGAAGTCATTGGGACTTTGGATCAGCCCCTAGGTGAATTTTCATTGAAAAAAATTTGAAGGTTTTATTTTTAAGCTTGAAAACATTTTAAATTGAAATATGAATCTGCTCTATTGGCTACAGGTAGATTGTAATGCTGCAGTTTATAGTAATGCACATCTGGGCCTAAGAAAACATGAGTGACATTTAAAAACGTGCAGAGACATTTTTAGAAACAAGCACACAGCATATTACATCATCTTTTTAGTGACTGTGTAGATACAGCAACTTTAAAAATCCTTGTAAGTATTGTTGCATGTGGTGTTCATCCACTCTCGTGTGTGGCCTATTTTGGCTAAATGTTTAAATATTGAATATTTTCTAAGTAATATATCTGAATCGAATGTACCTGAATTCTAAACCGAATCATTGCAGCAGGGCTTTCAGACAGAGGGCTATGTGGGCTGTAGCATCTAGACAAATTAGAATTTGCTTGTCTGTGACTAATTTAAAATACTGTTTTTGTGTCTCAGTACCGTTGTTTATTTCAGTAGCATGCTAACTTGCATTGCTGTTATGCTTGGGCTAGCTACATACTGCCCTGAGTAAGGGGTGGTGTGTAGCTTCGCCATCCCAGGAGCAGGACAGAGGATAAATTGTGACTGACAGTCACCATTCCTCCCATGGTTCCTCCATTACCACTATCCTTTTGTGAGTGAGCTTACTTTCCCCTATGTCTGGACTTTAGCCAACTACTCTGGTTGGTAAGTAGGGGGGTAGAGCCAAAGCTCCTCTGACTCCCACTTTCCAAACCACTTGAGAATTAAAGGGAGAAGGGACTTACTTCTCCTTATCCCTCTGCATGTCTGAGTAAGGGCTGTGATAGCCCTTCATGAGTTTTCTATGCTCTTACACTGTTGAACTCTATGTTGACATTGTAATAACATAAAAGGTTCAGAGATTCTGTTCCCATAACCTTCCAAAAGTTTGGATGCTAGTCTCAAGTTATCCAAATGCATGCAACTGGAAATTGGATTGGAAATCTCACATGATCAGGATTCTAACAAGATATCCCGCATGTTCTGGCTTGAGTTGGGCTAGGCATGATTCATCAATAGCTTTCCTTGTGGTATTTCAGTATTTCCACTTATGATTTAGAGCGGAAAGTAGGGAAGTTCTTTGAGAATATTAAAAATAATTTAAAAAGCTTCTGATTTTTTTCCAAACTCAAAGGTTCGTTCTTGGGTCAAGATTTGGGATATGGTTTAGGATGAGACTTTTACCCCTAATTATAACATGGTGGTCTTTGCTGGATTTGTAGGGAAATATTTTTGCTGTGATCCTTGTATCATAATTTGCCATCTGACAACTACATTGAAATCATTATGATTACAGTCAGTTAAACAGGTTTGTTTTAATGAAAACACTTCTGAAAGGCATGTCTTCCTCAACTCACTCTGTTTCCTACATTTATTGCACCTAATTCTCCATCACCGTACACCTTGTGCAGTAATCTGTACTTATGCAAAAGTGAAAATAAATTACACACATTCTGATATGGTGTCATTGTATACTCACTTTGCACAGGTGTGAACAACTGCACAAGTTGTAAGGAAGTGGAGAAGCAGGCACAGTGTCCTCATCTTCCTCACTCCCTCCCCCTTTTCTTTCCATCAATCCGGCTTCCTCCACCAAACAGGGCAAGTGGATAATTAATTATCCACCAACCAAACACTTATAACTGATTGTCCAACCTCTCTTGAAACCACCCTTTCCCTGAGGGACCCATCAATAATAACACCTCCACCCCTCAAACATGAATTGGTCCCGCTCTTGAACTGACAAATGCCTCATGTCATTGCTTAATCTGCTCCCCACCACCACCCCTATAGACCCAGAACCAGGCAACCTGGACCTATAGGGGAACCCTTCAGGGCAACAGACACCAGCGGCGAATAATAAACATGGAACAAAAATTCCAACAACATAGTCTGGTAGAATCCTACTGAAAGGCTCCCATCATCCAGCCAACAACAGCAGCAGCTGCTGCCACCATCGAAGCTGTTGTCATCAGGCAGCTGACCAACTGTTTCAACAGCCATCTGACATCATCACATTCCATCCAGTTGGGCTCATTCTTCTGCGGGAGAGAAGAGGGAACTGCAGAGATATGTTTGTGCAAGATTATAGTTTAGAGAGGCTCCCTCACAAAGGGCAGTATTATGAATACAGGAATTTTGAGATGTGCTGTGGAAGCAGGGGGTGTGGAGAATACAGTGTAGCAGTGTACAGAAGTTTACCACAGATGCCCTCTATGGCTTTTTGAAATAAAAGTTTTATTCCTTTCTCATTTGCTGGTTTGCTGTTTTGCGAACCCCCAGATCTTTAGATGGTGTCAGAAATGCTGAATGCGAAAGACTGAATTTGTTCTGAGGTTAACTCCTGTTTAAAACTGAAAGCAGAGGAAAGGGGAGCATGTGGGGCAGCAAACAGAGAGGTACAAAGGCTTTTGTATGTATTTTATGAACACAGTGGCAGCTTGGCTACCTTCAGAAGGGAAGAAAGCCAAAAATGGATGTGCGGCAACCTCCACCCAGTCTGCAATTGCCAGGCAATGTTGCAGAAAACTGGAAAAAAATTCTGACAGAGATTTGAATTGTATTTAGCAGCAATGGGGGCAGAGGAGAAAAATGATGAAGTAAAATCATCAGTCTTTTTTTCATGTTGTTGGGGAGAAAGCATTGGATATTTTAACAACTTTAAGTTGAAGAAGATGAAAGCATGATGTTAAGTAAAATACTAATTAAATTTGAGGAATGTTGCATGCCAAAAAGGAATGAAGCCTTTGAAAGAGACAAATTTTTACATATATGCAAAAAAATTCTCAACGACCAGTCTGTGGGCTGGTGCCGGTTCTTGAGATCTCCCTGACACAGTTTAGGAAGGCAGCAAGCTGCTCCCTGGTATCAAAAAGGTTGCCACAGAATTAAGGAGACTCAGTGAAACCCATGACTTTTGAGCTGACAGAGCCTCTGGTCAGAGATAGAATCAGTTGTGGCTGTAAAGACAACAAGAGAGAGAGAGAGACTGCTCTGTGAAGGAGATTTAACTTTAGAAAAAGCATTCCAGATGTGCAGGGCAGCAGAAACAGTGGAAGCACAAGCCAAAGAGCTGAATTCACTAGAAGGGGTTATCCTCATACAAGTACAAAAGAATATAGCCACTAAAGGTCAACTCAAAAAGTGGAACCCACTGTGAAAATTACTGTTAGTGAAGAGACTGGGTACATACGGTCATGTGGAAGGGGGGGATCACAGATGTGAAGCCACATCCCAGTCAAAGATGTCCAGCAGTTCCTGAGAATGGTTAATTATCTTGGAAAATTCATACCTAATCTATCTACAAAAGCAGCAACTTTGAGGAAACTCCTAGAAAATAAAAATGAATAGTACTAGGATTCAGAACAGGAGGAATCATGGGAAGTTTTGAGACAACAACTGATACAAGAGCCCATGTTGAAGTTCTACACTCCAAGCAGGCCTATTGGAATTTTAGCAGATGCTTCACAGTCTGGGTTAGGTGCAGTAATTTTACAGAAACACAATGATTGTTGGCAACCAGTGGAGTATGCATCAAAATCACTGACTGATGAGGAAACCAGATATGCACACGTTGAGAAGGAGCTTTTAGGAATATTGTTTGCCTATGAGAGATTTAATCAATGTATTTATGGCTAGACTGTAGATATTGAAATGGACCACAAGCCCCTGTTAGAATTATTTGGCAAACTGCTAAATGACTGTACCTTAAGGATTCGAAGAATGATGATAAAACTGCAAAAGTATGATTTGATTATAACCTATACGCCTGGTAAATTCACCTGCAGATGCACTTTCCAGAGCAATGATTCCACTACAAAACCAGAGAAGACTGTAGAGATAGAGATGCAAGCCTACGTAGATCTGATTGTAAGTCAATTCCTGTAGCTAATGAAAAACTGCAACAAATAAGAGGAGAAACAGAGAAAGATGAATCACTGGGGATCCTTAAAGAAGAGATAATTCAAGGGTGACCTGAAGAAATAAGCAATTGCTATCCAAAAATAAGAGACTATTGAAACTGCAACATGAACTTACTATGATAGATGGGATGATTTTCAGGTTCAGCAAGGTTGTAATACAAATAAGCCGCTGGAAAGAAATGCTGTGGAATATTCAAAAGTGTCATTTAGGAATTGAGAAATGCAAACAATGGACACGAGAAGTGATATATTGGCTGCGGATCAATCATGACATTGCTATTGTGATAGGAAACTGCTTTTAATGCTTGAAATACAAGCCATGTCAACAGGCAGAGCCTCTGAGACCTCATGCAGTTCCACAAAAGCTTATGAGAAGGTAGGCACCGACTTATTTATCTGGCAATCAAAGGATTATTTAATAGTCCCAGAAAATTAGTCTCTGTATCCAGCAATTTGCTCACTACACAGTACTAGTACTAAGTCAGTAATAGCCAGCATGAAGGGAATACTTTTCAGACATGGAATTCCAGATGCAATCTTTAACAATAATGGGCCACAATTTTCCAGCACAGATTTTAGGCACTTTGCCATTGATTGGTTTTCATCACAAAACATCAAGTCCAAATTACCCCCAATCAAATGGATTTGTGGAAAGGAGTTTCCTGGTGGTGAAGGACCTTATGAAAAAGACATTCGACAGCAGAAGTGATTTCTATAAAGCTGCATTGGCTTTTCTCCAGCTCAGTTGTTAATGGAAAGAAGGATCTGATCTAATTTATCAATCCCTATAATTTACTGAAATCTAATGACAACAAAACCATATGGAAGATGAAAAAAAATCAGAAATAGATGCAGAAATATTATTTTGACAAAAGGGCCTGTGATCTCCCATCTCTTAACCCAGGTGATAGAGTGTCCCTGAGGAATCATGCCTGTAAAACTTGGCGCCAAAGGGGTACCATTAAAGAACAGCTGAATCCAAGGTCTTATGGAGTTCAGACAGACCAAGGGGATACATTTAGCTGTAATTGAAGATATCTAAGAGTAATCCCAGAAAGTTCCAAAACACTGACAGTAGATGTGGACTCTGTCATTTACTAACCAACTGATCATTTATCAATGGACAAAGGAGAAACTGGCAAGGAGCAAGACAACAACTCAGACTCTGATGAAAGGCTGATGCTGAGAAGATCAGAGAGGGAGATCAAGTATCCTGAAAGACTCAGGGACTTTCTAACCGGCCTGGAGAATGGGGTATTTGAAGAAAGAGAGTGGTAAAGACTCACTCCAGAGAGTTGTGCTGGTAAACCTCTCCTCTCTAGATAGTTGACACGTTAGGTATATGAATTGTAGTTTACGGAAATGTACTAGTCAGGTTGAGAATTTAATGTATGTGTTATTAAACAGTTGTTAGTTGTTTATAGTGAGCTAGTTGGATTTTTAGGATGAAAGATGTAAGGATTGTTTGTGCAAGACTATAATTTATAGAGGCTCCCTCATAAGGGACAGTATTATGAATACAGGAATTTTGAGATGCATCCTGGAAGTGGGGGAATAGAAGTTTTATTCCTGTCTCATTCACTGGTCTGTTGTGTAATGAACCCCAAGATCATTACAGGAACAGGGAGGCAATACCTATGGGGAGAGAACAGATAGGAAACATAAGAGATCACCATCAAAAGAGTAGGTGGAGGGCTCAGAATTGGGGGGCAGGCAATGGAAGGTGGAATTATTCTGGAAGTCTAGGTTTACAGACACACAAACTGCAGTTTTAGAGATTTTACAGGTGCTTATTATACAAATGACAAGGCAACAGAAGAATGATTGGCATCCTACACCTCAAAGAAAGACGTCCTGGAGTCTTATAATCCTTTTTGACTGATACATCCAGAACTCTCTTAGCTGCATTCAATTATTAGTGCAGTAGTGTCTTGATAAAGTATCAGATACTTTATTAATCACAAAAAATACTGAACTATTTCCTAAGGAATCGTGTGATTAAATTCCACACTCGCCCAAAGATTTTCTGTAAATATTTTCAGTTCAGATGCCCAGCACTTTTATAAGATGCAAGAAGTTTGCAAATAGCAATACAAAACCATATAAGTGCTATTTTTTACAATTCCTCTGTGTAGTGTGAGATGGCCAGCCATTCTTCTCTTGCCTTGTCATTTGTATAATGAACACTTGTATAAACTATAAAAATACAGTTTATTTAAGGTAAATATATTTGGTTCCTATGGAGAATAGGTTTCTAGCCTTTGGGAACTGTAAAGTGAGCACATGCATGGCTACAGGGCACATCTCAAGTTGATATTGTGAATGTTTCTAATTATAACGAGTTGGAAATGATTTGGGTATTGAAAACCACGCTGTTACAGTGGATGTGGTCAAATGGGATTAGTTGTAATTGTTGCAGTTTATAGAGTTATGACTGTAAAATAATAGTCTGATATCTGTTTTAAAACCATAATGGAGGCCACAAAGATTTTTTTCTTTTTCTTTCCAAATTCCTACAAGACATAAAATTGAATTGAGCAACTACTACTGAGATTCCCCAAAATAGCTTCATTAGTTTTTCATAGTGGTTATTATGAAGGCAAATTATACACAAAATAATTTCCACTTTACATGTTTTGTAGAAATTAAAAGACTAAGCCATGAAAATGCCACAGTCTGTTTATCTGCCATGATGAAGCTTATTGTACTTGTGGAATATGAAACTTCTGCACCATATAGGGTCTAATCCTGCAAGCCCTGGATGTAGTATCATTATTTATATCGCAGTAGTGCCTACAAGCCCCAGACATTGTGCTGGGCATTGTATAAATGCATGGAATAATGGTTGACCCAAATGGGAAGTTGATCCATAATGTATTTTGCCACAAATATTTCCCTTTTCAGTCTCAAAACAAAGAGTTATTTTCATTAGATGGTGAAAAGAACTTTAAATTGGGATGTTCTACTGTAAGAATCTGTTTCTTTCTTACCCAGGCCAGCTTATGACACAATGACTTAAGTGACTAGTACTTGTATGTAGATATTTTCATCTTTTTAGCAAAGGCCATTGGTTTGAATCCATTCCAGGCTCATCATTTCTGAAAGTCAATATGTGGCTGTTTTGTGACCTATGTCAAACGAATTGGTGGTCTCATCTAAATTTTATTATGCCTATGGCTGTATCACAGAATAAATGGGAAGATTCCATTGCCTTATATGGACTTTCAATCAGGGCCCTGAAACATAACTTCTCTAAAGAAGAGACTATAAATTAGGCCAAATTGCATAGGGAAAGAGGCAGTGTGATCTAGTAGAGTCAAATTCTGAACAGACCTAGTGTGCAGCTCTATTGTAGTTTCCAGGGTTGTATTGGCAATGGGGGGCGGGAAGTAAGCACAGAATTTGGTTGATGTTACCCACCTGGGAGTAAATTAAGAACATAGGATTAATTTCAAACATGAATCGCCGCTGAAATCTCCAGAAAGACTGTGCAGATGAGAATTTATGAAGTTATCATTTGGGACATAAATCATGTTTTCTATCCATGCTTCCAAGTTTTTCAAACATACTGTCTCAGTGAGAATAAATCCTGTATCAATGGTGATGAGAAGAAACTGATAATAGTTCAGAAGTACCCAGCCACATTTTAGGCAAGCATTACTGGGTACAGTCAAACTAATTCCAGTGCAATAACATTCATCCTGATGAGTTAGTTTCTGCTCTATCAATGAGGATAAAATGGAGTGTGAGATTATGACCACAGTTTACCAGAAAAATCTGTTGTATTTGATGTTATACTGAGTATGGTTTATTGCACTGTATGCATCAAAGCACCGTATCAACGTACAATATATTGTGCATCATTCAAGTGCAAAACAGGACTGGCTAATTCAATTCCAATTTTGTACTTGAGCAATATACTATCCAGTTTCAAACTGCACTTGAAAATTTCACAAATATGTTATATTGAAAAGTGATACTATATTGGTCAATAGAATGACATTTTATTTTAACATGTTGCAAGTCTTACAAGTATAATATGACAAAATATAATTCAGTTTAATCAATATTGACATATCTTTATTAATAAAGTCCCTTGAAATGCTAATGTAGATTCTTTTTTTGTTAGAAATGGATCCAACCTGGTTTTATTTGAACCACACTAGGAATTACAGCAGTTTAAAATTTCCTTATAAATAATGGTCTGTGTTCTCCCCATCACTGTCTGGCATGGAAAGAGCAAAAACATAACTTTCACACAGAAAAAGGGAGCAGCTGGCAAAGGGAGTACTCCCACCACATATTCACCCCACCCAAGGGTTGTCATCTACAGTCCCTCCATTTAGTGATGCTTGTTTCTGAGCTGGAGTACTTTCAGGGAGGTGAATGGCCAACAGGGGAGTGAAACTAGAAAGCTGCTGTTCTTCGTAGAATGCTCTTGTAGGAAAGCCAAAGAGAAACTCTGAAGCTATATGAGTGTGACAGGTGAACATGTCAATAAATCTCAAAAGAGCTGCGTAAACATTAAAGACCAGATCCTCAGCTGGTGTAAATTGCTTTAACTCCACTTAAGTCAATGGAGCTACACTGGGTTAGGTCATCTGAGGATCTGGCCCTAATTAATTAATTCTCAAACTCTCCTCTGTGGTTAGTAAATAAGTATTATTGCCCCATTTTACAGGTGAGGAATCCAGGGTATGGAAAGGTGAAATGACACAATGTAGCCTCCACTGTAACTTAGTAGCAGAGTTAGAATTAGAACTTGGGAGCTCCTCACTCCTGTCCTGTCCTTATTTCCCTTTCGCTATGCTACCAAAAGGTACATCTTCACTATAGAGTTAAGCCATGTTTACACTATGGGCACTAGAGTGGCATAGGGCAATCCTGTAGTTAAGACACAGACTAGAGCAGTGGAAGGAGTTTCTTCCATTGCTGTAGGAACTCCACCTCCCCGAGCGATGGTAGCTAGGCTGATGGAAGCATTCTTCCATTGACTTAGCTGAATCTATAGTTGGGGTTAGGTTTGCATAGCTATAGCATTTAGGGGTGCGGATTTTTCACACCTGTGAGTGCTGCAGCCATGTCAATCTAAGTTTTAAGTATAGAACAGACCTTGGTTTAACACCTCTCATTAGCCTGGCTCGAGGGAGAGTGGCCACATCAAAAACAACACTCAGTGATTGGGTTGCCAGCACAGAGTAGCCATCACTAGCTCAAACATCAGCAGCATCCCCGATAGGCCAGCTAGTTTGAGTTTAAAGTACCACCTAATTCAAGCTAGAGATTTGTCTATGTGAATGGGAATCAGTTGGGGGCAACACTCAAGTTATACCTCAAGCTGACTTTACAGTCAAGGGATCCCCTAAAGCATGTGTATGTTAATGTTGACTGAGATATCATAAGCTTTCACTGATCTGACTGCCCATGTCTTTTCCTGACTGGAACTAGTCAGGAAGCTCCAGATTCCCAATGGGTCCCTACTTTTACTATTTTTCCTGCCTTTGGAGATGAGAGAGTTGAGATCTGGATATTATTGTAAACCTCTTTCCCTGCTCCTCACTGGCAGTGGATCTGCACCACTATTCATTGCATCTTCATTCAGTGTTTACTCACACTATAAGTGTTTAGGTTCTCAGGGGAGATTAATGTAGACTTCAGTAGATAATCAGGCTCATTTCACCATAATGGAGTTCTTTTAGATTACAGAATTCTGTAATCTACATTATCCCGCACCACGATGATTTATCTTATTGCAGGGGAAAATGTGAACTCACAAGACTTATGGCAGAAGGAAGAGGGCTATTTCAAAGTTTCCAATAATATGGACCGCTTCAATTGTTCATGCCTGTCAGGGTTTATATTTTATTATAGTTATAGATTTGAGTCACACATATCTGTTATCACCCCAAATTTGTAATAAGAGATTTGATAAACAGAGTAATTTAAATAAACAAAAAACAGAGACCAAAGGATAGTTTGTAACTCTCAACGTGGACAAGACAGAGAAACTGGAAAATTTCTAATTCTTCTTTCTGCTTCAAAAATGGCCTTTCATTTTCAGAAAGGAAATTTGGAAGGGCCTGATTCCACCATTATTTCCTGCTTGTGGCTATTATTAAAGTCAATTAGACTTTTGTGCATTCAGGAACAGCAGGATCAGGCTAGTTGTGGCAGGTTGTTAGTACAAAATCCAACTCCTAACAGGTCAATGGAAAGCCCTCACTCACTTCTGTGGCTGCTGGATACACCGGTGAAGCCACTTATCCTTCAGTGAGAAAAAATATTCCATAATATTGACTGGGTCCATTTGTTGTTTTTCTTTATTTTTGATAAATATTAACACCAGCTTGTTCAACATTAAAAATTACCTGATAGTTCTCTCATACATAGATTCATAATGCTTTTAATATGCATGGCCCAAACAACAGATTTCCTCCATGCTAGAGGCAGAATTCCTTTACTACAGACCAAATAGCATTACTGCAAGCTTCCTAGTATCACCCCACCAATGTACCCCACTCACAATGGGCTTTTCCCTGTATGTAGCACAATTATCAAAGAAAGGCCCAGGAAAGGATGCTCTTCACATAAGGTCTCCATGCCAAGCCCCACTTCAGACTGAGATAAATTAGGTTCTATAGTCTTAATGTTCTCAATATGTTTTTTAAGGACAAAAAAATAAACATTTCCAGCTAATGCAGTGAATGCCTAGTTATGTTTTCTTCCCTAGTTGTGATTATAATACGGAATTTTTAGGGGATTGGGAAAACAAATGGATTCCCCAGCACCCCACCCCTTATTTCTGAGAGCACTTGCACCCCTTGCACACAAGGTTTATCACAAGCTTGGAGGGAAATTGTTGTGGGTTCCCGTTGCTTCAAATGTTGGCAGCTCATCACTGTAGAAAACTTGCTGAAACCTGGTTCCAACTAAATTTGTTCCTAAGGTTGCTTGGCCAGTGTAGAAGGCCTAGGATTTGTTATTCCTAAAATTTCCAACCATTGCTCCACTCATGCAGTTTTTCTGGTTGTATCAACTTGATGAGCACTAGTATAGGCAGGCCACTATTTTAGCATGTTAAAACCAGTTTAACATGAGCTATATTTAACCTGAATTTAAATATGGCTCCTAAACAAGATATTAATCCCAATGTGGACACGGTCAGTTTTAGCTCCATCTTCATCCCCTCTGGCCTGCTACTGACACTGCAGAATGACATTTTTGTAGTGGTTTTGTTGATATTGAGACTTGCCTAATATTAACAGGAACCACCAACATCACACATGGGGCAGTGACTTGTCACACTCACAACCCAATATGGATTAAAATAACCTAAAGATAAAAGACTCTGTATCCCATTACTGGTCCTTTGAGCCATTCAGTATCCCAGAAAGCTTTCTTCTTGAACAAAAAAAATGCTAATCACATTTATTACAAACAGAGCAGAGTGTTTCTCTGCCATCCCAAGATAATGTGGACGTCAAGGTTAGTCTTACTATATCCCAGAATGTCAACACACTTGCCAAAAATGAATTTATCAGCTCAATGCAGCTGAGAGATTTAGTTTATCTAAATGTCCTACAAGGAATAAATAGTTTACCACTGTTTTTGAAGATTGGGGCAAATCTGACATTCTATTGACATATGCTATAGATTTAATTTAATGCTGTGGTTCAGATGTCTCTTCTGATAACTTTTAGTGAAATCTATGCTAAGAGTGGAACTGTTTAAGTATTTTATGGGGGTTTTAAATGCGGGGTTAGCAAAGGAAACATGATAATTGAAACAATGTTTGTATATTCTCTTGTAGTGATTTGGAGAGGAATGTTACTAAAGCTTGTTGGTTGGTTCTGAATATTAACTGGATTTTAGCAGGATTTGAAGGGATTCATTTTAAATTTGATCTCTTTTTTCTATAATAGGCAGATCACTTTCTTTAATGAAATGATTAAAAGTCTTTGAGCTGAGCCTCTCATTTATTGATTTATTTTATTTCATTTTTGTATTTTAGGCATATTGGAGATAACATCTGTGGAAATTGGAGTTGTGGCTGTTAAATCGATTAACAGCAACTATTATTTAGCCATGAACAAGAAAGGAAAAGTCTATGGCTCTGTAAGTATGTTGCGTTTGTTTTCAAAATGGACTGCAGGAGTCATAACCATAGTTCCCCCCTACTGACTAGCTCAGTTATCTGTAATTTTCTAGTAATTAGAGCTTCAAGGAGTTCTTCATCAAAATTTCAGGCTCTCATAAACCAGCTCACCATGGTTTGTTCATTAGGCTAAAGTTTGGCAGTGGCTGCTGGCATTCGTCATTGAAATGGCCTATTCTGGTGTCTGGTCCGGTCAGGTCTCCCACTAAGTAGCAGCCAACACAGCATGAAAACTGCAGACACTTTGGGGAGAATCTAAAAAAAATTAAAAATTTAAAGGTATTTTATTCTTTCCTGTCTACAGTACAATCCTGTTTGTCAATAATTTTGGGGGAAGCATCTGAAACCTCATAAACAGGGGTTTCAGATGATGGAGCAGCAGCGTGGAAGGTATTTAAAGGCTGTACACTAGGTTCCCTACTCTAGAGTGCACTGGACAGCATACTGGTCAGCTTTTCAGATTCACCAGCTTTAAAGGGGCAACACTAATTATCGCACAAGAATACAGTAGAGAGGGGGATAATCACATCCTCAGGAACATAATCAAACTTTGGTTAATCAGAGTTGGATAAACCTGTACTTACAAACACATATTCTATCTTTTATAGGTAATATATGAATTATCACCAATCATTTTCACAGATACACGTAATATAACCCCATGGGTGAACTAAACTCTAGTTTACACACATACTACATATATCTATAGTGTACATGTCAGGACCCTGGTCTCAAATTCCAGTTTTGAACCCAGGCCCGGTGGGTCCTCAGGAAGCAGCACTGGGCATCCGACTGCACCAACTCTTTGACTTACTTTGGAATTCAGACTTGGGTAGGCTATCTTCTAGGATTCCTCAGCCTGAGTGGCTCCCTGAGTGGCCACATGATCTTGACCTGATTGGCTAGTGACCATATATAAACTTGCAGGTAGAGCATGACACTGGCATTTGTTTAGAATGGCCTGCATAATTCACTAATGGGTCTGATGGCCAAATTTATGCCAGTAAAACTTTTTTATCATCTGTGAATTAGGATGAAAATTTGGATCAGAATAGAATTCTGCATCTGGGAAAAAGGAGTCAAATGAGTTATTTTTATTTTTATCAGAAATATTTGCCAGCCTTTTTGATTGGTCTTTTACAGCTAGTATGAGCAGGCAAAGGGGCGGGGCTCTTTAATTTGATTTATTTATCGGATTCAGGACTGACCAGACAGAAGGAGAATTAGTGTGGCTTAGAGCTGTTGCTTAAGTTAATGGCCACTTGCCTTTTTTTCTCCACTGAAGCAAATGATGGAATATTAAAGCAAATCCAAGCAGTCTTTAGGTTTCTAAATGTGGTGAATATAAAGAGCTATTTTGGGAAAGAGAGAGTATATCCCCTGGAGATGTTTTTCCAAGCTTACATAACTCTGCTAATGGACTACTACTGCGACTCAGAGCATTTTGAAAGTCAAATTGAGTGTGACTGATTCAGTCAACTGTGCAAAGAAAACAAAAGTATGTTTTCTGTAGTTTATAACTGAGGCCTGGTCTTCACTAAAAGGTTAGGTTGACCCATCATCCTTACATCGTTCACGGCTCTGAAGAATCCATATCCTTGAGCAGTGTAGTAAAGCCTACCTAACCCCTGGTGTAGACAGCGCTAGGTCTACAGAAGAGTTCTTCCATCAACCTAGCTACCACCTCTCAGAAAGATGGATGACCTACACTAGTGGAACAACCCTTCCTGTCCCCATAGGTAGTGTGTACATTAAAGTACTGCAGCGATGCAGCTGTAGCCCTTCAAGGGTAGAAAAGACCTGAGGAGAGGTGAAAGATTAAGCCAGGGTTTGAAAGTTCTTAGTTGTATCTAAGTATAATGAACTCTTGATCAGTTTTTAAAATGGAAATCTACAGGAATAAGTCATGAAGATTTATATGAATTGTATAAAAAGTAGTTGTCGTATATTGCCTCTATGTATCTTCAAATGTCTTGGAAACCATGTAATTATTTTAAAGACTCACTTAAACTATCTGCTATATAAATGTTCCTGCTTATTCAGGGCTGGTTTTTACATTGTAAATGCTCAAAGTATCTAACAACATTAATCAGAAATAAAATGTCTAAAGCATCTCAAAATAATCTTATTTGTACCATAAATAACACTTTATTATTTCAGCATATTCTTTCTTCTTAATTTTAGTCTTGCCATTTGACTAGGTGCCTTAGAATTACCATATGTAGGTAGGTAGGCAGGTTGTCAATGTTTACATGTTCCATTGTAGGGTTCTTGTGGGCTTCCCTGTAAATAAGAACTTCCTTTCTGCAGTGTAGGAATTACAGAAATACATACTGCTTTGTGTCTTACTGCACATTTCAATGTGCAGGGTTTCAAATGACCTACTTGCAAAAGACTTCCAATTTGTATTTAAGTGGCTTTATTGAAATGGCTTCCTTTTTTCAATATGGAAGCTATTTGTTTATTAAAGACATTCTTGTCATCACTCCTGAAAAGCAGATCTGTGTATGGTAAATATTACAGAAACAATTAGCCTCCCATGACAACATACTTGCCTTTTATGTTTTACATCCTCTCCTAGCAAACTGATACCAATTTTCTTGAAAAATGGAAACCATTCATCCTTGGAAGTGTGTATGCAGAATTTGTTAGGTTCACTGTGAACATTCTTACAATATGGATATTGGGCCAGGCACTGAAGTCTTTCAGGTCCTGATCCTTATTTATGGTAAGGCCCTTTATACCATTCTGGCATGTTAAAGGGGCCTCACACCCACTTTAAGATCCATTTACACTGCCAGAGTGATTTGCACCCACTTAAAGTCTCCTTTTCAATGCCACAATGGTATGAATGGACTTTAGTTTAAATGAGCCTTTACTGTTTAAAATTTACAGTTTATAGATTCATTTAACATGTGCTACCAATAACTTGGATCAAGACACTTCAAAGATTGCATTTGCTTAGAAGTGCAACTTGGTGAATGAGTCCATGACTGCTACACAGAGAAACCTTATAACTAAGAAACTGATGTAGTATTGCTGCCATGTTCCGTCCCAGAGGTGGCTGCATGTCACTAGTGGGTGAATTATATACTCTTATTACTATATATAATTATTTATTGCCCAATCGGTTAGATTTTTATTTTGTAGCATAACTGACATGTTATAATGTGCATGCAGTTAAATATTTCCACAAGCAAACTGTATAATTTTATAATAATCATCTAGATTATGTTGAAAACTTGTAAAGCACTTTGAAATTCTTCAGGATATTATTGTATACGATATTATTTTATCCTCAACACTGTTAAAAAGTCTTTACATTCTGAACTGGCCAGTTCATTTTTCTCTTTTTACAGAAAGAGTTTAACAGCGATTGTAAATTGAAGGAAAGAATAGAAGAAAATGGATACAACACATACGCATCCTTAAATTGGAAGCACAATGGAAGACAAATGTTTGTGGCCTTGAATGGAAGAGGAGCTACAAAGAGAGGACAGAAAACAAGGAGGAAAAACACCTCAGCTCACTTTCTTCCAATGGTAGTAATGTCATAGATGAAGGAACTGTTTTATTGATGCAGTTGAACCAAAGGCTCTTTTGTCAAGTATACTTGGTAATCCTCTTGAAGAGTAAAGGCAAAGAAACAGTGCAGACCTCTGCTTGTTTGAAAAGGGGGGGAAGCCTTTGAAGGTTTTGTGCTCATTGCTGGCACACGAAGGACTTTTAATTAGTTCTGTGTCATATCTTATAATCAAGATACAAGCTGGATCAAATGGGATGGGAACTATTCCCAGTGTGAATAATGTTTTTTTATCTCTGTGATAGAACTTGCAGGACGTGAGACAATCTGTTGAATGATCTTCGGGGAAAGTTATTTATGGAATACTAACTCATATCAAAGACCTTCATTGCTCATTCAAGCCTAATGATCCAATGAACAGTTAAACACGCAAGCATTTACTGGAAGCACTTGGGTCATATGCACAAATAAAGAAGTTTCTGGAGTAGCCTCGTGGAAGAATGGATAGGATTAAGAAATATAAGCATATTAGAGTTAAACTGTTCTAACAAAATGAATAGTATGGTTTGCCTGTGTATTCTAACTTCATTCCTTTTTATTTCTCTCTAAGTTATTTATTTAATAGGATGTTAAATATCTTTTTTGGGTTTAAATGATTTCCTCAGTTGCTTCCTTATTTTTCCCCCTTTTTTCAGCTTTTCTCACAGGGGTTGATAGAGTAAACTTTCAAAACCTTACTGACTGCCTGAGAACAGGAAACTGACAAGTCAGCATTGCAGTGAATATGTCCAATCTGTTTTCTTCTAAACTGTTTTGCACTGAAGCAAAAGGACCTGGAGCAGTGCTCAGATTTATCACACACATTGGATATGTTTATGTTTGTGAATCCTACCTGCCATCACTCAAGAACAAACTTCAAGAAAGACATTGTCAGGAGGGTTTTGTTGCTTGTATGAAATGGATGGAGAGGGCCACATCTGTACTCAGGTGTATTCGTGTTTGGGATGTGTATGTGTATGTAATTCAGATCCCATTGATTTGTATTTGGGACTAATGTATAGTCTTACTTAGGGGTCTGATCCAAAATTCATTGCAGTTAATGGGAA